>NC_133332.1:265365104-265683192 GCF_042186555.1 Aquarana catesbeiana
GGCTGCGCTGCTATCAATCTAGCCAATCAGGACACGAGACACAGGCTAGAGCTGGTGTGCTTGTCCCCAGCGCGAGAAGGAGAGGGTCAGGTAAGTAAAACGGGGGCACTGGGGTGCTGCTGCACTGCAAAAGGTTTTTCACCTCAATGCATTGAATGCATTGAGGTGAAAAACCATGAGGGTTTACAACCCCTTTAAATACCTAAGTCAGGAAAATACCACATTATGGACACTGGATGGAGAAGGCGTCTACATATCTGCCAGGGCAACACATTTAATTAATTACAACGATGGATACTTCAAGTAATTTTACATGTTTTTTTATAACTAATTTATACCTTTAATAAAGTTGATTACTTTGTTGTATTGCCATAAAATATCAAATATGTGAGAACGCTAGAACTGTGCTTCAATTTAGTGCACTAAAAATACAATTTTATATTAGCAGTACATGATATACAGGGATAAATCTACTCCCTTAGCCACCTTTGTGACTAATATAGGAACAAAGGCAAGTTGAGTCTATTGTAGCTTGTTGAGCCATAGTGACATAGTGGTATGAGGCAGAGCCGATCCACCCTACACGCTCACTACGCAAGCTGCGTAAGGCCCCGCAAATTACTCGAGGCCCCGCCTCCCCCTCGTGTCATAGCACGTCAATTAATGTTTACAACATCCAGTGGCGGAACTTTAGGGGTCACTGCAGTCGCATTTGCGACTGGGCCCTTCTGTTATACCACTGTGGGGGGGCCCAAGACCCAGCATCCCCCCCTGCACCTCTGGCTGGACGTTTAGAGTGCAGTGGGGAGAGGTGGGAGGAGGTGGAAGGCGGCGATCGGCAGCTCTATGGTGTCTGTGTGGGCGGCGGGATCTCCCTGGAGCTTGTAGTACTCTTTCGAGTGTCAGTGTATACGGTGGAGAGGAGAAGGGAGGGGCCTCTGACCCGGGCAGGTATCAGTTTCACTTTCACTCTGCTTGAACACTGTTGCTGATGCCCGGGTCAGAGGCCCCTCCCCTCTCTGCTGTATACATTCGAAGATAGAACTACTAGCCCCAGGGAGATCCCCCTGCCTGTGGACACCATAGAGCTGCCGATTGCCGCCTCCCACCTCCACCAGCCAGGTACAGGGGAACCTCTGCAAGGGGGGGAATCAGCTGTTTTAGGGACCCTGATAGAAGAGGGGGGCTTTCTGGGGACACTAATGTAAGGAAGGGGCCCTCTGGGGACACTGATGTAAGAGGGGGGCCTCTGGGGACACCAATGTAAGAGGGGGCCTCTGGGGACACTAATGTAAGAGGGGGGCTCTCTGGAGACACTAATGTAAGGACGGGGCCCTCTGGGGACACTGATGTAAGAGGGGGCCCTCTGGGGACACTGATGTAAGAGGGGGGACACTGATGTAAGAGGGGGGGCTCTCTGGGGACCCTGTGTAAGGAGGGGCTCTCTGGGGACCCTGTGTAAGGAGGGGCTCTCTGGGGACCCTGTGTAAGGAGGGGCTCTCTGGGGACACTAATGTAAGAGGGAAGGCTCTCTGGGGACACTAATGTAAGGGGAGGCTCTCTTGGGACCCTGGTGTAAGGGGGAGCTCTCTGGGGACTCTGGTGTAAGGGGGGGGCTCTCTGAGGACCCTGAAGGAGGGAGGATTGTATTGGGAGCACTGAAGTGTCAGGTGTGACTGTGTGGCAATGGCAAATGGTTTACATAGCTCACGGCATCACGGGTCAGGTAGAGGGCCGTGAATTTTGCTTAGGGCCCTAGGGAGGTCAGGATCGGCACTGGTATGAGGTCATTGTAGCACAAAGAAATAATGTCATTGTCACTAATCTAAGGACTGTGTAAGGAAAGGTCCCCTTCCAGACAAGCTCAGAGCAGATAATAGATCTCATGTGTCCTCTGAAAGTAACATCAGAATTGACTTGATTTGGCTGCAGGTGATGAAAACAGATCTCTGCAGGCAGTTCCAGCCTGGAGAGGAATTTTATATTTTCTTGCATAGCACTCCAAGACCAATAAACCGACTCTCTTTAACCACATCTAAGACTTTCCCAGTCTGTATTTCTCTAGGACATGTACCAATATTCCAGGGGTAGTGTCTCCATGTATCAAGCCTTCCAGCAGACACCTACAACTGTTATATCAGTACATCTGCTAAAGCAAATACATTCTGAAACCTAGGCATTATTAAAGTACAACTGTGGAAAAACTGAGACTCTTCCCTTGCAGTAAGGAGTAGGGATGTCCTTGCACTGCAAGGGTTAACTGCTCGTTTAGCCCAGGGGACAGTATATGCACTTACCCTAACCTGATCCTCTGCTCCCATCAGCAGAAGGCACTGTCCTCTGCTCCAGCAATGGACTCTCCTTCCACGTCCTCATGTCCAGTATAGGCCTATTGTCCCTGTATCGGTCTAGATCAGCTTTTCTCAACCTTTTCAACACAGAGGAACCCTTGAAATAACTTTACTGTCTCAGGGAACCCCTGCTAAAAAAGACTATATCTACTACAACACATTATACATTAGTCTGATGGTCAGTAGGAAGAGTGCTCCTTACAATTGTGGTCATTGTGAAAAATGACCCCCTACAGAGAGTGAAAAAGATCAATGGTGTCAGTGGGAACTTATCTGAGGGGCAGAAGTTGCTCATTGCTTGAGGAACCCCTAGCAACCTCTGGGGAAACCCTACAGTTCCATGGAACCCTGGTTAAGAAACCCTGGTCTAGATGATGTCAGAGGATCTCAAACCGTCTGAGCATAGGGGAGTAGAGGCTGCAGGAACCGGTCCAGCAGCACAGAGAATCCTGTTGGAGTGGGGGTTCAGGTAAGTAAAACTGATTTACCTGCTCCCCCTAGACATACAGTAAATTAGCAGTTAACACTTGCAGTGCAGGCACACTGCAAGGGATAACTATTAGTTTCCCCTGGGTTCAGCTTTAAGCAATTCAGCAGTGCTGGCTGGTGCTCAAAATTTTTTTGGGGGGGTGCAAACAAACTGAAAATTAAAAAAAAAAAAAAAAAAAACTATCAAATGCAGCCACTGTGCCATCAAACGCAGCCACTGTGCCATCAAACGCTGCCACTGTGCCATCAAACGCAGCCACTGTGCTATCAAACGCAGCCACTGTGCTATCAAACGCAGCCACTGTGCTATCAAACGCAGCCACTGTGCCATCAAATGCAGCCACTGTCCCACCAAACGCAGCCACTGTTCCATCAAATGCAGCTACTGTGCCAAACGCTGCCACTGTGCCATTCAAACACTGCCACTGTGTCATCAAATGCTGCCACTGTGCCCAAATGCAGCCACTGTGCCATCAAACGCAGCCACTGTGCCTTCAAACGCTGCCACTGTGCCATCAAACGCAGCCACTATACCATCAAACGGAGCTACTGTGCCAAACGCTGCCACTGTGCCCATCAAACGCTGCCACTGTGCCATCAAACGCTGCCACTGTGCCATCAAATACAGCCACTGTGCCATCAAATGCACTTACTCTGCCAAATGCTGCCACTGTGCCCAAATGCTACCAGTATGCCCATCATATGCTGCCAGTGTGCCCAACTGCCCATCACATGCTGCCAGTGTGCCCATCAAATGCTGCCAGTGTGCCCAACTGCCCATCAAATGCTGCGAGTGTATCCAACTGCCCATCATATGCTGCCAGTGTGCCCATCAAAATGTTGCGAGTGTGCCCAACTGCCCATCATATGCTGCCAGTGTGCCCATCAAACGCTGTCAGTGTGCCCATCAAATGCCGCCAGTGTGCCCATTAAATGCTGCCAGTGTGCCCAACTGCCCATCATATGCTGCCAGTGTGTCCATCAAATGCTGCCAGTGTGTCCATCAAATGCTGCCAGTGTGCCCCCCGCCCGCAACCCATCTGCCCATCATTTACCCTGTGTCTGTGGGGCAGCGGGTGACGGCGATGAGCGGGGTCCTTTATGCGTCTCCTCTCCCGTCCTCTCCTCCTGATATGTGTCCAATAGCGGCGCCTATCATTCAGCCAATCAGGTGACAGGTAACAGACCCGAGCACCTGATTGGCAGAGAGGCGGTTCAGTGTTAGGAAAGGGAATAGTCATTCCCTTTCCTAACACAGCTGAGTGGACTGCGAGCGCCAAGCATGGCGCTCGAAGTTCACCTATTTTGCAGCCTTACTTACCAGCTCCACTCTGGCCGTGCGTTCCACGGAGCTTCTGACGTCACTTCCGTTTTCCCTCTGGCACAGGGAAACCGGAAGTAACCTCTTAACTTGAAGAACAAAGCACCCACCCGCAGCGAAACTACTGGCGGATGTTGTTTGGCGCGATGGAATGCGCCACAAAGCAGGTAAAAATCCTGCAAATGAAGCGCCTCGTGTGCAATCTAAAGAATAGATATCAGTGTGTTGTTGTAAATGGGGTACATTTGGAACAAAGAATAGTCATCACCAGTGGTATTCCACAATGCTCAGCACTAGGTTCTGTTAAATCTGTTTATCACTTTAAAGGACTGGAAAGACATCCTCTGTATTTTTGTTTTAGCGGCAGTAAGATTGCATTGGATTCAACTTCTGTGTCTTATTGAAAATTTAAGCTACCTGTGGATGGTGCTAAGTCAGTAGATGACTATACGCTTCGGAAGGACTGGGTATAAGGAGGTATGGCAATGCATAAAGCAGCATTTGAAACAGGACAGTACGAGATGTAATTAAAACTTTAGAGGGTAAGGTATGCCTTTTTTGCTAAGGGCACAATGATATATAATAGGGCTAATATCTCTGAAGGTGTTTTTAATATGGAAGCTGATGTAACATTGCTGGAAAATGTATTTAAACAGGTAGAAAGGACAGTTCAGTGTTTATAAATGTAAACTGATGCAGTAAAGAGTATCATATTGGGGTACAGTGTTAACCAGAGCTACAGAAGAAAAATAATTGGGTGTGTATGTACGGATGATTGCAAAATGAGCAAACTTTGTACTACAACAAAAATAATTCTTGTTTGGAAGTTGTGAATACAACACACAAACATTTTTTTATGGGAAAAGTCTATAGCTCTCCAACAAAAATCCCTTCATGCATCTGATCTTATTTGGAAACCATGGAGCCTTTGGTATCCTTTCTAGGACCCTAGAATCCCTACATGCTCAGCTATATATATTTTATTTATATTATATATATATATAAAACCCCATTTTATGCCTTGCAATTATTTGATGCACCCCTCTGCTAATAAATTTGTTTGTGCCTTTTACCTTCTATCTTATCTTATCCTTTCTTCCATATAACAATAGCAAAAAAATAGTTTGTGACCTTACTATTGAATTGCAATAACATTTGGTGTGGTTACACCCGGTTGAACAATTATGGATTCATGAAAGACAGAAGTTGTCAGACAAACCTGATTTCTTTTTATGAAGAGGTAAGTAAAACCTTGGACAGAGGGGTGGCTGTGGACGTGGTTTACTTGGATTTTGCAAAAGCGTTCGATACAGTTCCGCACACACGGCTCATGTGTAAGCTAAAGTCTACAGGGTTGGAAATATCAGTTTGTAAATGGATAGAAAACTGGCTAAAAGACAGAATTCAGAGAGTAGTGGTTAATGATTCTTACTCTGAATGGTCTAAGGTTATCAATGGTGTACCCCAAGGTTCAGTGCTGGGACCCTTACTCTTTAATATCTTTATAAATGATATTGGGTCTGGGATCAAAAGTAACATTTCTGTCTTTGCAGATGATACCAAGCTATGCAGTGGAATAACGTCCTTACAGGATGTCTCCAATTTACAAGCCGACCTCAATGCACTGTCTAATTGGGCGACTATGTGGCAGATGAGGTTTAATGTTGAGAAATGTAAAGTTATGCACTTGGGGGCTAAGAATATGCATGCATCATACATTCTAGGGGGAGTACAACTGGGGGAATCCGTAGTGGAGAAGGATCTGGGGGTTTTGGTAGATCATAAGCTCAATAATAGCATGCAATGCCAAGCTGCGGTTTCCAAAGCGAGCAAAGTTCTTTCTTGTATTAAGAGAGGTATGGACTCCAGAGAGAGAGATATCATTTTGCCCCTGTTCAAATCATTAGTAAGACCTCATCTGGAATATGCCGTTCAGTTTTGGGCACCAGTTCTCAAAAAGGATATCGGGGAACTGGAGAAAGTGCAGAGAAGGGCAACCAAACTGATAAGAGGCATGGGGGAGCTCAGCTATGAGGAAAGATTAGAGGAACTGAATTTGTTCACTCTTGAGAAGAGGAGAATAAGGGGGGATATGATCAACATGTTTAAATATATAAGGGGTCCATATAGTGAACTTGGTGTTGAGTTATTCACTTTACGGTCAACACAGAGGACAAGGGGGCACTCTTTACGACTGGAGGAAAAGAGATTTCATCTCCAAATACGGAAAGGTTTCTTCACAGTAAGAGCTGTGAAAATGTGGAATAGACTCCCTCCAGAGGTGGTTCTGGCCAGCTCAGTAGATTGCTTTAAGAAAGGCCTGGATACTTTCCTAAATGTACATAATATAACTGGGTACTGACATTTATAGGTAAAGTTGATCCAGGGATAATCCGATTGCCTCTCTGGGATCAGGAAGGAATTTTTTCCCCTGCTGTAGCAAATTGGAGCATGCTCTGCTGGGGTTTTTTGCCTTCCTCTGGATCAACTGTGGGTATAGTATTGGGTATATTGTTTTTTTGTTTTTTTTGTTTTTTTATGGTTGGACTGGATGGACTTGTGTCTTTTTTCAACCTGACTAACTATGTAACTATGTAATTATGAAAGCAGCTGCGATCATGCTTATGTACTCTTATTGTATCGTATATTTGTGAAAACCAAATAAACAGTATTGAAAAAAAAAAATAAAATTCTTGTGTGCATTACTAGCGGGATCATCAGCAGGATGGTGAAGATCCTGATTACTCTATATAGATCTTGATATCATTAGAGGGAAGAGGATCACCAACAGGAAAAAAGAGGTCCTGATTCCTCTATACAGATCTTTAGTTATCAACGGAGGGATCACCAGCTGGAGGAAGAAGGTCCTGATTCCTCTATATAGATCTTTAGTTATCACTAGAGGGATCACAAACAGGGGGAAAGAGGTCCTGATTCCTCTATATAGATCATTAGCTATCACCAGAGGGATCACCAGCAGGAGGAAGGAGGGAAGGAGGTCCTGATTCCCTATATAGATCTATGCTACCACTAGAGGGATCATAAACAGGGGGAAAGAGGTCCTGATTCCTCTATATAGATCTTTAGTTATCAACTGAGGGATCACCAGATGGAGGGAGAAGGTCCTGATTCCTCTATATAGATCTTTAGTTATCAGCAGAGGGATCACCAGCAGGAGGAAGGAGGTCCTGATTCCCTATATAGATCTATGCTACCACTAGAGGGATCACCATCAGCAGGGCCGGACTGGGAATAAAAACCAACCCTGAAAATAATTTCATACCAGCCCTACAGCATTATTATACCAACCCAACGTCATTTTCTTGTTCATGAAAGGGAAAACCATGCATTTTAAAGCACATTTGAAGAGTATATTATATATAGATAAGACAGATATGAAAGCACATAGGACTAGGGATATATATATATGAAACAACAAATTTCAGTTAAAAGTAGTCAAAGTGAAGCAATCATCAAGGGGGAAACCTGTGACTCTGGGAATGTCAGGGGGGGAGGGGGACTCTGGTGACCAGAGCCTACCTTCCGCAGAAAATACACTAAGGTAAGAGGGGAGGTTACTGATATGGGGGAAACCTTTATATCAGTGCCCCCTTACATTATTGTATTCGCTTCCCCCCTTACATCAGTGACCCCCCCCCCCCCCCGCAGACTGGCCTGGCGGCGCTGTCACTGACCTCCTCTCAGGTGCACCATGCAGGGATCAGTCAGTCGGCTCCAGCTTGGTGGCTCTGGTTTTCCTATAGTCTCCTCTCCACAGTTCACATATGACTGACTTCTCCCAAGACCCCCATCCCGGCGGTTCTCCCACTCTTGACTCCTCTCCAGACTCCCTCAGAGACTGCAGACATGATATAAGACAAGAGATGGTCAGAGGCTGTGGGCATAGTACAGGAGATGGTCAGAGGTTGCGGGCATAGTACAGGAGATGGTCAGAGGCTGCGGGCATAGTACAGGAGATGGTCAGAGGCTGCGGGCATAGTACAGGAGATGGTCAGAGGCTGCGGGCATAGTACAGGAGATGGTCAGAGGCTGCGGGCATAGTACAGGAGATGGTCAGAGGCTGTGGGCATATTACAGGAGATGGTCAGAGGCTGTGAGCATGGTACAGGAGATGGTCAGAGGCTGTGGACATGGTACACTATTACACAATATTACAGGAGATGATTAGAGACTGAGGACATGATACTAAAGATGTTAAGAGAATGTAGACATGATACAGGAGATGATCAGAGACTGCACACATGGTACAAGAGATGGTCAGAGACTGCGGACATGATATAAGAGATCAATGCAGCCTCACCAGTGCCCATCAAATGCAGCCTCACTGTGCCCATCAATGCAGCCTCTGTATCAGTCCATGCAGCCTGACTGTGCCCATCATTGCAGCCTCAGCGTGCCCTTCATTGCAGCCTCACATGCCCATCATTGCAGCCTCACCATGCCCATCATTGCCGCCTCACCGTACCCATCATTACCGCCTCACTGTACTCATCATTGCCGCCTTACCATGCCCTCATTGCAGCCTTACTGTGCCCATCATTGCAGCATTACCATGCCCTCATTGCAGCCTTACTGTGCCCATCATTGCCGCCTTACCGTGCTCTCATTGCAGCCTTACTGTGCCCATCATTGCCGCCTTACTATTCCCATCATTGCTGCTTTACTGTGCCCATCATTGCTGCCTTACTGTGCCCATCATTTCAGCCTCACATGCCCATCATTGCAGCCTTACTGTGCCCATCATTGTTGCCTTACTGTGCCCTCATTGCAGCCTCACCCTCAATGCCGCCTTACTGTGCCCATCATTGCAGCCTCACCATGCCCATCATTGCAACCTTACTGTGCCCTCATTGCAGCCTCACTGTGCCCTCATTGCAGCCTTACTGTGCCCATCATTGTCACCTTACCGTGCCTCCATTGCAACCTTACTGTGCCCATCATTGCCACCTCACCGTGCCCATCATTGCTGCCTTACTGTGCCCATCATTGCTGCCTTACTGTGCCCATCATTGCTGCCTAACTATGTCCATCATTGCAGCCTCACCATCATTGCCACCTTATTGTGCCCAACATTGCAGCCTCACTGTGCCCATTATTGCAGCCTCACTGTGCCCATCATTGCCACCTTACTGTGCCCATCATTGCTGCCTTACTGTGCCCTCATTGCAGCCTCACCCTGCCCTCATTGTAGCCTTACTGTGCCCATCATTGCCTTCTTACTGTGCCCTCATTGCAGCCTCCCCATCGTTGCAGCCTTACTGTGCCCATCATTGCAGCCTCACATGCCCATCATTGCCACCTTACTGTGCCCATCATTGCCGCCTTACTGTGCCCTCAGTGCAGCCTTACTGTGCCCATCATTGCCGCCTTACCGTGCCCTCATTGCAGCCTCACATGCCCATCATTGCAGCCTCACTGGGCCCATCATTGCTGCCTTACTGTGCCTATCATTGCCACCTTACCGTGCCCTCATTGCAGCCTTACTGTGCCCATCATTGCCATCTAACTGTGCCCTCATTGCAGCCTCACCATGCCCTCATTGCAGCCTTACCATGCCCTCATTACAGCCTCACCATCGTTGCAGCCTTAGTGCCTGGATTACACACACTAGTCAGCAGGAATTTCCCGCTGTGTCATGGAGCTGACTCTGATGTTTAGCCGCGCTATGACAAAAGTCCCGCCCTCCTCCTAGACCAGCTCGTGTGATAGACAGAACACTGCATCTATCACATGAGCTGATGTAGGAGGAGGGCGGGACTTTTGTCATATTGCGGCCAAACATTTAAAACTGAGCTCCGTGACATGCTGTGCGTGACAAGTAGGGAGAAGGAGGAGGAGGAGGGAGGGGAGCGGTGCACTGCAGCCACTGCCACGATCAAAGCAGCCCCAGGGCAGGCAGCCTACCGGGAAATGTCCCGGTATCCCGGTAGGCTAGTCCGGCTCTGACCATCATTAGGAATGAGCTCCTGATTCCTCTATATAGATCTTTAATTATCACTAGAGAGGTTACTAGTAGGAGAAAGAAGGTCCCAATTCTTATAAAAAGATATGTATTTATCACTAAAGGGATCACCAGCAGGAAGGAGTGGGTCCTGGCTCCACTATAAAGATCTTTAGTTATCACTAGGGGATTCAACAGCAGGAGGAAGGAGGTCATGGTTTCTCTTTCTAGATCTTTGATTATTACCAGAGGGATTACCAGCAGGAAAAAGTAAGTCCTGATTCCGCTACAGTATATATGGTGTATATCTTTAGTTATCAACTAAGGGATTGCCAGCAGAAGGGAGTAGGTCCTGATTTCTCTCTAAATATCTTTAATTATTACTAGAAGGATTAACTTAGCAGCAGTAGGAAGGAGTTCATGACTCCTCTACAGATCTTTAATTATCACCAGAGGGGTCACCAGCAAGAGGAATGGGGTCCTGATTCCTCTATAAAGTTCTTTAGGTATCAAATGAGGGATCACCAGCAGGACGGAGACAGTCCTGATTCCCTATATTGATCTACGGTACTAATAGAAGGTTCACCAGTGGGAGGAATGAGCTCCTGATTCCTCTATATAGATCTTTAGTTATTATAGAGTTACCTCTATAAGGTTCTTTAGTAATCAACTAAGGGATTACCTGCTGGAAGAAGGAGGTCCAAATGATTCCATATAGATCTTTAGTTATCAAATGATGGATTATCAGTAGGAGGTAGGAGGTCCTGATTCCTCTAATATAGATCTTTAGTTATCACTAAAGGGATCCCCAGCGGAATGTCCATTTCTGGAGATCTCACTTGCAAAAAAAATTTGATTGGACAAAGTGACAAAACAGGCAACAAAATGGTGCTGATTTTGAGGAATAAACGATTTTATAACAGACTGGAGAAAATTAATATATACAGCCTCTAGGGAAGGGGGGACAGGAGTGAAACCTTTACATACATTGTGGGATTGACTTACTAAAGACTGTCCACTTTTCAAAGGAATTTTCCAAAGAGCTTAGTAAATGTGGTGAATAGGGATGAGCCGAACACCCCCGGTTCGGTTTGTGGCAGAACATGCGAACAGACCAAAAATTTGTGCGTACACGCGAACCCCATTAAAGTCTATGGGACTAGAACGTGAAAAATCAAAAGTGCTTATTTTAAAGGCTAATATGCAAGTTATTGTCATAAAAAGTTTTTGGGGACCCGGGTCTTACCCCAGGGGACACGTTTCAATGCAAAAAAAAAGTTTTAAAAATGGCCGTTTTTTCGGAAGCAGTGATTTTAATAATGATTAAAGTGAAACAATAAAAGTGTAATATTCCTTTAAATATCGTGCCTGGGGAGTGTCTATAGTATGCCTGTAAAGTGGCGCATTATTCCCGTGTTTAGAACAGTCCCTGCACAAAATGACATTTCTAAAGGAAAAAAAGTCATTTAAAACTGCTTGTGGCTGTAATGTAATGTTGCCCCCCCTCTCCTCTCTCTCCTCTCTCCTCCTTGGGTATGGTATGGATATTAAGGTGAACCCCGCACCCAAATTAAAAAAAAAAAGGTGTGGGGACCCCAGGCCCTATATACTCTGAACAACAGCAGTATACAGGCGGTTCCTGGGTTACAAACAAGATAGGGACTGTAGGTTTGTTCTTAAGTTGAATCTGTTTGTAATTTGGAACAGGTACATTTTGTAAGTGTAGCTCCAGCCAAAAAATCTATTTTTAAGCTTTTTGGATAACATAGGGAAGGGTTATCATCACCCCTGTAACATTTCTTTTGCTGTCTGTGCCCCTGTTCAGAAGATTTCACCTCACTTTCCCAATGACAATTGGATTTTGAAAATGTTGGGTTATTAGGGAAACAAGGATTGGTGATAAAGCATCAGTGGGGAGACACCTTTTTCCCATATTAACACTTACAGGAGAGAATTTCCCTTCCTAGGGGTAGATTTCCTCTCACTTCCTGTTGTCTCCCTCCGTTTGTAAGTAGGAGTCGTTTGTAAGTCGGATGTTTGAAAATAGGGGACCGCCTGTATATACTATACGGCCTGCTCTATACACTCTGCGGAAAATTGAGCCTTAGGTGTTGGTGGTACCAGAACACTGTAAGCCCTCACAGTTACTCTTGGTGGGTGCTGGAACGGGCCCTGCTGTGAAATATTATATCAAGAATTGTAATTACATGCCCCTGTTAAATAGGGGCAGAAAAATTGGGCCTTAGGCGGTGGTGGTGGCACAACACTGTAAAGCCTCACAGATACTTTTGTTGAGCGCAGGAACAGGCCCTGCTGTGAAGTATTAAATCAAAAATTGTAATTACGCGTCCCTGTTAAACAGGGGCAGAAAAATTGGGCCTTAGGCAGTGGTGGTGGTGCCACAACACTGCAACCCTTCACGGATACTCTTGATGAGTGCAGGAACGAGCCCTGCTGTTGAATATTTGATCAAAAATGGTAATTACGCTCCCCTTTTAAACAGGGGCAGAAAAATTGGGCCTTAGGTAGTGGTGGTGGTGCCCTGAACTGAAAATTTTCTTAGAAGCTATCATCATGAAAATTGAGAAGGAATAGGATAGTTGCTCAGCATAATAGTTACTCAGCATATGCAGTCTTCAAGGGATCCCACAACCATAGAAAAATCATTCGGTCACATCAGCATCAGGTGCTTAGTAGCTGGTGATCCAAGACTGATTAATTTTTATGAATGTGAGCCGATCAACAGAGTCTATGGACAGGTGCACTCTGTGATCAGTTACAAAGCCTCCAGCAGCACCGTTGGATGCAGGACAGGCCAGTAGCTCAATTGCATATTGAGCAAGCTCTGGCCAGTGGTCCATCCTTAAGACCCAGTAACCCAAAGGATCTTCTGGTGGAAAGGTCTCCAAGTCTGATCTTGCACTTAGATATTCCTGCACCATGTAATTCAGATGCTGGCGATGTTTGCTGGAACCGATCAGACCTGAGGACTGAAGAATTGCCTGAAGGCATCAGTCAGCCGGCCACCTTCTTCACCACTCTTTCTGTGACTGAATGAAGTCTCAGCAACACGTTGTCCAGCACCAGGAAACTGTAACCTCCCAGGCTCTGGAAAAGCATTGCACAAACCTTTTTGCAAGGCCTCCCAAAGATGTTTCATCCTCTGCTCCCTTTGCGAAGGCTGGATAAATTCTGCAATCTTACCCTTGTAACATGAATCAAGAAGGGTTGCCAGCCAGTAATGATCCCTCTCCTTGATACCACGAATCCTAGGGTCCCTTCGCAGGCTCTGCAGGATCAGGGAGGCCATGCAGCGTAGGTTTGCAGAGGCATTCGATCCTAAGTCCTCTGAGTCACTAAGGATCACATGATCCTCAACCACCTCCTCCCAGCCACGTACAATTCCATGGGTTTCTGGGGACTGCAAACGATCCCTTTGAGACTGCTGCTGATGCTGAGTGTTATCCTCCACCTCCATGCTGACACAATCCTCCTCCTCCTCCTCTTCTTTTTAGTGTGTGATCGGCAGGCTTGCAGGAATACTAGTATCTGGATAAAGGGGGCCTTGAGAGGTAAGGAAGTCCTCCTCTTCCTCCCGCTGTTCTGCCTCAAGTGCCCTGTCCATTATTCCATGAAGCATGTGCTCCAACAGGAAAACAAGAGGGACAGTATCACTGATGCATGCACTGTCACTGCTCACCATCCTCGTGGCCTCCTCAAATGGTGATAGGACAGTGCATGCATCCTTGATCAGTAGCCACTGGCGTGGCGAAAAAAGCCAAGCTCCCCTGACCCTGTACTAGTGCCATACTCACACAGGTACTCATTGATGGCCCTCTGCTGCGTGTGCAGCTGCTGCAGCATTGCCACGTTGAGTTCCCCCTGGTAGGCATGTCACGAATGAGGCGGTTCTTGGGCAGGTTGCATTCTCTTTGAATGTTAGTCAGCGGAGCACTGGCATTATATGACCGGCGGAAATGACCACAGACTTTGCTGGCCTGCCTCAGGAGATCCTGTAAGCCCGGGTACCTGCTCAAGAACCGCTGCACCACCAAATTCAGGATGAGAGCCAAACAGAAAACATGGGTCAAGTGTCCCTGTCAGAGGGCGGAGAGGAGGTTGGTGCCATTGTCGCATAAAACCATTCCTGGCTGAAGCTGGCAAGGCGTCAACCACCTCTGAGCCTGCCCCTGCAGAGCTGACAGAATCTCTTCTCCAGTGTGGCTCCTGTCCCCTAAGCAGACCAACTCAAGCACTGCATGGCATCTTTTTGCCTGAGTGCTTGCGTAGCCCCTTGAACGCCTACGGAACACCGCTGGTTCAGAAGAGAAATCTGCAGAGAATGAGGCCATAGAGGAAGAAGAAGAGGAGAGGTGAAGGAGAGAGCTGTGGCAGAATCACCACTGGCATTTTGGAATCGTGGTGGCAGAACACGCTCCAACAGTACTGAACCCTGTCCTTTATCCTTCCCAGCTGCCAGCAGAGTTACCCAGTGTGCCGTGAAAGAAAAGTAACGTCCCTGTCCATGCCTGCTGGACCATGAGTCAGCAGTAATATGCACCTTACTGCTGACCGCCCTGTCCAACGAGGCCAAGACATTGCCTTCCACATGCTGGTAGAGAGCCGAAATGGCCCTCCATGAAAAGAAATGGCATTTGGGAACCTGCCACTGAGGTACTGCACATTCCACAAATTCACGAAAGGGGGCAGGAGTCTACCAGGTGAAAAGACAGCAGTTGCAGTGCTAGCAATTTGGCCAAGCTAGCATTCAGACGCTGAGCATGTGGATGGCTGGGACCGAATTTCTTTTGACGGTTTAGCAACTGGGGTAGGGACATTTGCCTGCTAAAATCGAATGTTGGTGTACTGCAGATTGGCAGCAATTACTTAGGACACCTATTTCTATACCTTAATTCCTCTCAGTGCAGGTTTCTGAGAGGACTGGAGGTATTGTGGGGTTGGAGATCCCCGCTGATGAGGAGCAAGGAGAGGTCCGCCTTGTTCTTTGATGTGGGTCTTTTAAGTGCTGTTGCCAACATACTGCATGGGAGGTCGTCATATGTCTGGTCAAGCATGTAGTGCCCAAACGGCTGCTGTTTTGGCCACGCTTGATACGCTTCAGACATATGTTGCAAACAGCAACGGTGCGATCTGTTGCACACATGTCAAAAAAGGCCCACACCAAAGAACTTTTCAAAATATGCGGAAAGAGAGAGAAGCGTCCTGCACCTACTTAGCTCTGCGGTGTAATACAATAGGGTGGCTGCCCTTAAGCTGCCCCCTGGAGGGCATCCTACCTCATTGGAGATGTGCCTCCTCCTCCTCCTCTCTTCTATCAGGTACCCAAGTTGAGTGAGTAACCTCATCATCCCCTCCCTCCTCATCACTGGAGCAAACTTGGCAGTATGCTGCAGCTGGGGGAACATGACTGACAGTTTCTTGAGCTTCTTGGGCACCCCCTATCTCTAGGCTGACGTTACTCCCTTCCTCAACCTGGGTACCATCATTGGAGCCTTCAAATCGCTGCGCATCCTCCTGCAGCATGTACCTGACACTGTGGTTGAATAGTTCGGGGGGACTCCTCCGTGCATGATGGTGGGGCTAGGGAAGGAGTGACTGTTGACATGGAGCTGATGGAATAGGCCGCTTTGGCAGCTGCATTGGCAGGCAAACTACTCTAAGCCTGGGTGACAGAGGATGAGGAGGATGAGGACGGCTTTGTTATCCATTCCAAGAGTTAACTCTTCTGCATGTTGTGGCTCAATAACACGGCCAGCTGCAGGAAAAAAGGACAAGCGTGCCCCGTGGCCACGTGCTGAGGAAGGACCATGTCCACGACCTGCATTGTCGACTGTAGACACAGAGCCTGCGTTCCCTCTTTTAGCGGGCTGTGAGCGTCTCCCTCTCCTTGGTGGCCTTCCGAACATGCTGTAAATTTTGTTTAGCAAAAAAATGCTACACTGTATTGTGTACTGTGTACACCACCAGGAAAGTAGTAGCAACTACACTAGGGGTGCACAGTACTGTGTACACCAACAGAAGTGTAATAACAACTATGGGTGCACTGTATGTATTGTGTACATCACCAGGAAAGTAATAGCAACTGCACTAGGTGTGCATGGTACTGTGTACACCAACAGAAGTATAATAACAACTATGGGTGCACTGTATGTATTGTGTACACCACCAGGAGAGTAGTAGCAACTGCACTAGGGGTGCACGGTACTGTGTACACCAACAGAAGTTTAATAACAACTATGGGTGTACTGTGTTGACCACCAGAAAAGTATGAACAACTGTATTATGGATGCACAGCACTGTATACTGTGTACATCGCCTGACGTATATATTAGAAACAGTACACCAGGAATGGCCTGCAGTCAGATATAGCTAAACTGGATACAGTGGTATATATATATATATATATATATATATATAAATAAAATACACTGCAGCTAACTGAATCACCTGCCTGCCTGAAGTATATTAGAAACAGTACACCAGAAACGGACTGCAGTCAGATCTAGCTAAACTGGATACAGTGGATATATATATATATATATATATATATATATATATATTTATATTTATATATATATTAGACTGACTGTACATATATATTAAATACACTGCAGCTTGATTAATCTGCCTGCCTGCTCAATCTAAATAACACTCTCTCTCCATCCACGCCAACAACACATTACATGAGGCCGACGTGCAGGCGGCCTTATATAGTGTGGGGCGTGGACTGAGAGAGTCATCCTGCCTTTGGCCAATTATGGCTCTCTTAGCTGAGGGCGCTGTGATTGGCCAAAGCATGCAGGTCATGGTGCATACTCTGGCCAATCATCATACAGCAATGCACTGCGCTCCCGCAGTGCATTTTGGGCAGTTACGCGCCGCTCGAATTTGGCAAGAACGGCCCATAATGTTCAGTTTTCGATGAATGGGCGAACAGCCAATGTTCGAGTCGAATTAATGTTCGACCCGAACAGAAAGCTCATCCCTAGTGGTGAAAGTTAATTTTTCAAAGAATACCCTATCACGTGGAAAATACATTGTAAAAAACAAGATGCCAATGTTAAACAAACATTGACTTTATCTTTTTTTATGTCCGTTTCCTGGTTTTCCCGAAGGAACTAGTGATGTAGTCCCGGCCGCACAGATGTCCCCTGGGAAGGCAACATAACTAGTATCATAACCACTTGCTGCCCACCCACCCACCGTCAAATGATGGATGAAGCTCTCGTTCTGGGATAATGTCATATGACGGCGCCCTAGAATGGCCACTCTTGCGCAGCATGGCAATCGACCCCGATCTCGGTAAAGAGCCCATAACGCGGCTCTTTAACCATGTGATTGGCTCTGTCCAATCACAACTGGTCACATGTCAATGCAGAAGTGGCATTTATCGGTTCTCCTCGCCTTACACTGACAAAGTGTGTGGTGAGGAGATCTGATGAGCGGCAAGGGAGACCAGGACAGGTACTTCAAAAAAACATTCCCGCCACTGGAATTCAGGCGCCTGGTGTCCGAAAAGGGGCCGGATGCCTGAATAGGGAGTGGCAGTGGCGGCCATGGATAGATTCCTGAAATGCATGAACCTATCCATTATTTATAGATGGGGGTGGCGTGACAGAGGGGTTGGCGTTGGTGCGCCCATAATGGACGCACTGCCACTGGCTGGACTTCTCCTTTAAAGATGTTTTAGACAACTGTGCACTTTCAGCCTCAGGGGGAACAATTTGGAGAAGCCCCTTTTTTTATTTCAGCATGACTGTGCCAAATTTGCAGTGGACAAGTCGGACACCTAACTGACACTTGTGACACTTTTTTGGGGACCAGTGATATTATTACAGTTATCAGTGCTAAAAATATGCACTGTCACTGTACTAATGACACTGACAGGGAAGGGTTAATCTCAGGTGCGATCAAAGGGTTAACTGTGTGTCTAGCCAATGTTTCAGTGTAGTGGGGGTCGGTGTTTTTATTAGGGGATGGCATGGATCAGTGTTTCTGCTTTACAGGAACACAGGGTCCATGCCTTCTGTACTGACAAATTGGCAATCTGCATTGTTTACATAGGCAGACTGCCATTCTGTCAGTGTACTGAATGATCAGCGGGTGCCGGTGGACATCGGGTCCGCAGGACTCACTGAGCAGCTCCTGGACGTGATCCTGCACTGTGCAGCACGGCCATCCTGTAGCAGTAAATCTGCTATGGGGCGGGTGGCAAATGGTTAATGCCTATGATTTTGAAAATGGGATGTCCAACAAGCTCATAAAGGTGTGATTGTTGGGTGTCCACAAATGTTTGGTCAAATTGCATAATTTTCTAACACAATACATTTTTTTTTTAAACAGAAATTTAATCTGTTTTAAGTTTACAAACTATCCTTAGATAAATACATTTAAAAGTATATGGGAATAGATTTGTTAATGTACTCGCTTAATAGTATTGATTAAAAAAAAAAAACACAATAAAACATTATAAAATATAATACTCTTTTATTGTTTGAAAAGCTCTGTGTAAATGTACACATTTTGTGCAACATCCACATCACCTAAAATAAAAAAACACACCATGTATTATAAATATGCAGGCATCCATCTATTACCTGAAGCTGTGGTCTCAGACACTCACCTGTTGTGGTCACTATTTCATCCACTTCATAAACCTCTCCTTCCTCCACATCTCTAGTTGTGGTGTGAGGATTTCCTTTTCTTTAGGAGGTGGGTGGTCCCTGGTGTCCTCAGATGTCCCGAGTCTTTTCTCCCCTATGTGGATAAAAAAAAGGTATACTTAGCACACAGACATTTGATGTGAGAAATAGTAATATGAAACATTGCTTGGAAATGTCATACAATTGTCTTTTTTGGCAGAGTTCTAAGCTGAAGACATTATTTTTTTTCCCTTTATAAAGCTGCAATACTTACCTTTTTTGTACAATTTTCACACATGGAGACACCCCTAGTATCCACTGGAGCACCTGTGTGGGACACCCTAAAAAGGGTGTTCTGGTGTCCCACATTAGTGCTTCGGCATCCAGATGTGTAAACAGCTGCTGAGTTTCCTCTCCTTACACTGAATCAAGTTTGCATTTAATTTTAGTTACAAACCTATCTAGATAACAAACTTCTCTTAATACAAATAGGCATGAACAAATGTAGTTAACCTGCACCTGCCCAAAACATCATATTAGTGAACGAACGAACGATGTTCACTACGAATGATTACTGTGCCCACGAACCTGAAACTTGCCATTTTAAACTGTACAACAGTAAAGAAAAGCACATGGAGCGGCATGCAAGTAATACTAATAATAGGAACACACAAAAACTACTAACTTTTTTGAAGAACTCTCTTGATCTTTCTGTACTGATCGTGCTCCCTCAGTTTGAGGTCTGACCATCGTTTCTTCAGTTAATCCTTGGATCGCCGTACCCCAAAATTCCTGTGTAGACTTTTCACAACTTTAGTCATGATCTTGGCCTTTCTCACATTTGGGTTTGGGTAAGGTCCATGCTTCCCGTCATAGTCGTCCCTCTTCAAGATGTCCACCATCTCTATAGAGGACATATTTGAGGCCTTAAATCTCCTCCGGGATCGGGACGCTCCGGCCTTTCATTGTTGCTGCTGTTGTCTGTTGTATGCTCTTTCTCCGCCATGTGCTCTCCCACTGCGCCAAAAGATAAGGGGCAGTAATATAGACTAGAAAGAATGTCAGGGGCGGGCGGAGTTTCATGCATGCGCAGTGTATATAAAGCGTAACACGCGTGCGTTGTACGTGCGATCTGTGAGCGGAGGAAGGAGTAGCGGAAGCGCCAAACGTAATAACAAAGGTACAATTTGAACTTGGTGCATCAGTGGCCTATACTGCTTCTAGACTGAGGCCTATATTGGGACAAGATTAGAAGAGTTTAGCCTGACATTAGGGTTTTTCTTGTGTTGTGTCTTGCAGAGAAAATGGATCCATTCAATGATAGGGAATTTCTAACAATATTCATTGACATGTTCAGGGAGCTGCCCTGTCTGTGGCAGGTGAACCACCCATTTTTTAATACGCTAAGAAAGAGGAAGGCAGCGCTGGAGAAACTGCTTGAATTTGTGAAGCCGATAGGCATGACAAGTACTTATCTTAGGGAGTGAAAGAAGGTCCAGAATTCCCAGAGATTAGTAGCAGCAGATGACGTTTATGTACCCAGGCTGTGGTACTATGACTGCATTTTCTGTCAGACTAGAGTGAACCCAGGCCAGCACTCTCCACTCTTCCTTCAAGGCTTCCTTCCACCTCAGCTGAGGCTTCTGATGTCCAACCTGGGCTTTCCACCCAGGAAGATGTGGAGGAGCCCAGCTTGAGTTAGATAGAGCATTGTTCAACATATTTCTTGTTGTAAAATTAATGATGTTAACTAGATGTTATTATTGATCACTAATTGCTGATTTCACAAAGTGGTTTACATATCAATAGACAGTAGTGGCCACAAATGATTGGGACAAGAATGAAAAATGCTGGGCTCAGAATGATAGTCTTTTCTATTTGTTAACATTCAATTTGCAACAGTCATGAGCTCCAAATTGTGTGTGATTGATGACCAAAAAACTAAAACTATGTCCCTTTTTCATACACAGGAAAGCCTCAGCCAGGTGGTGGTGGGGGTAAGTGGCAGCCAGGAGGTCGACCATCTTCCTCCTCCACCGCTTGCTACAACTCCAACACCAGAGCCACAGCCTGGAAGGAAGCGTTTAAGGAAGACAAGAGTGTGATGGCCTGGGTTCAGTCTGGTCTGGCAAAAGATGCAGGCTGTTGTATGACCACAGCCTGGGGACATATATGTCATCTGCTGCTGTTCCTGATCTCTTGGACTCCTGGACCGGATTGTGCTTACTATTATATGGGCTCCTCAGGCCACCAATTTTTCCTGTAAAATAGTTTTGATGTGTGTCCTGGGGTACAAAGGCTTTGCGAATTTCACCAGTTTATCCAGCGTTGCCTTCCTCTTTATTTTGTTATGACCCATAATAAATGGCTATTTTTTTTTTTAATACTTACCTATGTGTTTTTTAGTTCAAAAAGGACAGTTTGTAAGTAGGCAGGTACATTTCAAAAATACAATGTCAAATTAACAAGGGACACCAACCAACCTCATTGAGGTTAAAAAATACAAGATAATAATGGTGTTGTGGTAACTTGACACACAAAACAAGAAACAAATATTGTGGAGATCACTAGAAAAAAATAAAACAGGAGATCTTGATTTAAAAAAAAAAAAAAAAAAAGGATCACTATAAAAATAAATACAAAACATTATTATGGAGATCTGACGAAAAAATAACTAATATTATTCAGGAGATCACGAGAAATAATAAAGAAATCATTTTTTTCAGAACTCTGTGTAAATATCAGCAGCAAAACAACTTCATTATTCTAGCATTATAAAGAAAAGAATGTGCTACATTAAAAGATTAAAAACTTTGCAGCGTGACAAATGTGCTATCTCCATTACGAACGCTAGTTTTACCAGACCGAGCGCTTCCATATAGTAATTGATTCAGAGCATGCGTGGAACTTTGTGCGTCGGAATTGTGTACACACATTCAGAATTTACGAGAACGGATTTTGTTGTCGGAAAATTCAAGATCCAGATCTCAAATTTTGTTTGTCGGAAATTCCGACGGAAAGTGTCCGATGGAGCCTACACACGATCGGAATTTCCGACAACAGGCTCTCATCGAACATTTGTTATCGTAAAATCCGACCGTGTGTACGTGGCATTATTTGACCAATCTCAAGGGAAGTAGCATTCTGCCAGGGGTGTTTCCTAGTTTGTATGGAAAGATCAGAAAGGCATACTTCAGTCACGGCTGCTTACTGTGGAACACCTAAAAAGCCTAGTGTAATGATAATGATGATGCATTATTATTATAATGCACAAAGCAAATGAACACAAGAAAATGCTTTGAAAAACACTGCACAGACATCAGGTGATCTTGTTTACCCCTTTAGCTCTTTCTCTTGTAACATGTACTGTCTACCACTCCTTTTGACAGCTCTGTCCTTTATCCCTAGGATAAACTATCTCTCCTTCACCCCTCTTCTCCCCCCACAGCATATATATATATCACCCTAACTTCTGTCCTCGCCTTATTACTGCACCCACTAACTCCTGCTAATTCTAAATCCACACACATAAAAATCTCCAGGACCCTGCGGCATGTCCCTTCATATAAATCCCACTGCTTCTCCTAACCTCTGGAGATATATCCCCAAACCCCGTGCCTCCATCATTTAACTGTACCCCATGCACCCATCACCCTGCACCCTCTGGCAGCAGCCGCAATCAATACAATTTAGTTCTCATTTCTATTCTTCCCAAGACCAGACTCCCTTTCTCTTGTGCCCTTTGGAATTCCTGCTCTATCTGCAACAAACTCACCTCTCTCCATGACCTCTTTATCGCTAACTCATTTAATCTACTCGCCATTAGCGAAACCTGGCTTCACAAATCTGAAACTGCATCTTCTGCTGCTCTATCCCATGGTGGTCTTCCCTGGACTCAATCCCCCACACCCAGTGGACGTAATGGAGGAGGTGTCGAAATCCTTCTAGCCCCACATAGTACCTTTCAGATACATCAACCACCTCCTTCTCTGTCACTCTCCTCTTTCAAGCACACTGAAATTGTCTTTTCACTCCAATTTCTCTAAGGATAGCTGTGATCTACAGGCTCCCTGGACCAGTATCAACCTTTCTTGATGACTTCTCTGCCTGGCTACCCTACTTTTTTTTTCTGAAATTCCCACAATCAATATGGGTGACTTCAACATCCCTATTAATACTAATGCCGCGTACACACGAGCGGACTTTATGGCAGACTTTGCCCGGTGGACTTTGACGTACTTTACGACGGACTTTCTGAATGAACGGACTTGTCTACACACAATCCACCAAAGTCCGTCGAATTCGTACGTGATGACGTACGACCGGACTAAAACAAGGAAGTTGATAGCCAGTAGCCAATAGCTGCCCTAGCATGGCTTTTTGTCCGTCGAACTAGCATACAGACGAGCGGACTTTTCGACCGGACTCGATTTCGACGGATTAATTTAAAACATGTTTCAAATCTAAGTCCGTCCAATTTTGAGAAAACAAAGTCCGCTGGAGCCCACACACGATCGAATTGTCCGACCAAATCCCGTCCGCCGGGCAAAGTCTGCCGTAAAGTCCGCTCGTCTGTACGCGGCATTACACTCCTGCCACTTCCAAACTTTTCAGCCTAACCTCCTCCTTTGACCTGAAGCAGTTGATACATGCTCCTACTCTCTCTGAAGGCAATACCCTTGACCTTGTTTTCTCTCACCTTTTCACTCCATGCAACCTCTCTAACTATCCATTCCCTCTCTCTGATCACTACCTTATTAGTTTTGCTCTCTCCCTCTCCTCCACTTCCTCTCCCTCCAACCGCCTAAAAGTTACCCACAGAAACCTACGTCATCTCAACCCTTCTCTTCTCTACTCTGCTATCGACTACCGACAACCTCTATGACAAAATCTCACCCCTATTCTGCTACAACCTAGCCACGTCTGTCTACAACGCTTCACTTCTAGCCTCACTGGACTCACTGGCTCTCCTCACTACACATGGAATCAGGCCCCGACCCCTTCAACCTTGGCAAACAGATGATACTAGAAGTCTGAAAAAACATAGTCGTGCTCATGAGCGCCTGTGGCGTAAGACTAAGTCTCAGAAAGATTTCAACCAATATAAATCTGCCCTCCAAAAATACAATTCCAGCCTCCTCACTGCCAAGTAGACCTATTTTATCACTTTCATTAGCAACTTATCATCGCGTCCTTGTCAACTCTTCTCTACCTTGAACTCTCTACTTCGTCCTCTACTGCCTCCACCCGCCAACTCATTCACTGCCCAGGAGATCGCCAATCACTTCAAACAGAAAATTGATACAATTTGTGAGGAGATCACTACTGTTTAGATACCCTCCACACTTTACACTACATGCCCACAGGTACAATCATTACTTCCCTCTTTCAACCCCACCACTACGAGGTTGCTAAACTACTTGCTAATGTCCACATTACCACCTGCCCTCTGGATCCTATTCCCTCGCAAATTCTATGTTCACACTCTGGCTCTATGCTACACTCTCTAATCCACATCTTCAATCTCTCCCTCTCTTCTGGCATCTTCCTCAACTCTCTAAAACATGCACTTGTCAGACCCATACTTAAAAAGCCCTCACTGAACCCATCCAATCTTAACAACCTACGCCTCATCTCCTTGCTCCCCTTCTTATCCAAACTCCTTGAATATCTGGTCTACAACCAACTTAGTGTCCACCTTGCTGATAATAGCCTCCTTGATCCCCCTTCAGTCTGGATTTCGTCCTCAACACTCCACAGAAACTGCTCTCCTAAAACTAACAAACGATCTACTAACGGCCAAAATCGACACTATTCTGTACTCCTACTCTTGGACCTCTCTGCTGCCTTTGATACGGTTGACCACCCCCTCCTCCTCAAAAAACTTCACGCCTTTGGTCTCCGTGACTGTACTCTTCACTGGTTCTCTTCCTACTTAACCAACCGTACCTTTAGCATTTCTTACAACTCTACTTCCTTCTCTCCTCTTCCTTTCTCTGTTGGGGTCCCCCAAGGTTCTGTTCTTGGAGCTCTCCTATTTTCAATCTACACCTCCTCCCTGGGTCAGCCTTCCATGGCTTCCAATACCACCTCTATGCTGATGACACCCAAATCTATTTCTCTACCCCTCAGCTCACTCCCTCTGTCGTCTCACGTATCACAAATTTAGTATCAGATATATCAGTCTGGATGTCATACCACTTCCTCAAACTCAATCTATCCAAAACCGAACTTATAATTTTTCCTCCCCTGTGTGCCCCTTTCCCTTCCCCTGATCTTTGTGTCATAATCGCCTGGACTCTGAACTCTTTTAACCTCCCTGGCAGTTTTCCAGAGTGTGGCTCGGGGTTAAATTTCAACACCATTAGCGGTAACCCCGAGCCACACTCGGGATTGCATTGCAGGATCCTGGTGCGGTATACTTACCTTGTCCCCAGGATCCTGCGATGTCCCCCCTCTGTGTCTGCGGGCTCTGTCCTCCGCCCGCAGCCTATCTGTGCCGGGCTCCGTTCCCTGTGAGCGTTGCAATGCACAGGGGCGGAGCCCGGCGGCAAATTAAAAAAAGTGAAAAATCATAATACATACAGTACACTGTGATCTTACAGATTACATTACTGTATGAAATTATTTCACATCCCTTTTGTCCGCAGTGCTTTGTCCAATGCCCTGCATGCAGTTTTATATTATATATACTGTTCTTTCTGCTTGGAAACTGGAGATTGTCCATAGCAACCAAAAAGTGTCCCTTTACGTCAAAAGTGGTTTTAGACCATCTAGAAAACAGCAATAGTTAATTAGAACACTTGCAGAATTGAGCGATAGTGAATTGTGGGGAAATTAATTTTATTATTATTTTTTATAATTATTTATATTTATTTATTATATTATAATTTATAATTTCGTGTTTCAAACTTCATCATACCCGGAACATCTACTAGACCTGTGGTTCTCAACCTGGGGGTCGGGACCCCCTCGGGGGTCGAATGATGATTTTCCAGGGGTCACTGAATCCTGGGCTGTTCCTGAAGCCCGCACCATTCTCCAGCCTTTTTGCAGTCGCCCAGCAGGGCTGTCCCTGGAGCCTGTGGCCACCCAGCTGGGCTGTTCCTGGAGCCCAAGGATGCCCACCGCATGGCTGGGAGGCAGAGACTAGAGGTCAGCTGACTGGTGAGGAATGTGAAGTGGGATGGGCTGGAGGAGACCCTATCTCCTGATTTCGGCATAGGTGTCACTGGTACAAGACACCTCAAAGTCAGAGACATAGTGAAGCCGTAGACACAGTGAGTAACACTACCTGTGATTATAGTTACCATTAAAAGTCCCCACTACAGTTCTCAGATCAGCAGATGACCTCGATCAAGAGCACCTAAGTTGGCTGATCAGAACTCCCCCCAGCACTGACACTTATCCCATCCCCCCCCCCCACCAAGGAGTAAGAGAAGGAATAAAAATTAAAAATTGAGAATACATGGAAGGGGGAGGAACAAAAAAAAGGGAGAGAAAGAATAAGAGAAAGAACAAGAAAGACAGCTAGAGAGAGGGATGGGGAAAAAAAAACAAGAAATTAGGATAGAGAGAGATAAAAGGGAAAGAATGGAGAACAAAGAAAGAGTGGTACATCCTAAAATGTACCATAAGGGGTTTTAATACTGTACAAGTGGAAGGGACTCTGGGAGCGCTATATATCCGTGGGTGAGGGGCGCAAATTACTTGTCTTGCCTTGGATGCTGACAATCCACACTACAAAAATAATGTTACTGTTAGGGGTCCCCACAACTCGGGAAATTTTATCAAGGGGTCAAGGCACTAGAAGGGTTGAGAACTACTAGACTCTTGGTGGACAGATTTAAGTGTGTTATTGCTAAGAATTACAGGCCTACAATATAAAACGCCAAATTTCTATGCAAAATAATTGTACCGATTTGAGACGCAAAAATATGACATAATCATACCGCCAGGGAGGTTAAGCACTACGTCCAATCACTGTCAAAATCTTGATGCCTCAACCTCTGCCACATCTCCAAAATATGCCCCTTTATAACCAATGACTCAACAAAGCTCCTAATTCACTCGCTGGTCCTCTCTCGCCTCGACTACTGCAACTCCCTTCTCATTGGCTTACCTCTACATAGTCTATCACCTCTTCCATCCATCATGAATGCTGCTGCCAGACTCATTCAACTTACCAATCGCTCTGTGTCTGCTACCCCTCTCTGTCAATCCCTCCACTGGCTTCCGCTCACCCAACGAAATACTAACAACTACTATTCTATTTATCAGTTGGACACCATAATATCGATTTTTAATTGTCATTTTTATTTTTTATTATTTGCTTTTCTTTTTATTAATTGTTATTATTTTTCATTTTTGTAAGTGATTTATTATTTTTCATGTGATATATGATCTTGCATGTATGTGTATGTCATATAGGGGCAAGGAGTTAGTCATGTGACCTGTGGAGAATCCATCTCCTCTTTTCCCCACACTTTAGTCTAACTCTTTTTTACCTTAATTGAATTTTTGTTTTTTTTAGTATTTACACGGACCGAACTATCTATATAATAAATAAGTATCCATCCAAGTACGCCCTTATTTTAGAATAATCCTTAGGGATTACAATATACATTTATTGCATACATTTTTGTAACATTTCCGGCCTGTGTGCTGTTATTTCCTGTGGGGTCTGCCCCTTTTTTCCTTTTACGTCAGTTCCGTACCGGCGCGCGGCCCCTCTGAGCTGCTCGCTGTAAATACAGAAGTCATGTCGTGTTGGGCGCATGCGCCATGACATGGTGACGATGCCGCGCCGTGCGCATGCGCAGTACGAGGAATCGTGGAACGCATGATTGTGTGCGTTCCGCAGCACATTTCAGACGCTGCGACGTTAGGTCACAGTAATCTGATAGCGGGGACACGCTGCCATGTTATTACGAGGCCCAAGGGGGATGGACTTTATGACAGAGAGGCTTGGAACGCACGCGGGTCCGCCATTTTGGCCGACCCGGAAGTGCCAATTAGAAAAATTCTAGGAGCTGGATTCTCTCTGGATTTGCGTTGTTAGCTGCTTGCATTATTGAGTAAGCGCATGGTTTTTTGTTTTTTTAGTCTATCACCTCTTCAATCCATCATGAATGCTGCTGCCAGACTCATTCAACTTACCAATCGCTCTGTGTCTGCTACCCCTCTCTGTCAATCCCTCCACTGGCTTCCGCTCACCCAACGAATTAAAAATACTAACAACTACTACAAAACCATCCACAATTCACTAGCCTAGTCTCTAAATACCAACCTACTCGTTCTCTTTGTTCCTCTCAAGACCTCCTGCTCTCTAGCTCCCTAGTCAACTCCTCCCATGCTCGCCTCCAGGACTTTTCCAAAGCCTCTCCAATCCTATGGAATTCCTTACCCCAATCTGTCTGCTTATCTCCTGCTTTATTAGCTTTTAGACGATCCCCGAAAACCCTTCTCTTCAGAGAAGCCTACTCTACCCACACCTATCAACTGTATTTTCATTTTCTCCATCAGATCACCCGCCACAGTTATTACCTTTTGTTCCAATTGACCCTCCCTTCTAGATTGTAAGCTCTAATGAGCAGGGCCCTCTGATCCCTCCTGTATTGATTTGTATTGATTTGTATTGTAAGTGTACTGTCTGCCCTCATGTTGTAAAATGCTGTGCAAACTGTTGGCGCTATATAAATCCTGTATAATAATAATAACTAGAAAAGGTACAATTTCTGGGGAAATTGTGAAAGTGTTCTTGCCTCTACAACTGGAGTGGGCGGAGTAACTGGGTGCAGTGGGCGGAGTAACTGTGAAAAGTGTTAAAAAGCTTAGTATTTTAAAAAGTATAAATAGTAGTAAAACAGTTGAAGTCCCATCATTAGCTGAAAGAGCTGAACATTTTTTTCAAAAATGATTTTTTTTTTCAAAAATTATTTTTTTTTTAATGATTTTTTTTTTTCAAAAATAATTTTATTTTCAAAAATGAATTTTTTTGGTTCAAAATTTTTTTTTTCTTTAAAATAAATTTTTTTTTTCAAAAATATTTTTTTTTTTTTCAAAAATATTTTTTTTTTCTCAATAATATATTTTTTTTTTCAAAAATATATTTTTTTTTTACATGGGGTGGTCATAATGTTTTGGCTGATCATGGGGTGGTCATAATGTTTTGGCTAATCAGGGGGTTGTCAGCTTTTGTCACTTCCCACTCTAGTTTTGAACATTTCGCCATTCATTCCTATGGGAAAAATTTCGTTGCAAAAACGTCATTTCGTGGACCATTCGGCGAAAAAAGTTCCACAAAGTAATAACACACCAATCGGGAACAATCCGCTCGTTTCGGTATATTACTTGTCTCTGTAGTGTAAAAACTGTGGGAGGAGTCTACAAGCATTATCAAGTCTAGCAGATGAAGTCACATGCATTTGGGGTGTCTCAGCATCTTGTGTTTACAACCACTGTTTCCTAGCAACGCTCATGCCCTGTTTATGCTTCCCAAATACTGCTTCATCAAATCTGCCCCATCAGAATTACCCCATCAAAACTGCCCCATCATATTCCTCTATTATAAATCAGTACATGGTGTGTCTGTCCCCTCCCCCGGGCTCTGTAATCAGAGCTGAGATGCTCCAGCCACCTCCCCCCCTGTGTATAACAGAAGCTTTGGTAACCATGGCAACAAAAACAAACACTAACAGTACACTCTGATTAATGGCTAAAATTTCCTGAAATGACCTCTAAACAAATGGCCGTATTTTAAAAACTATACATCCTACAGCGAAGATCTTTATATTGTGAGAATCACAAGACCCAGACCTAGATTTTGATGTATAGTATGTCTCTGAAATATTAAAAATGAAGGCACAGTCGCAGTTTAGAAATTGCCCTTCAAATTTGGAGGGGGCTAGAGTGTAGTTTCAATGAATGTCAATGGACGGCGTGAGTTACAAACAAATGGTCATATTGTGAAAACTATCAGGACTATGGCTTAGCCGTGGACATGTTTAGTGGCAGCAGGGATAGCTGAACGTTTTGATATAAGATTTGTGTAGGTGGGCTTGAAAATGAGGGAGTGGCGGCAGTTTAGAAATCATGTTCTGATTTTTCAGCTTTTGTCATCTCCCACTCTAGTTTCCCCATTCATTCCTATGGGACCAATTTCGCCGCAAAAATGACGATATTTCGTAAACCATTTGGCGAAACGTTCCACAAAGTAATAGCACACCATTCGGGAACAATCCGCACGTTTCGGTATATTACTTGTCTATGTAGTGTAAAAACTGTGGGAGGAGTTAGGGTGGTAAATTTGGCTATAATAATAAGAATAATATATATGTGAGATAACAGTAAGTGGTCTTGCTATGCAAGAACACTTAATGATGATAATGGTATAAATCAGTTTTAACTGCCACTAATCCGATTCAAACCTGCCTTGAAAGTCTGAATATGATTACTGTTCTGCAGTGAATTATGGAAGAATAAGACAGAGGACAGAAATTTACCACTCAGCTCCGGGAAGGTTTTACCACCTTCATGACCAGGGCAATTTTTGCTATTCGGCACTGCACTACTTTAACTGGAAATTGCACAATATTGTATGCAAATTACATTTTTATCATTTTTTTCACACAGATTTTTCTTTTAATCACCACTGGGTTTTTTAGTTTTTGTGATATAAGCGAAATTTTGAAAAACAGACTGTCGGCCCGTTTACATCTGACCACCCATACAGGAACCCGGCTGTGTCTGTTTCTGCTCTGCAGAAGCGGAGCAGAAATAGACCTGTCATTTGCCTGCTCAGCGGAAATCAGTGGACAGATTCCCTGTTGAGCAGGTGGATCCCCTGGCGAAGTCAGCCCATGTTAAAGAGTTCTTAAGTGGTTTGTCTCATCCATGTAAACTGATACATTCTGCTGGTGAGCTGAAAAAGCTGTACTTTTGAAAAACAACAGATTTGCTGGCTGGTTCACCAGATAAAAATAGAAAATCTAGGTTGGACTTGATGGACTTGTGTCTTTTTTCGACCTCACCTACTATGTAACTATGTAAGAAAAAAAGGCTAAAAAAAGAAAACTTATACAGCCATCATATATGTAAGAATTTGTAAGCTGCCATATAATAAATGTTTGCTTTTGGGTTTAATAATGCTTTGATGCCTTTTTTTTTTAAAATAGAACAGTGGTTGTTAATGTTTTGGGCAACATTGGGACCTCCCGAACCCACATACCCCTGAGAATTTATAGGTTCAAACTCATTTTTACATTTTAAATTCCTTCATCTGCTGATTCCATACATACAGATGTAACAAAATATCTGCTTTTACAAAAATAAAATAGACCTTTCAACTACTATTGCTACACGATTTCTGCAGTATAAGAGGTGACAGCTGTGTCAGTGGCTTCCTACGTTCACCCATTTTCTGCCATGCATGTCATCTTGAAAAAAATATTTTTTGTTATTTTTCCTTACATTCCTAAATCTAAGAATTCATTCTGAAAGTTCACTAAAAATGAGATAATGCTTAAATGTGGTTGTTAAGCCACTATAGTATAAGCATGCCATCCCCTCTGTTAAATAACATTATGTGCCCAGTGTCTGTTATATAAAAAAAATGTTGATTATACCTTATATCAGGGCGTCTCCCTCCGCTCTCTCCTCTGTCCGGCTGACAGCTATAGTGGGAGGGGTTGAGAACTCCCGCTAATAATTCTTTCCTGCAACCCCACAGGTTGCAGGAAAGAAATTTGCATGATTCCCCCCATCAACACAGGCAGTGTTGACAGGGGAATCGACAATTGTCTTCTGATTGTCACTGAAGACAGTGATTATCGCTAGCAGCTATAGAAGCCACTAGCAATAATTGCAAGAGAATCCGGCAGGTTGTACCCAAGTTGATTGATCGATCAACATGGTACATTGAACCCTGCCCAATAACGATTCAACTCTCACCATCTGAGATTAGAACTGTGTATGCCCGGTCTTATCCACATAATGGCCAGTCCATGTTTCGCATGCACAATATCTTTGTCCATAATATCAAAAATTACAGTTACATAGTTAGGTTGAAAAATACACAAGTCCATGTAGTTCAGCCAATAGAAAAAGAAAATAGAGAACCTCCATATACACAAAAAAATAAAGCCTGATCCAATTTGCTCCAGTTGGAGGAAAACACATCTTTCCTGATCCCCCATAAAGACATTGAATATTCCCCTGATCAACTACCCCTCGGTGTTACCCAGAAGTGTTAATATCCAGTTATATTTTTATTTTCATATTATTATTATGGAAAACACTTTCTACAAATCATATTAATTGGCCAGTTCATTGATACTGCAACCTGAGGACTAGATGGATAATCTACCACAATGGAAGGAGCACAGACATTTATCAAGGTACTCCCCAGGGTATGCACACTTCAAGTTGAGAACTACTGAGATAGAAAGATATTTCAGTGGACAAATCAAATCCCTATATTTGACTGTACCCCGATGTCTTTGTCAGCCACACACATATTCCTATCTTATTCGCACCCAGGGCAGCTGCCCCTGTTGACTGATTACTTCTCAAAAGAACACATAGAAAGCTATTAAATAACTTGGAATGGTATCAGGAACCATGAATCAGACCGAGACAAAAGTATAGTTAAATCACACTTGTTTAATAATAATAATAAGGTAAACAGAGTAAGCGTAGTCAAAACAAGCCAGAGTTCAGTAACCGGATCGGGTAGTCAGCAAAGCAAATGTCAGAGAGCCAGAGATAAACGTAGTAGTACAGCAAGCAGGATCAGGAGCCAGAAGGAACATCAGCCGAGCAAGTCTTCAACAGGAATGCAGGAGAAAGTCTCTGTGATGTTGACAAAGGCGAAGGCAGAGATCAAGTGAGCTGGACGACTTTGTAGGCAGGACTGATGAGCAGAATCAACAGCTGGGTAACTGTGGAAAGAAATGGGAGCTGGCAATTAGCCGACAGCTGAGCGGCTAGCTCAGAGAAGGAAGGGCAGAGCCCAGCCCTGACAAATGGACAGCCATATGTATAGTATTTTTTTTCTTCAAAAGACATTGGAGGCCATTGAAGTAGCAAATATGTGAGAACATTTTATGTTTATTGTAATACTATATTTTTTCAATTATGCATTTACTGTACCTTTTTAAGTCTGTTATAAAAAATGCACATATAATTAATCATTTAAGAATTGTTGATGCAAGCAATGTTTCTCATGCATTCTTGTGTATGTGTGTCAAATATAGATATGTGGATATATATCAAGGTGAACCTGTGACAGATATCATGCTTCAGGAACAATAGTAATTATTTGTTAGCCTTATTGGCAAATTACTACTATGTTGATTGTGTCAGCTCATCCCTTTTCCTTACTTCCTTAAATTACCTCTGTCCACATGAAACCAGTTAATGTAATTGAGTTAGCTTGTATGGAGGTGCTGCTGATATCCACTTATATTTCTCTGCAGACAAGGAAAAAAACTCATACACTTCACAAAGCCATGTTTTCATCTTATGAGTGCATCAAAGTTAAAGGTTTTTTTTTGCAATTTTTTCCTAAGTCTTTCAAGATTTAAGAGAAAACATACCCCTATCACAGAGTTTATTAGTCATTAACCTCTGTACTGTCAAAGCAACAAAATTAGGTTATAGTGCCCTGTGGCAATAAATTGGTTAAGTTTGTTATAACACTTGCTTCCTGCCACTGTCTTATTGGGATAATGCTAGTAGATTTCTTTCTGCCACAGCTTAGTTAAAAGGCGCAAAAGTTTTCTGAAATTAGGCAGTGCCAATTTGGTGATACTGAAAGATAAATAGGGATACCGATATATTCTCACTTAATAAGTGTTTTCAATTTTTTCTTATTTCCTTATAGTTTTTTCTTCCCCTTTAAAATATTTTTTTACATTGAATCCAAAAAGATTTTTAATTTTTAAAATTTTAAAAGGGAATCCAGCTTACTTAAAACAATGGATGTGCTGATCTCGGTGCAAAAGTGAGAATAAGGCAGATGGATTCAAATGCCAAGTAACCAGTCATCAACAAAGGGTGGCCCTTGAGGATTCTGGGAATGGAACATTCAAAGCCAAACAGGTTTGTCTCAAATGAAAGGCTTGCCATTATTTTGGAATGCAAGTAAGAAAACATTAGCATACTTGTAATATTATATATTTTTTCATAGAACTATATTTTTGTTTTACAAAAGTTTCAGCGATAGTGCAACTGGCCATTAAAACATTTATGCTGATGTGTTAATGTCAACAGGGATTTTATGTAATATACAGTATTTATATTAGTGGTTTCAATGTGAAAATCTACTGGCAAAAATGGCAGTATTTTTAATAAAGACTTTAAGAAAACCATGGAACTAGTAGACGATAATGTTTTAGTAATGTGTTAGATAAAAATGTAATTTTGTTTATTAAAATCAGTATTTACTCCTTGTGGATTTTACATCAAAAGCCGAGATATAAGGTATCAAAATGTTTGTAAATGTGTTCACCGTAATTTTTTTTTAGTAATTTATATATTGCGTTAAATGGTTGCCAAAGTAGGAAATATGAGTGAATTATTATTCCTTGTTCCTGTGTTATGTGCACAGATATTCCTACAACTTTTCTGTGTGGTCATGAAATTGATACTCAAGTACTAGGAAATAATGGTGATAATATTATTTTCAAAATTAAAAGCATAAATATTGATTTTCAGACATAGTTTTAAGACAATAATAACTACCTGCATACTTTGTTTTCATATATAAAGTACAGTATAATAGTGTTTGATATTGTTTAGTATCCATTGTTAATTATTTAATCAAATTAACATATTAATATATATCTCAAAGGGTAAAAAATATAGAATTAATTATTAACATATTAATTATAATAGCAATCCAACAAATAAATACACCTATATTGTGCTTGTATATGAACAACAGTTTAAAGGGTAATATATTATAATTAAAGATTTACCTGACTGACATGTTTAATTGTTTACAAAGTCAGTGGACTTGTTCTCTAATAGAAAGAATATGAAATCTTTACTTATGTTGAGTTATTCAACTAGGCTAATCCCTAAACAGGCATTTTTAGAGTTCTCCTGGGTTTTAAAAGAGGTTAATCTTTCACAACAAACACAAATACTTAACTCATCATTTGCATTTGTCTAATAAAAAAAAATCCACACACTTATGAGACAAGTGTTAATGATGCAAATTTACAACAAAATATATTTTAGAAAAAAAACTTTCCAGTAGTTGACATTAATAAAATAACAACTTTGAGTAACACAGTAGAATTAAATATTCCCTATATAATTTAGACAACTTACATAATAATAAAATTAAGAGTTCTCCTGAATATTCACACTGTGACAGCAGATAATGTGTAAATGAATAAAATATTTTTTAATTGTTAAAATACATTTGATTGTGTAAATAGTTTTATATGTGTGCCTTAAAATAAAATAAAAACACATTCTTATTTTCATACTTTGTTCTCTAATCTCAAAGTCTTCTGATAATTTATTAATTGACATAGTTTTTAACATATTTTGACATTGCTAATATCACAACTGAAAGGTAAAAATAGTTCTAGTATTTTGATATTGATTTAGTTTAATATAAAATAGCATAATTTATCAAATAGTATGGATATAAAAATGACTGAAGCTTTTACATACGCTTCTTCTTTAACTTCAACTGTGATAAAAGAGCCTGGGAGAAATTTCATATCTTGACCTTCTTGTTTCAGAAATAAAAAGGAAAGAAATACCAATTATGGAAAAACATTCAATTTCCAGCATATTTAGATTATAATCTCCCACATTTCGTTTTTAACTAAATAATTCTTAAGTAACACACACACTTTAATTTTGTATTTCACATTTTATTTCCTGCTTTTTACTCTTAAAATGTGAGAAGTAATTTTACTATCATTTACATATGTCAATGTCCTAATGTCTGTGGAAAAATAACATTTTGGCCACATGGATCCAATTTCACTGGGCTTGTAAATACTAAAATACCAGCCATCCAAAAATAGAACTTAAATTATTTTTCCCTTATAATATGCTTCACGTGGTTATGGTTCCTAAATGCTAAGTATAACAGTGTAATATATTTTAAATGGGTCTCCATTTATAGGTAAGGACAGTATGTATTAGCAAACGGTATTACATATGATGACAGGTTTTGAAAGTAAGTAAAATTGTCTTGATTTTGCTTCCTAAAAGGTTAGCATATAGACTAAGGCAAGCTATTCATTAGATTTCAGGTCAAATATGACCCCTCTAGTCTTGGAGCAAGACTGAAAAACTCGGTATAAAAATATTTTGAACAATATTTTCAATTATATTGATAAAAATAATTATCATATCTATAGTTTATAGTTCTATAGTTCAACACAATAATTAATTCATTGCCACTTGTAGCATTTTATCTGAATTTGGGAATGTTTTTAAAAGCAGTTCATAGTCCATCTAAAATGATGAATGATTTTGTGCCAGTTTAAAGAATGTGGGTACCTCTCAAAAACCAAATCCAATTAAGCAAAAACTTTTTTTTTATAAACTTCCAAACATCTTTAGTTAAACCTTGTGGGCTTGTTTTTTTTTTTTTTTTTTTAATAAATATATAGTTTTCAAAAGGCAAGTATAGTGCATATGTAGTAATGTAACTGCTACACATGGTTAAGGAGGGAGATTGAAATATGAAATGTAATGTAGCAAGTCATTGTGACGGTAAATCTTAGTACTTCATGAAGAACTGTTTTTGTTATTTTGTGAAGATATGATATAGACAAGTATTATATGTATCTTGCCACTGAAAATGATATACTGGCAAGGCACAAGAAAACAAATAACTAGAGTTTTGCATCAGGCGACTAATTTGCTCATACGTCACAATGTATATGGCTGTATATAGATGTGGTTTTTAAGAGTATACAGGTATATACTTACTTAAATGTTAGCTATAAATGAACATCTCTGCATTTAGTTCTGGATATTCTATTAAAAAATATATTAAAACTTATACTAAACAATTAATAAAATAAAAAATCATACCTTTATTGGCATAGTTTAAAAAGTTAGTAGTATTATTCACCATTTTAGTTACAGTTACTTCTGCTTTTAAATGTTCTTTTACATAGAGTATGCAATGCAGTTTCCTTCATTATCCTATTAATACTTGGAAACACAATAAATCAATGTTACACCCCTGCCATCCTTGTATTTTGGGGGATTTAGACGTTAATGTGTAGTGAAAGTATTTAAAATAAAAAAAAAAATAATTAAGAATGTGTTTTGTTAAGGTACAGCATTGTTCTTTAACCCAGTTCTGTGCATAATGACTTTGATATAGTGCATAGGTTCAACAGTGAAGTGGCCTTGGATTTATAAACCAGACACTTAAAGATCAGAAGAGACTTAAAGAAATTGCCATTGGGTATGTTTCAGTGGGATTATTAGGAGGAAATCATATGCATGTAGAAAAAAGGTCTCTCAAAGGCATCTAAAATACAACGTATATATCTTGAGTTTTTACATAGATTTGAGGGATGAAGAACCTGATCTTCATACATCCATGCATGTCCTGGATTTCTGCAGTTCCACTGCTCAAAAAATCAGATTGGAGTTTAAATAGAGTCCTCTATAGTTAGCCATATATCTTTTACTAGCTGCAATTTGGTTAATCAATTCAAAAGAACTAAGATTCAGAAAGAATATTATATGACCTTATTCATTCAAAAGCTGTACTATTGTATGAGCTAATGCAGCCACATACGTATCTTAGTTCCAAATCTATGGCCTTCTCCTTTAGTTACAGTTTAATATAAGGTACACGTGTCTGTTATGCTTCTTAAAATTCTTATTTGTTGTAACCCACAGAAATTAATCAAAATCAATCTAGGACTGTCTTGTTTCAATCAAGTAAACTTTAATTAGTTATTATGGGTTACTGCACTTAAGAATTAGCATTCTTAGAATAAAGCTACTAGACTCCTAGATATGGGTTAAATGGTTTAAAAATCGACTCATTCAAAAAAAAAAATATTGTCTGCTATATAAACCAACCTTAGAATTAAAGCGGAACTACACTGCATCTAATGCAATACAAAACAAAAATGCTATTTAAATCATTTTTAATTTTCAAAGCATACCCCCCCCGCTATCTTTATTTTGTTGAGAAATAACTTTGAAAAACACCCCCCTAGATTATTCATGTAGCATTTACTTTCTGAAATCCATCTGCCTTTAGCTCAGGCATGCAGGAGGGTGTACTTAGCTGAGAAAATCCTTTCTCTCTCTCGAAGACACCGGGGATGTATGACATAATTTGCCTAGGCCTGAAACATGGAAGTAACTGAAGAAATGTAAAAAAAAATAAAACAAGTAAATATAATATACTTTCCTATCTATTTGCTAATGCTAGTAGCATAAGGATAATCAATGTTAATTGAGAGTGTGAAGTTCTGCTTTAAGGATAAAATGGGTATGGTCAGAGCTGGTCAACGTTTTTAGGGGTTGTATGCCAAAGAAAATAATGATGGTCCACTATTTTTGTAAAATTGCACCTTTTTAGTGTCGGTGGGTACAACATCAACTTGAAAAATGTAGAGTGGTAACAAAAGGAACTCAACATTTTATCTTTTGTTAACTATTACTTGCATATTATCTCTTATTAAGATACAAAGATAAGAAAAGAACAAAGAATTTTTTGTGATCGAGTGGCCTTTTTGTGGGTAACTTCCAGCTTACCATGTTGAGACCACAAAAGCGCATGCTCTCCTATTAGAATCTTATACACTTACTGTCCACTCTTTGAATCTGCTGGTGTCAAAAACTTAGTGGGTTCCCATTTTAGGGTTTAATCCACTTGGGTTGGGTTTAACCGATGGCATCAGCATTCAAAAAAGCTTCTTAAACAGGTGCACATCTGCCATCCTGAGGTAGGTAGTACCTGGTTCAGCTTTGACGTTTATTAGCAGGCTCTGCTATTATACCCAGGCACCTGCATGCAATAAAACCATTACGTATGGGAGGCCATGAGGAAATTAAGTGACCTTTCCCAAGGGCTGCATATTTCCTTAAGATGTTTATTACAGATGAAGAGGTCCCGAGGTAGAACGTTAACAACTTGTAGAGTGATAAAAGGATTTTTATCATTTCTCTCTGACAGAGAAAGGAAGAAACATTGCAGTCGATCCATTAAAAAAATATATTTCCTAGTCATTCTTTTGCTGCACTGCAGACAAACCAGTGCTACACACATAATGTCTAACTAAAGCTAGATTAAAGTCTTGCCTTTTGTGATGTGCTGTCAGGTGTTGTGCTAATTAATAATTGCAGAGATTTAATGGGGGGACAAGCTTCAGTGCTTTAGAATGGTGAGTCATTTGAAAAGCAGATTTAGTTCAAGAGTACAAAAATGTCTGGAACAGATCTGCTTCCCAACAGCTTGTGGAAAGATGCAGTAAGGGTCTGGAAATATGTTCTTGCTGAATAATTTGCAAACACTGTATAACTTTCAAAACAGTTTCCACCTGGAAGAGTTTGTGCCAAAGCTTTTATAGGATAAATCATCAATAAAAATACTATCTTGAAAATGGTCTGAGGTTTCACTAGCAGACAAAAAAAAAAATATATACTATACATAGTATTCATTTTTGAAAAATGTTATTACATAAAAAAAAAAAATAGTTTTTTTTTTAATTGCCGTATTTTTTCTATTTATATTACTGAAAATAGAAATCGTTGAGTACTTTGGGAAACAATCATATTACTGGAGCAATGATTTTAGGATATATTGTAATATTTTCAATAAATCCAATGCTTCTTTTTTGGTATTAGCATTTTATCTTTAAAAAGAAATGAAAAGTCCTACCATTTCATGAATATGATTTGCTTTTCTATTAACTTACAGTATTAGTTAAAGGTATGTCACTGCTCTGTATTTTGCACCCACCTTCGTTACTGTAAGCTTACATTTGGACTGCTAGACTAGACAGTGGTTAGGCCATTGATATATGCAGTATTTTATGTTATATGTTATCTTTTGCAATATTATCTATTGCCCTGAGGACATCTTACTAGCTGATCATGGATAACAAAGCAGATGGATTCTTAAGATGAAACATTTTTTTTTTTGGGTCTTTACATAAATTGGAAGATGTCTTAGTCCAGAAAGATGTCTTAGTCCAAAAAGAGTGCGGAAGGCTAGGTGAAATTCTCTCTTTATATTGCCTCCACTGTCTCCTCTGAGACCCCTCTCCTGATGAAGTAGCGTAAGGTCATGACATGTGTTGTACTTTGGCTCATGTGGTAAAAAAACGTTATTTCTATTTATGTTTTAGTACTTTGGACTCTCTAGATTTGATATTATTTACTCACTTGCCTTTTGCTTTGCATTACGATTGTGGTTTGCTCTCTCTTTTAGCATTTTTAAAACATGCACTTTTGATGTAGAGTGCAGTAAACTTTCCTGTTCAATGGTGGGGCAAATTTAATAAACTGTTATTGCTGTATTATGCATGTTGACACAGTTGCTATTGTACAGTATACAGATAAAGACTGTTTTCAAGTGATTTTATATATTAAGGTTTGTGTAATATTGGTACTAATAACAAAAATTATTGCTTGCTATTTATTTTTGTAGTTCAGTTTTATATACAGGTGTTGCTCTTATCTGCTTTGCCAATAATCCATGGGGTCCTTGTTAATTTATTCAAGGACTAAAGAGCAGTCAAGGTAAAACTGTTACAATCCAGCCTAGCTACAATATAAAAATATACACCTTCACAGAGAATTTCACAATTTATAGTAACACATTACAGATAAAAGAATTGACACCGCACCAGAGGCATTCAAGCCTTTGATAGAGTAGTCATTTATGACTCCAGTTATAAAGAAAAGAGATGATACCCTTCCAGAGGAGTTTGCAAGGTAGTTCACACCAAGATAACGAGTAAACCAGACTCTAGGCCAAAAGTAGGTAGAGTTTTAAAAAAAAAAAATCATGTATGTTTGTCAATTAGTGTGGCAATACACCATGTTTAACAACATTATTCTCTGTAATATATCAGAGGTTTATTATACAATGTTTTACTTTCATGTAAGCACTACAGGGAACAACCCACTGGATGGTATTTCAAAGGCAAATATCAATCCAGGACATGTAATTTTGCAATCACATTTGGAAAAATGTCATGCATATTTTTTTTTAAATGAAACTATAGGAATACTTGCTTAGAGTAAAGTTTATCTTGAAATTTATATGGCTTTAAAATTTCACAAATGCAGATGCCCAAATTTTAATTTTAAAGTTTTTTTTTTTTTCAACTACTAAATTTTCAAAAAGCTTCTGGGAGCCATATGACCTTCACAATCAGAGACACTGGAAAACATACCATCTCTCTAGTAAAAACGGAGCACTCTTCACCATGGTTGAGGGAGAGGGCAGTGTGGAGAGGCATCAGCATTTTATTTTATTAAAAATCTATTTATTTTATGACATTTATTTGTTTAAAAATCAATATTCCCAGATAGCTTTTTAAAGGCACAGGTATCTTATCTGTCTGTACCTATGGCTATTGGCAGAGGGGTATCTACAGGGCCAGCTCTACCATGGGACCCAGAGGGCCTATGGTCCCAGGCGGCATTTTAAGAGGGGCGGCCTGTGGGACTGCTGTGAAAGGCTGCATCCAATGAGTGTGCAGCCCCTGCTGCCTGTGAGGCAGTTTCACACTGAGCTGATCGTTCTGCTTGTAATATCCGCTGAGTGTGTGTCACTGTCATGTAATGTAACTGAATGCAGAGAGAGACCAGCTGTCAAAATTCAGCGTTGATGTCGGGAGGTGGGTGGGACCCAGCAGCTATCAAACACCAGCCAATGGGATGGGATCTGGGTGGGCCGTTACATGTATGTGGCCTGGCCCCCTTTCTTAAGCAGCCCAATAATTGGCTGGTGTTTGTTGGCTGCTAGGTCCCGGGTCCCCCCCACCCCGTGTCCCATCCACCCCCAACATCAGAGAGAGACCAGCTGTCAAAATTCAGCGGTGATGTCGGGGGTGGATGGGACCCAGGGCTGTCAGGACTGGGACCCAGCAGCCATCAAACACCAGCCAATGATTGGGCTGCTTAAGAAAGGGGATGGGCCACATACACATAGCGGCCGGCCTAGATCACATCCCATTGGCTGGTGTTTGATAGCTGCTGGGTCCCACCCACCCCCCGACATCACCGCTGAATTTTGACAGCTGGTCTCTCTCTGCATGAAGTTACATTACATGACAGTGTCACACACAGTTTCACTAAGCGTCAATATCGGCCTTAGTGTGAAACTCCCTCTCCTCTGTCAGTGCCAATTAGTGCCACCTGCCAGTGCCAATCAGTGCCACCTGCCAGTGCCAGTGTTTCCAGTCAGTGCCAATCAGTGCCGCCTAATACCAGTACCAACCAATGACACCTATCAGTGCCAGTGTTTCCAATCAGTGCCACCTACCAGTGCCAATAAGTGCTGCCAATCAGTGCCAGTGCTTCCAATCAGTGTCACCTATCAGTGCTGCCTATCAGTGCCCATCAGTGCTGCCAATCAATGCCTATGAGGGCTACCTATCAGTGCCCATAAGTGCTAACTGTCAGTGCCCATAAGTGCTAACTATCAGTGCCCATCAGTGCTGCCAATCAGTGTCACTAAATGCTGTCAATCAGTGCTGCCTATCAGTGCCAATCAGTGCTGCCTATCAGTGCCAATCAGTGCTGCCTATCAGTGCCAATCAATGCTGCCTATCAGTGCCAATCAGTGCTGCCTATCAGTGCCAATCAGTGCTGCCTATCAGTGCCCATCAGTGCTGCCTATCAGTGCCCATCAGTGCTGCCAATCAATGCCTATGAGGGCTACCTATCAGTGCCCATAAGTGCTAACTATCAGTGCCCATAAGTGCTAACTATCAGTGTCACTAAATGCTGTCAATCAGTGCTGCCTATCAGTGCCAATCAGTGCTGCCTATCAGTGCCAATCAGTGCTGCCTATCAGTGCCAATCAGTGCTGCCTATCAGTGCCAATCAGTGCTGCCTATCAGTGCCAATCAGTGCTGCCTATTAGTGCCAATCAGTGCTGCCTATCAGTGCCAATCAGTGCTGCCTATCAGTGCCAATCAGTGCTGCCAATCAGGGCCCATCAGTGCTGCCTATCAGTGCTGCCAATCAGTGCTTTCTATTGGTGCCAATCAATGCCACCTATCAGTGCCAATGTCAGTGCCTGTCAGTTCTGCCAATCAGTGCACTGAGTGCAGGGATGGGGCGATGAACTCAGCAGCCAGGCACACTGCCCATGGGGGCCAGCCTGGTGGGGCACAACTGAAATCTGTTGATGTTTATTAATTCCACATGCCGATCTTTAGTATAATAGGCAATAACCACACTACTATTTACAATGAATTACTGGAGGTAAAATAAAAAAAAAAAGTGTCAGTACAAAGTGCAGCGCTAACTTACTGATCAATAACTTACAATAATGGTGGAATCCTCTAATGTATGGAAATCTCAATAGGCTTCAATATTACGACAATACCGGTCTCTGATACGCAACTTCACATATAGATAACATGAGACTGCAAATAAGACATACTGTATTAAATGAAACTTAGCAGGGATGATAGAAAGCCCCCCTATAGATATTGGCTATAAAAAAAGTCTTCATCGGTTTAGGCCAATATGTATTCTGCTACATATTTTTGGTTAAAAAAAAAAAAATCGCAACAAGCGTATATTGATTGGTTTGCGTAAAAGTTATAGCGTCTACAAAATAGGGAATAGATTTATGGCATTTTTAATCAGATTTTCTGATAAATTTAATCTGAGTTATCATTATATAAAATAATGAATTTGGGAGGGGGCAGCACAATGTCTTGGGCCGGCCCTGGGTAGTTATGTGCACTCACCTATCCCTTTTCCTTTGTTTTTCTGTGTGGGTAAATACTCAGTATCAGTGCATGTTTGCTCTTGCCTCCTGGGACATTTTCCATGCAAACTGCAGTGACATTGCACTGGCAAGTGGCAAACAAAATGTGGCTAAACATGTGCGATTAGTTTCGTACGAATAGGAAATTCGTATGAATTTCCAGAAATTCGTACATTCGTGAGGATCCGAAGTACGAATTTTTATGCATACAAATTTTGTACAAAATACGAAATTTCGTTTACGAACTTCGGATAAATTTATCATAACAAACTTTCGTTATTGTTACGAAAAGTTAACGAACCTAAAAGCTAAAAACCCCAGGAAGTCTGCACAGGGATGATGGGAGCCCCTCATAATTATAAATTTATCATACCGAACTTTCGTTACTGTTACAAAAAGTTTACGAACCTAATGAAAATTCGTATCAATCCAAATTGGATTTCGGACACGAATTACGAATTAATTTTAATACGAAACGGAACAAAACTAAACAAATTTATTCACAGCGAAGGTTTATTTACAAAAGGCAAATAGGTCATTCACTTTGCAGGGTTTAGCTTAGTGAATGTAGTGAAAATTCACTTTGTCAAAATACCCAATTAAGTGCAAGGAAAATGAAAAAAAAAAAACAAACTGTATTTTTTGCTTTTAAATGATTAGATTGTAGAAGTTAACAGAAATTTCCTTGTAAATGCAAATTATTCTATTATCAAACAGTGTTGGCTCTATTTCTTACACTGAATAAAGTTTTCTTAGCTTCATATAACAAAAATGGCAGGAAAAAGGAAAATTAGGCAGGGGCAGGGAAAATTTGTGTCAGCTTCACAGCAGGCAGAGGCAACAGGCTAAAGATCGATACCCCACAACCTCAGGCAAAAGCCATAGTGGGAATTTTGTGACTATTATGTTGCGTACACAGACAACAAAATCCTGGATTTATTTTCGACGGATGTTGGCTCAAATTTGTCTTGCATACACAAGGTCACACAAATCTTGTCGGAAATTCCGAACGTCAAGAACGTGGTGACGTACAACGTATTCTACGAGCTGAGAAAAATTAAGTTCAATAGCCAGTGCAGCTCTTCTGCTTGATTCCGAGCATGTGTGGAATTTTGTGCGTCGGAATTGTGTACACACGATCGGAATTTCCGACAACGAATTTTGTTGTCGGAAAATTTGAGAACCAGCTCTCAAATTATTGTTGTCGGAAATTCCGACAAAAAATGTTCGATGGAGCCTACACACGGTCGGAATTTCCGACAACAAGCTCACATCGAACATTTGTTGTCGGAAATTCCGATCGTGTGTACGCAGCATTAGACATGTGCAATTTGTTTCAGTCTGAATACAAATTCAGACAAATTTTTGGTTATTCAGAGATTTGGATGTATCCGAATCTCCAAAATAAATAGTAACGAACAGTAATGAATTTCATTGAAACTCTTTAAAATTTGTTTCATTTATTCATTTTCTAATGAATTCCAAATTTTTTAAACCATTAGAATTCGGATCGTTCGAAAAAGGAGAGTTGATGAGTCATCGGTTGTTAAGGACGCGGCAGCTGTTTTCTTTACAACCACCTATTCTTCACACAGAATTTGAATCGGTCGATCATTTTTTGACCGATCCGAATTCTAAACATTCTGAAAATTTGGAATTCGTTAGAAAATGATTAAACAAAACAATAAAATTTGTCACTATCTATTTAGGAAATGTCACACAGTGGGGCAGGCAGATTGCAGGAGGACATTGGGGGACATTGTTTTTTTTCATTTTTGAACAAAGCAATTGTTAAAAAAACTTTTGTACTGTCTTTATTTGCGTTTATACTTTTTTGGTGAATGGGTAGGGGTACCCCATAGTCATTCACACAGCTGGGGGGCCGGGATCTGGGGGCCCCCTTACAGATTCCGATTTATTTTTTTAATTTTGGTGTGGGGTTCCCATCCAAATCCATACTAGACCCGAAAGGGCCTGGTATTGATCTGGGGGGACCCCACACATTTTTTTTCCCACAAATTTTTTAGGCGCCGATTCTTTTTTTCACATTCAGCTGTCAGCGGGAAACCCCTCTGACAGCTGATGAGTCATCATTTGTTAAGGGCGCCGCAGCCGGCTTCCCGGCCCACTGCTTAACAACCAGCTATTTTTCGTACACAGACTTAAAATTGGTTGATCATTTTTCGACCGATCCGAATTCCAATTGTTCCGAAAATTTGGAATTCGTTCGAAAATTTATAAACAAAACTAAATTTAATGAAAACAAAATGAAACGAATTCCGAAACGACACTAAACAAATTCCGAAACAAAACGAAATTGATAACATAACGAACATATCCGAAAGTAAACATGTCTAGTGACTAACACCGGAGGTTGATCCAGGAAATATCCGACTGCCTTCTTGGGGATCAGGATGGAATTTATTTTTCCTCCACTGGAACAAATTGGACCATGCTTCGTAGGGTTTTTTGCCTTTCTCTGGATCAACTGTGAGTATAGGATTCTGTATATGGAAGTTTTCTGTTTATTTATTCTATTTATGTATATTTTTCTATTTAACTAGCTGGACTTCTGACATTTTTTGATGTGTCTAGCTATTTAGCTATGTAATCTAAAGTAATAGAACTCAATTTAGACAAGGCTTGTTATGCAGCAGCAGACCTGCTGTGCTTGGGGTACAGTGTGTTGCAACAATCCACGCACAATAGGCAGAAGAGGTGGTTGACTTTATGACTTGACCAAGCTCCTCCACATCATCTGTTTTACAGACCACATATCAAACAGCAGTTCTAGCTCTGGTACCAATTTTTGAATGAGAGGCTCATATAGCTTGTGCATCTTCAATAAAAGTGTTAAATCCAAGCACTGGTGTTCTAACTATTATCACCCTAACAACTCACCGGGTGTTCTAAGCATGGTAATATAATATAATATAAATATTGGTTTCTAAATACTATAATAAATTGTGCAAATATATATAATATCTTTAGGTTAATACATATGTGCCTTATTTACAGTGTCATATTTAAAGTAGGAAGAGTGCAGTACATAAACCAATACTTTGCAGCTGGAATAGACCAACATGTTTCCAAGTAGAGTAAGAGCACCCCAGCATGGTGTAGTAAATAAAAATATTTGTAGTAAAACTGAATTCCAGGATAGGCTAATCTGGTCTAAATGCAAGATTCATGTGTATTCTCACTTAAATGGAGTGTTTTGCATATTTTTTTTTAAAGTATTGTGTAGTAATCCATTGTGAAACTTTGTGCAGGAGTTTACTGTAATAAAGACTGAACACTGCTGCTCTCCCACCTTGTGTATGTTGACTGGTCTTGTAACTACCTTCCTCCTGTACAATGTTGTTTTCTGCAGACAGCCTATAGAGGGTGGGTCTGCTTGGGTCTCTCACAGTCCTGCTCTCCACACAAGCTATGTGCAGCATTGTGATGATGTCACTACTACGTTTATGTTTACAAGGTTAAATCTGGGTTTGCAAAGGTATTTAGTGTATGCATCTGGTATCGTTATGCAGTGTCAAACATGCTATTCAAGCTAGGGCTTCATCTCAGCCAGACATATTTTAGCAAAGCTATGCAGATCTGCTAAAAGAAAGGTCTTGGTGTGTATACAAGGAACATCTGTAACAGATAGTTGTTGTGGAAGGATATCAATTTTATAGGTGGCCATTTTCCCAAACCAGGAGTGGAGATGGTGTGTACTGGGGTCAAGAGATCTTGTAATATTTGAAACATTTGTGAATAATTTAAAACATACATTTTGACAGAATTGGCTGGCACCTAGTATTTGAGTTCTTTAGGTTGCCAAGAGAAGTTGGTTTATAGTGAGGATTTCTCGCTAGGTGACAGACATTGAAATCCTCAAATTTAGTAAACTAACTTTGAAATTACTGACCGAAGGGAAAGCCATAGAGAGTTAGAGATATACAAAAGTAAATAGTCAGCATGGAGTACCAGCTTATGCTGCTGGTTATTGATTGATATACCTTATATTAAAGAACTATTTCCAATCACTGTGGCCAGATGTTCCATAGGAAGGATATATCAATGGGGAGATAGTGGGCAGCCCTTTTCAGTTCTAGTTTTAATGAAAACAGATGCTGATAAAGTATCATTTACTCTTAAGTCTTTAAGTCTTGCAGAAGGGGCACCATAATAGGTCATTATTCTCTCAGAAATATTGTTGCAAAGTGAGGCAAAGAACATCCAAATCTAGGCAATCAAAGGCCGTTTGGGCATCTATGTAGACAAAGCATAAGGGATGTATATGTAATTTGGCATAGGACAAATAACTTGGGGCCTTAATAGTGTTATCTCCTGCTCTTGGCCAGGAAATACTAATTTTTTGTCTGTGTTTAAGATAGGTAATGTATTTCTTGAACAAATTGGGTAAGAACAGCACTGAACCACAGAAATAAAAGATTGACCTCAGGTGAGTAAAAGGAACACTTTAATCTATTGGGATTTCTGTGGTTCAGCGCTGTTCTTCCCCAATATGTTTGTTTTTATCTCATTGGTCTATGAGTTTGGGAAAGCAGTGATCTCAGCACTATTTCCTCCACCCACTTGGGACATCGTCCAATGCCTGTATATTTGTTTAATGTATTTCTTGAGCCTATTTGTAAGATATTTAGCATACATTTTCAGGATCTACACTGAGCAAGGAGTCCAGTAATTAACCTATAACAATGTTGTTGTTAATGATAGTAGTATTTGTTTGTGGAGTTAAAGAAGAGTTCATAGAAATTGCATTATCAGTTGTCTCTAGGAAAGCAGAAAATTGAAATATGAACTGTTTATAAAAGGTTCATGGGAGACTGCCTGGGCCCAGACTGTTGTTAGCAGGCAAAGATCCTATAGTAGCTTCTTATTTTCCATTGTTGTGAAGGGGCATGCTAAGTGTAATTTTGTGGTCCAAGTTAAGAAGGTAAGAGCTGTCTGCTGTACATATTGTAGGCAAGCCTGGTGGAGGTAGAGGGAAGGGTCAGATTTTTTGGATATTGTATAATGTAAAATAATAGTGGTGTAATACTTCAGCTTTGTGTTCCTACTAATATTTCAGTTTGACGGTATGTGAGAGAACTTTGTGTAAAAATGTGTGAACCTGTTTCACTTTTATAGAGCATGTCAGCATTATCCACATTTATTTTTGTGTTCATAAACTGCATAATACTGCGTATTGGAGTTTCATGTAACTCTGCTCAATGAGTTGGGATAACTTTGTAGGGTGTTGTATGAACTTGGGTGGTTAACTTTATAGCTTGACTTCTAGGGCACGCATTGCAGATAGAAATTCAGCAATCTTTTCTGATTGTTCCTTCTTTCGCCTAGCCCCTTAGTCAATAAGCTTACCCAGAGGACAAACTTGAATGCTTCCCACTTTATTAGGGGTGGGATTTGGTCTGAAAGATTGTTAGCGATAAAATGGGGAATAGTAGTCAAAACTGTTTCAATACAGATAGGTCTTTGAGTAATGGTTTGTTACTAGGTTGTGGTCGCAGTCTAGTAGCAGATAAAACAGGTAGGGATAAGCAGAAGTGTAGTCAGTAAACAAGCCAAAGGTCGGTAAGGAATGGTTGCAGGTTGGGATCAAGCAGAAGCGTAGTTGATGAACAAGCCAAGGGTTGGTGATGAGTGATAACAAATATAGGAATGGCAGCAGGAGCGACTAGAGTGTGATATAGGCTGGAGGGAGCACAATAATCTGGCAAACAGGAAGTGCAAGGGCATTGCTTTAATAGGAAGTTCATGGGAGGAGCAAAGGATTCAAAGTTCAAGACAAACAAGGTTCAATGCAGGATCATTCACGTCCAGAAAGCTGTTAAGCATTCCAGATGGCTCAGCAATAAGAGATATCACCAGACACAACAGAGTTCACAGGTTCAGACCCAGGCCCTGACACTCAGAGAGAGGACTGATGAGGTGAGCCTGTTTTTCTGGGATACAAGGATCAGGCACCCTAGCACTCAGCAGTGGGGAAAGCTGTTTGCCAGTGGTTTCAGCCCAGGTGCTTTGAAGTCAAGGCATTTAGCAAATGTTTGCAGCTCAACCGGGGTGCTAAGTGTCAAAGCTGTACCTTTTTCGTTGACCAGAAGATGAAACGGGTATCCCCACTTATATATACCAAAAATACCCATGCTACTGATCTCTATAATAACAGCTGCTGTGTAAAACACAACAAATGTTTCTATAATAATTAAACCTCAGTACACAGCACTCAATTCTGTTATCCTGGTGCTATTATCTACTATTAATCAACTGGGTGAAACAAATAAATTCATCATTCACTTAAAGTACTCCTGTGCATGAATAATTTCAAACAATAGCCTGACACCAGGGAGTGGTGAGATATTGAGGATAGTCTGTGCTCGCACTGAGAGATAGTGGAGTCGGCTGGTTATACAAAAATGATTCAGCCTTGGTACAAGGGGAATGCACTTTATAATGTAAGTGCATATATTGATGGTTTTTTAGATTATATTTAAATAAAAAGGCTTTACACTATTATGCTGCGTACACACGATCGGTTTTCTCATCGGAAAAAGATATGATGGCTTTTCCGACGGGACTCCGCTCAAGTTTGCTTGCATACACACGGCCACGCAAAAGTTCGCTGAAATGACGACCGTCAAGAACGCGGTGACGTAAACACTACGACGAGCTGAGAAAATGAAGTTCAATGCTTCCGAGCATGCGTCGAATTGTTTCCAAGCATGCGTAGGGATTTTGTGCGTCGGAATTGCCACATACGATCGCATTTTCAGATAGCAACTTTTCCCGACCGAAAAATTAAGAGCATGCTCTTAATCTTTTGCTTGCTGGAATTTGGCCAGCAAAAGACCGATGGAGCATACACACGGTCGCATTTTCCGACAAGAAACTCTCATCGGTCTATTGCGGGCCGAAATTCCGATCGCGTGTACGCGGCATTAGAGTTCTTTCTCTTTTATGGTGATAATTACCCTGGAGTGGAAAAGCTGCTGCCTAGGATTATTAACCCCTTGGGGGAAAAGTGAACTTTGACCCTACTCTTTCCATAGAGGTCACGGTCATCTGGTGAGTGTACAAGTGTGGTGATGATGTACAGTGGAGGATAAGAAACACAAAGAGAATACATGTATACAATTTTTTGGCACTTTGAAAAGCAACAGCGCTGATTGATTTATGGAGGAACAGCATTGGAAAGCAGTTGTACAATTATATGTATATGGGCTATTATGGTTGAGTTCACTAATGAGATAGGAAAGGCGTTTTTTATTTTTTTTTGTTTGAAATTATTCATGCACAGGAGCACTTTATATGAATGATGAATTTATTTGTTTCACACAATTGATTAATAGTAGATAATAGCACCAGGATAACACAATTGAGCGCTATGTAGTGACTTTTAATAATGAGCATCCCCACTTGTAAGCGTGACTCTCGAAAGGTGTCAACTTTTTTCCATTGCCTTCAGTAATATAGCTTCTTTTGTAAAGTTTGTCAGACAACTCATCTGGGATACCTATGAGTCACATATTGTTTCCTAGTTGACAGATCTCGAAATCTTTGAAATGTGTCCAAAAGGCTTGGATATATCGATGCTATGCAGTGATCATATCCTGTAGTTCTATAATCACCATAGCGTGACAAGAACACATTGATTTAATGGTATCTAGGTGCTGTGGAAGCTCTGGAAGCCTCTAGTTAGGTAAAATGAGCCTCAATGTCTTTCTTTGTCACTCTAGGTATTGCTGTAGGGAATTCCTAGATGTTCAGGTCAACTTCAAACAAGGAATAGTCCCTGTGCCTGTGTGATTTCCACAAGGGACAAAGTGGTCTGATTCCTCTGGATCCAAAGCCACGAATAGGGATATATATATGAATAGGGATAAGCCGAACACCCCCCCGGTTCGGTTCGCAGCAGAACATGCGAACAGACAAAAAAATTGTGCAAACATGCGAACACCGTTAAAGTCTATGGGACTCGAATGTGAGAAATCTAAAGTGCTAATTTTAAAGGCTAATATGCAAGTTATTGTCATTAAAAGTGTATGGGGACCCGGGTCCTGCCCCAGGAGACATGTATCAATGCAAAAAAAAGTTTTAAAAATGGCTGTTTTTTTGGGAGCAGTGATTTTAATAATGCTTAAAGTGAAACAATAAAAGTGAAATATTCCTTTAAATATCGTGCCTGGGGGGGTGTCTATAGTATGCCTGTAAAGTGGCGCATTTTTCTAGTGTTTAGAACACAAAATGACATTTCTAAAGGAATAAAAGTCATTTAAAACTGCTTGTGGCTGTAAAGTAATGTTGCCCCCCCCCCCCAGCCCACTACCAGGCTCTTCGGGTCTGGTATGGATATTAAGGGGAACCCCGCACCCAAATTTACTCTGAACAGCAGCAGTATACAGGTGGTCCCCGGGTTACAAACAAGATAGGGACTGTAGGTTTGTTCTTAAGTTGAATCTGAACTCTGCTGGTCTTAAATTTTGGGGGTATAGACCACATTAAACCCTCATGGAGGGGTACCAATTTGGTGAGAGAATTATCCAAAAAGGAAACGGAGTGGATCTATTTAACAGATAGCCTTGCTCCTAGAGGGTTAAATGTGGATCTTGATTTGAACTGTTTTATTAGCGTCTATTAATTTTTTAGATTTTAATTTTTATTTATTCCATTTTTCTTGACACGGAGCTGATTTTGTTTAACGTTTTGGACACTGCATTTTTTATTCCGAGTAAATCCTTTTTTTAGTTATTCAGAAATAACAAGAGAGGTTTTTATTTTCTATTTTTGATATAAGTTTTACTCGAATGATCCTAGTGAATATACACTATATTTTAGTCTAGGAATATTAAGAGTAAAGCGTACCATCTATTTTAATGCATTTTAATGAATTTGCTTTATGTGTATAGAGTGTTGTGTGAGAGAGGTGTTATCAATAATGATGTACATGATTTTTGTAGATTTTGTGATCCTCTGACTTATGTCAGAGGGTCCAATTTAGTAACCTATTTGACCTCCTTGTTTTCTTTGGAACTCTCAGGTTGTGGAGTGCACCCTTTTAACATGGCAACTGAGAAGGACACAAGGAGTTAACACTAATTGCCTTCACACAACACTATTTATTCTGACACGCCATGCCATGAGGTCAAACCCCTTTGATAAAGTCGGAAATACGAAATCGATCAGGGAATGATCTCATGGCGTATTGAATAGACCTACATATACTGTGCTGTAATATCCAGCATAGACTTTGGGAAGGATTTGCACTGAGGGACTCACTGGTTCACAGTGTCTCCCGCACGGCTTTTGGGCATTTCCGATCCATTTCCGTTCCTTTGGCTGAACACTGTCCGCTTTGAAACTTGACATCAAGTCACTGGATGAGAGGATATTGACGGCAGTTATGTGAAACAGCAAGGCTTTTTTTTATACAACTTGGACAACACACATCTTTAATAAAACCTTTGGAAAATAGTACTACTCTATGTGGATCTTTTTTCCTTATATACACTGATGATGTGGATTTCCAAGCCGGCCCAGCAGTGAATCAGTCGGAGATCGTGAATGCTTATTATCTGCAACTTTGTGGTGAGTTTGAACCCCAGAGGGGCGTGTGGAGCACGGGTTTCAATACGGTGATTGGTGCACTATCCGACCATCTCCACTTCCTTATTCACTTATGAAGCTAGCCACAAACTTTACCTTCATGTTTATCCACTTGCCAGATCTGCTATTTACTGTTTAGCGATTATATGTGCATTTACCCTATATGCAATTGTGTCAATTCTCAGCAATTTGACTGGAGCGCCGCTTTGATATTATGTGCCTTTTCACATTTGTTTGTTTAATGTGACAGACTGTTGTATCTCATATTCTTAAGTTGAATCTGTTTGTAATTTGGAACAGGTACATTTTGTAAGTGTAGCTCCAGCCAAAAAATCTATTTTTAAGCTTTTTGGATAAAAAACATTTTGTTTTGCTGTCTGTGCCCCTGTTCAGAAGATTACACCTCACTTTCTGTCCCAATAACAATTGAATTTAGAAAATTTTGGGTTATTAGGGAAACAAGAATTGGTGATAAAGCATCAGTGAAGACACCTTTTTCCCATATTAACTCTTACAGGAGAGAATTTCCCTTCCTAGGGGTAGATTTCCTCTCACTTCCTGTTGTCTCCCTCCGTTTCTAAGTAGGAGTCATTTGTAAGTCAGATGTTTGAAAATAGGGGACCGCCTGTATATACTATACGGCCTACCCTATACACTCTGCGGAAAATTGGGCCTTAGGTTTTGGTGGTACACTGTAAGCCCTCACAGTTATGCCCCGTACACACGGTCGGACATTGATCGGACATTCCGACAACAAAATCCTAGGATTTTTTCTGACGGATGTTGGCTCAAACTTGTTTTGCGTACACACAGTCGCAAAAAGTTGTCGGAATTTCCGATCGCCAAGAACGCGGTGACGTCAAGCACGTACGACGAGACTAGAAAAGGCCAGTTCAGAACCAAGCGCGGCACCCTTTGGGCTCCTTTTGCTAATCTCGTGTTAGTAAAAGTTTGGTGAGAGACGATTCGCGCTTTCAGACTCGTGGTTTTCAGATCGTTTTCTGCCGTTCAGTTTGTGCTTGTGGGTTTGTATCTGCTCTTCAGTGCGTGCAAGCAAGTTCCGCGTGACTTAGTCATTGTATTCTTGTTCGTTCGTTACTGTTTTTCAGGTCGCTCTTCACAGGCCTTGCTGTTCTTCAGTGCGTTCTGTTACTTCGTTCTGAGCAGCCGACCGTTTTCTATCCATGCTGCGTATGCGTACTCCTTGTAGAGTTCGTGCTGTGCGGGGGCTTGGTGTTGGGGTCCTGACCTTGACACAAGTCCAGTCCATGAACAGGGTGGGGAGGAGTTCATGGACCAAGAATTGGTTGCTTCAGCGTGACCAGTTCTCTCATATGCCTTTGCTCCGTGAGATCCGTGAGAATAATCCTGATGATTTCAGGAACTTTCTCAGGATGACGGACCCCGTGTTTCACCGTTTGTTGGCTTCGCTGACCCCTTATATTAGCAGGCAGGATACCTGCATGAGGCAAGCCATCACTCCGGAGCAGAGGCTCATCGCTACCCTGCGGTATTTGGCGACAGGTTGAAGTCTGCAGGACTTGAAGTTCTCGACAGGCATCTCCCCCCAGGCTCTGGGGATCATTATCCCAGAGACCTGTTCTGCCATCATCCAGGTCCTGCAGAAGGAGTATATGAAGGTAAGATTTTTATCCTTTAATATCACATTTCATTGTATTTAATGTGTGCTACTATATTGTATTTTTTTCCTCATTCCCTAATTACCATGATTGTAATATGCTGTGAATGTCCCCTTTGTCCTCATGCATGCTGGATTTTTATGTAATTAATTTTTTAGGTCCTTCATACAGATTGTCCTTCACTAACCTCCCCAGCATGTTCTCTCCTGGCCCTATATTCACCGCATGTAGTCACTTTAAACAATGTATTTTATCAGCTCCATAGTAGTGCTTTACCCCAAACACCCCCTAAAATGTTTTGAAATTTTACTTTAGCTTTAAATTCAGGCAGAGTGGCAGAGGCTTATTTTTTGTGGTGTCCCCAAATCATTTTTAGTAACCCTCCCTCCCCCCAACTGCTAAGTCAGCTGATCCCAATTCTCTATCTATCCTCAATCATCTATCTGCTGACTTTGCCAAACCCATACACACTATACCCACCTCTTTTGTGCTCTGATTTATGAATGAATTCCCCAAAGCATGTAGTGCAAGGGCCTGCCTGTATACTTTCAAATGGTACTGTTTGAATTTTTAAGATCCTATTATTATCTTGAGTCAGGTAATAGCAGAATGTTCAAATGTGCTCAAATGTGTACAATGTGTATTTATATCTTTGTATTCGGACACTTCTTACCTGTCCAGTGGGCTGCCAATAGTGTAACTAAGGAGGGGCTGTTCCAAGTAATACCCTGTATTTAGGCATTCATCTCTCAATGAAGTGAAGAGGGTTACCTGTCCAAGATTTCCACACCCCCCATAATGTTAGAAATGGCCCATGAGAGGGGGGGAGGGGGAATATGATAGGTGTACCTTATACTTTGGTGTTAAATTCCCCTTAATAAATGCTATCTGGAGGTTGCCCCAGAATGTTTGTGCCTAATCTGCTTGCCATGTTTCTGAGCAAAAATATTAATTGTTTTTTTTTTTCCTCAACAGTTTCCTTCCACGCCACAGGAATGGCAGACTGTGGCCTCCCACTTTGCCCAGCGGTGGGACTTTCCTAATTGCGGAGGGGCAATTGATGGGAAACATGTCCACATCATCCCACCACCCAACTCGGGGTCGTACTATTTCAACTATAAGGGGTTCAATAGTATTGTGATGTTGGCGGTGGTGTCGGCTAATTACGACTTCTTGTATGTGGACGTGGGGAAGAATGGCCGGATGTCCGATGGTGGAGTCATCGCCCAGACGGAGTTCTACAGGCATCTCCAGAATGGCAGCTTGGACTTGCCAGCTCCAGAGGACAATGTGGAAGGACTCCCATTTGTGTTCGTTGCCGATGAAGCGTTTGCGCTGGGGGACCATCTTATGCGGCCATTCCCTATGAGGACCCTCACCCCGGACCAGAGGGTTTTTTATTACCGGCTGGTCAGAGCCCGAAGAGTGGTGGAGAACACATTTGGAATCCTGGCCAGCTGTATTCTCCATAACTTTTTAAGGAAACATTCGGCCAACTATGCTGGCTCTGTTGGGCCTGAGGCCGGAGTGATACCTGAAACAACACTGACGGCGCTTGAAAGCGGCTGTCCTGGCTTGCCCTCCCTGAGTGCCCGTGATGTCCGGTTACGATACCTGGAGTTCTTTGCAGGTAGGGGGGCCATCAATATTCCAGCAAATATGTGAAGCCTTTTTCAAATAAAAAAGCAAAAAACAGAAATTCTTTGTGGACATTTACTGCTTGTGTTTGTTTTAGCTGACCCTGACAGAAATTTGTTGAGTCCAGAAAATGGTGTGATTGTGTAACCTTATACAAAGCACTGTTGGGTGTTCTTGACTAAATGCAAAGACACTTTTCACTACAAGTGCACTTGCAACTGCACTGAAACTGCACTTGTAGTGCCAAGAGGATTTGCCCTTAGGAAATAACCACCATTTTCACCGAAAACACCAATTATATCACCACCAAAGTGTTTTAGCGTTGACACAATAATCCACACATTCTTGATTAACACACTTTTTAATACCTGCACAATCACATGTGCATTTACCAAAGGTTTTTCAAACAAACCAACATGTTTGTTGTCGACCAATTTTTGGGGTAGCATTATCAAAAATAGAAATGTCCATTTAAGATAAAACAGGCATGTGTCAAACCAACAAGAAAGACACAAATCTTGAACTTACAAAGTTCACATTTGCTAGAATTTGAAGGCAATATCAGACATGAGTATTTAGGAACTGTGTTTGATATTGCGTTCAGATGGGGTGAAGTCACCCCAGGAAAAGCCAAATTTGGAAGATGCACACCAATTTACGAATTTCAACATGTGTTAGCTGCCATCACGGGGGATCAAGGGACGTGTTTGGGGTGAGAAACCCCGTCCTCTCAGCTACTTTATTATTGAGGAAGGGGTTGCACCCCCAAAACGCGTCCATTGATCTCCCGTGATGGCAGATAGCACATGTTGGCACACTGTGTGCATCCTCCAAATTTGGCTTTGGGAAAAATCACAAAAACATTTTTCACATTGTAGCACACCAAAAAACAAAGGGATTTGGAGGGGCTTTAAACTCGCCCCAAAACATCAATGATGTTTATATTTTTGGGAATAACATCATTGATGTTTTTCTTGAGGTTTTCCAATTGTAAATTACACCCCATGATCTCCCCGATCAGGATCTGGGCACTTTCGGATGTGAAAGGATCTGGATCCACAACATCACGATCACCTAAAAAGAGAGGAACCCCCCAAAAAATTAGGTGTCAAAAATATGCCGCCATCCATCTCTTACCTGAGCCTGTGGTCGCAGACACTCACTTGTTGTGGTGACTAGTTCCACCACGTCTTCTACCTCCTGCTCAGCTTGTGTTGGGGGGATTTCCCCTTCTTCCAGAGGGGGGTGGGCTCTGGTCTCCTCGGATGAGGGGTGTCCTCCGAGTCTTTTATCCCCTATGTAAAACAAAATGGTATACTTAGCACACATATATTTGATGGCAGAACTAGAAATAGTCAACATTGCTTGGAAGTGGGGAACAATTGTTAATTTTAGTTCCAAAATGTAGCATTTTCAGTGTCCTTTGTCAAGCTTCAATACTTTACCTGTTTGGTACGAGCTTCACAGATGTAGCCCCCCCTATAGTATACACTGGAGCACCTGTGTGGCCCCCTAATAAAAATGGTGTTCTGGGGTTCCACACTAGTGCTCCAGAGTCCAGATGTGAAAACAGCTGCTGAGTGTCCTCTACTTACACAGAATCTAGTTTGCATTTCATTCTAGTAACAAAGCCATCTACACAACCAAATTAGTTGCAGACAAGTATAGGGCGTAAAAATGGTGGCCAAATGCATATGGCCTAAAAAATGGTGTTTTATAGGCCGAAAGAAAAATGTTTGATATGAACGATTAATGTGCCCATGAACATGAAGGTTGCCATTTTAAACTGTACAACAGTTCCTAAAAGCACATGGAGCAGCACGAACGTAATAAACATCAAAAGAATAGGAACACAGGACAACTACTTACTTTTTTGCAGCACTCTCCGGATCTTTCTGTACTGCTCATGTTCTCGTAATTTCAGGTCCGACCACCGCTTCCTGAGCTTATCTTTCGATCGCCGTACCCCGAATTTCCGGTGCAGACTCTTGACCACTTTCGCAATGATCTTGGCCTTTCTGACATTGGGGTTGGGGTAAGGTCCATACTTTCCATCATAGTCGGCCTTCTTCAGGATGTCCACCATCTCCAACATCTCCCCAAAGGACATATTTGAGGCCTTAAATCTCCTTCTGGACTGGACGTTTCCGGATCCGGCCTTTCCTCCTCCTCCTCCTCCTCCTCGTTGCTACAATTAGCATGATCCTGCTATCCGCCATGTGCTCTTCCCCCACTGCGCAGATCGAAAAGGGGCGGGGAATAGACTAGAAAGAACGTCAGGGGCGGGCGGAGTTACACGCATGCGCAGTGTGTATAAAGCGTAACACGCGTGCGTCTTACGTACGATCTGTGAGCAGAGGAAGGAGCATCGGAGGCGCCAATCGTGATAACGAAGGTAAGATCTAAACTTGTGCCTATACTGCTTCTAAATGGAAGCCTATATTTTAACAATATTAGGGGAGTTTGGCCTGACCTTAGGGTTTGTCTTGTGTTGTGTCTTGCAGAGAAAATGGATGGGTTCAACGACCACAATTTCCTCCCCCTGTTCATAGACAAATACAGGGAGCTGCCCTGTCTGTGGCAGGTGAGACACCCGCATTACAACAATAAACAAAAGAGGCAGGCAGCGCTGGAGAAACTGCTGGAGTTGGTGAAGCCGGTGGTCCCCGCGGCAACCATCTCTTATTTAAAAACCAAAATTGGTGGCCTGAGGAGCACTTATCTAAGGGAGCGCAAGAAGGTCACGGATTCCCAGAGGTCCGGAGCTGCAGCAGATGACGTTTATGTCCCCAGGCTGTGGTACTATGAGAGACTGCGATTTCTGTCAGACCACACTGAAGTCAGGGAATCCCTCTCTACTCTTCCTTCCACTCTTCCTTCCACCCCAGCTGAGGCTTCCGATGTCCAACCTGGGCCTTCCAGCCAGGAAGAAGTGGAGAAGCCCAGCTGGAGTCAGGTATAGCATTCTTCTACAGATTTCTGGTCAATAAAGAAATGATGTTTACTATACATGTTATTATTTATCACTAATTGGTGATTTAAAACAATTGTTTTACATATCAATAGACAGTAGTGGGCACCCAAAATTGTTAAAAGAAACAAAAATGCTGGGCTCAGAATGATAGTCTGTTATATTTGTTAACATTCAATTTGCAACAGTCAGGAGGTGAAAATTGTGTGTGACTGATGAATAAAAAACTAAAACAATGTCCCTTTTTCATAACAGGAAGACCTCAGCTAGGAGGAGGTTGTGGAATGTGGCAGTCAGGAGGAGGCGGGGATTAGTGGCAGCCAGGAGGAGGCGGGGCTAAGTGTCAGCCAAGAGAAGCCTGGATCAAGCCGCAGCCTGACCGAATCGCAGGTTCCTCCCCTCCGCCTTCCATATAATAAAAGAGCGAGGAAGGCGACTCCCATGCAGGATTCTGCGTTCAGGCTCATTCAGGAGGCTTCTGCGTCCCTCCGAGCCTTACCCACTCCTGAAGAGGCCTTTGCCTGCATGGCTGCCACCAAACTGCAGGGCATGCAGGAGGGTCAAGGCAAGCTATGTGAGGACCTGCTTTATAAAGTCCTAAGAAAGGGGGTGAGTGGGGAACTAACACCCAAGACCGACGTGATTGAGTTGGACCATCCTCCTCCTCCTCCTGCTGCCACAACTCCACCACCACAGCCACAGCGTGGAAGGAAGCGTGGAAAGAAGACCCTGGGTTCAGTCTGGTCTGACAAAAGATGCAGTCTCTCGTATGACCACAGCCTGGGGACACAAATGTCATCTGCTGCTTTCCGGATCTCTGGGACTTCTGGACCAGACTGCCCTCCCTTAGATAAGGACTCCTCAGCCCACCAATTTTGCTTGAAAATAGTTGATGTGTGCCCTGGGGGTCCAAGGCTTCACCCATTTCTGCAGTTTCTCCAGCGTTGCCTCCCTCTTTGTTTAGTTGTGAGCCCTTAATAAATGTTTTTTTTGGGGAAATTCTACTCTCCTGTGTGTGTTTTCATCCAAAAAGGACAGTTTGTTGGTGAAGATTCAGGTACATTTCTAACATAAAATGTGAAATTAACAAGGGACAACAACACCAAACAATCTCCTACAGATTAAATAGAACAACATATCAATGGTGTTGTGGTAACTTGACACAAAAAACACAAAAAAATATTTTGGGAGTACAAATAAAAATCCAAAAAAAAAAAAAACACACCCTTCAAAAAAATACAAACACAAAAAATAATCTACATTAAAGCCAAAAAAAAAAAAAAAAATTACACAAAAATAATGTTGTCAGATGTGAGAAATCAAAATATATTGAGTGAATCACCATAAATAGTAACGAAATAAGTTTGTGAGAAGTGTGTGTGAATATGAGCAGCAAAACTACTTAATTCTTCTCACATTATAAAGAAGAAGAGAGTGCGCTGTATTAAACCATTTTTTACATTGCAGCGTGATGAAAGTGCTGTATCCATTGCAAACGCTAAGTTTACCAGAACGAGCTGTTCCGTGTCGGAATTTCTTCTGAGCATGCGTGGCACTTTGTGCGTCGGAACAGGCCACACACGGTCGGAATTGACGCGATCGGATTTTGTTGTCGGAAAATTTTATCTCCTGCTCTCCAACTTTGTGTGTCGGAAAATCCGATGGAAAATGTCTGATGGAGCCCACACACGGTCGGAATTTCTGACAACACGCTCCGATCGGACATTTTCCATCGGAAAATCCGACCGTGTGTACGGGGAATTACTCTTGGTGGGTGCTGGAGCAGGCCCTGCCATGAAATATTATATCAAGGATTGTAATTACGCGCCCCTGTTAAACAGGAGCAGAAAAATTGGGTCTTAGGCAGTGGTGGTGGTGGTGGCACAACACTGTAAAGCCTCACAGATACTTTTGTTGAGCGCAGGAACAGGCCCTGCTGTGAAATATTAGATCAAAAATTGTAATTACACGCCCCTGTTAAACGGGGCAGAAAAATTGGGCCTTCGGCAGTGGTGGTGGTTCCCTGAACCGAAAATATTCCTAGAAGCTATCATCATGAAGATTGAGGAGGAATAGGATAGTCACTCAGCATATACAGTCTTCAAGGGATTCCACATCCATAGAAAAATCAATCGGTTATATCAGCATCAGGTGCTTGATAGCTGGTGATCCAAGACTGATTTATTTTTATGAATGTGAGCTGATCAACAGAGTCTGTGGACAGGCGCACTCTGATCGGTCACAAAGCCTCCAGCAGCACTGAATGTGCGTTCAGAAAGACCGCTGGATGCAGGACAGGCCAGTAGCTCAATTGCATATTGAGCAAGCTCTGGCCAGTGGTCCATCCTTAAGACCCAGTAACCCAATGGATGTTCTGGTGGAAAGGTCTCCAAGTCTGATCTTGCCCCTAGATATTCCTGTATCATGTAATTCAGACGCTGGCGATGGTTGCTGAAACCAAACAGACCTGAGCGCTGAGGACTGAAGAATTGTCTGAAGGCATCGGTCAGGCGGCCACCTTCTCCACCGCTCTTTCTGTGACTGAGCAAAGCCCAGCAACATGTTGTCCAGCACCAAGAAATTGTAACCTCCCAGGCTTTGGAAACGCATTGCACAAACCTTTCTGCAAGGCCGAAGATGTTTCATCCTCTGCTCCCTCTGCGAAGGCTGGATAAGTTCTGCAATCTTACCCTTGTAACGTGGATCAAGAAGGGTTATAGCCAGTAATGATCCCTCTCCTTGATACCACGAATCCTAGGGTCCTTTCGCAGGCTTTGCAGGATCAGGGAGGCCATGCAGCGTAAGTTTGCAGAGGCATTCAATCCCGATTCCTTTGGGTCACTAAGGATCAACCACCTCCTCAACCACCTCCTCCCAGCCACATACAACTCCATGGGTTTCTGGGGACTGCAAACGATCCCTTGAAGACTGCTGCTGCTGATGAGTGTTATCCTCCACCTCCATGCTGACACAATCCTCCTCCTCCTCTTCTTCTTCCTGTGTGATCGGCAGGCCTGCAGGAATACTAGTATCTGGATAAAGGGGGCCTTGAGAGGTAAGGAAGTCCTCATCTTCCTCCCGCTGTTCTGCCTCAAGTGCCCTGTCCATTATTCCACGAAGCGTGTGCGCCAACAGGAAGAGAAGAGGGACAGTATCACTGATGCATGCACTGTCACTGCTCACCATCCTTGTGGCCTCCTCAAATGGTGACAGGACAGTGCATGCATCCTTGATCAGCAGCCACTGGCGTGGCAAAAACAAGCCAAGCTCCCCTGACCCTGTCCTGGTGCCATACTCACACAGGTACTCATTGATGGCTCTCTGCTGCATGTGCAGCCACTGCAGCATTTCCAACATTAAGTTCCACCTGGTGGGCATGTCACAAATGAGGCGGTTCTTGGGCAGGTTGCATTCTCTTTGAATGTCAGCCAGCCGAGCACTGGCAATATATGACTGGCAGAAATGACCAGACTTTCCTGGCCTGCCTCAGGAGATCCTGTAAGCCAGGGTACCTGCTCAAGAACCGCTGCACCACCAATTTCAGGACGTGAGCCAAACAGGGAACATGGGTCAAGTGTCCCTGTCGGAGGGTGGAGAGGAAGTTGGTGCCATTGTCGCATACAACCATTCCTGGCTTAAGCTGGCATGGCGTCAACCACCTCTGAGCCTGCCCCTGCAGAGCTGACAGAATCTCTGCCCCAGTGTGGCTCCTGTCCCCTAAGCAGACCAACTCAAGCACCGCATGGCATCTTTTTGCCTGAGTGCTTGCGTAGCCCCTTGAATGCCTACGGAGCACCGCAGGTTCAGAGGAGAAATCTGCAGAGGAAGAGGCCATAGAGGAAGAAGAAGAGGAGGGGGTGGAGGAGAGAGATGTGGCAGAATCACCACTAGCATTTTGGAGGCATGGTGGCGGAACAAGCTCCAACAATACTGAACCCTGTCCTGCATCCTTCCCAGCTGCCAGCAGAGTTACCCAGTGCGCTGTGAAAGAAAGGTAACGTCCCTGTCGATGCCTGCTGGACCATGAGTCAGTAGTAATATGCACTTTACTGCTGACTGCCCTGTCCAACGAGACCAAGACATTGCCTTCCACATGCTGGTAGAGAGCCGGAATGGCCTTCCTTGAAAAGAAAATGCGTTTGGGAACCTGCCACTGAGGTACCGCACATTCCACAAATTCCCGAAAGGGGGCAGAGTCTACCAGCTGAAAAGGCAGCAGTTGCAGTGCTAGCAATTTGGCCAAGCTAGCATTCAGCCGCTGAGCATGTGGATGGCTGGGACCGAATTTCTTTTGACGGTTTAGCAACTGGGGTAGGGAAAATTGCCTACTAAAATCGTATGTTGGTGTACCGCTAGCAGATTGGCCGCAAGTACTTGGGACACCTATTCCTTACCTTCATTCCTCTCAGTGCAGGTTTCTGAGAAGACTGGAGGTATAGTGGGGTTGGAGATCCCAGCTGATGAGGAGCAAGGAGAGGTCCGCCTCGTTCTTTGATGTGGGTGTTTTAAGTGCTGTTGCCAACGGACTGCATGGGAGGTCGTCATATGTCTGGTCAAGCATGTGGTGCCCAAGCGTCTGCTGTTTTGGCCACGCTTGATACACTTCAGACATATGTTGCAAACAGCAACGGTGCGATCTGCTGCACACATGTCAAAAAAGGCCCACACCAAAGAACTTTTCAAAATATGTGGGGAGTCAGCAGCGCCCTGCACCTGCATAGCTCTGCGGTGTGATGCAATAGGGTGACTGCCCTTAAACTGCCCCCTGGAGGGCATTTTGCCTTGTTGGAGATGTGCCTCCTCCTCCTCTCTTCTATCAGGTACCCAAGTAGAGTCAGTGACCTCATCATTCCCTCCCTCCTCATCACTGGAGCAAACTTGGCAGTATGCTGCAGCTGGGGGAACATGACTGCCAATTTCTTGACCTTCTTGGGCACCCCCTCTCTCTAGGCTCACGTTATTCCCTTCCTTAACCTGGGTACCATCATGAGGGCCTTCAAATCACTGCGTATCCTACTGCAGCATGTACCCGACACTGTGGTCGAAGAGTTCGGGGGACTCCTCCGTGCATGATGGTGGGGCTAGGGAAGGAGTGACTGTTGACATGGAGCCGATGGAATAGGCCGCTTTGGCAGCTGCATTAGCAGGCAAACTACTCTGAGCCGGGGTGACAGAGGATGAGGAGGATGAGGAGGGCTTTGTCATCCATTCCACCAACTCTTCTGCATGTTGTGGCTCAATAACACGGCCAGCTGCAGAAAAAGTGGACAAGCGTGCCCCACGGCCACGTGCTGAGGATGCACCATGTCCACGACCAGCACTGTCGACTGTAGACACAGAGCCTGCTTGCCTTCTTTTAGTGGCCTGTGAGCGTCTGCCTCTTCTTGGTGCCCTTTCGGACATGCTGTAAATTTTGTTTAGCAAAACCACACTACACCATATTGTTTACTGTGTACACCACTAGAAAAGTAGTAGCAAGTGCACTAGGGGTGCACAGTACTGTGAACACCAACAGAAGTTTAACAACAACTATGGGTGCACTGTATGTATTGTGTACTGTGTACACCACCAGAAAAGTAGTAGCAACTACACTATGGGTGCACGGTACTGTGTACACCAACAGAAGTTTAATAACAACTATGGGTTCACTGTATGTATTGTGTACTGTGTACACCACCAGAAAAGTAGTAGCACTAGCAACTGCACTACAGGTGCACGGTACTGTGTACACCAACAGAAGTGTAATAACTATGGGTGTACTGTATTGTGTACACCACCAGAAAAGTAGTAGCAACTGCACTAGGGGTGCACGGTACAGTAGACACTAACAGAAGTGTAATAACAACTATGGGTATACTGTATTGTGTACACCACCAGAAAAGTAGTAGCAACTGCACTAGGGGTTAACAGTTTTGTGTACACCACCAGAAGTCTAATAGCAACTATGGGTGCACTGTATGTATTGTGTACTGTGTACACCACCAGAAAAGAAGTAGCAACTGCACTAGGGGTGCACGGTATAGTGCACACCAACAGAAGTGTAATAACTATGGGTGTACTGTGTACACCACCAGAAGAGTAGTAGCAACTGTACTATGGGTGCACAGTACTGTGTACACCGCCTGAAGTATATTAGAAAAAGTACACCAGGAATGGCCTGCAGTCAGCTAAATTGTATATACACGATATACACATACAGTGGATATACACGAGTGTCACGTACCTGGTTGGAGGCTGAAATGCCGAGAGGGCTCCCCTTGCGGCTGAGTGCAGTACACCCCTGAAGTTGGGTACAGAGGGTGTAGTGCCCAGAGAAGCACAGGTTGCCAGATAGATTCCAGACAGAAGAGCTGGTAGACACCAAAAGGACACCGGGTAATACAGGAAACACAGCTGGGCTAAAGTCTATAAGAATCCTCGGTAATACTTGGCAAGGTGTGCACAAGGAACAGTAGTGGAAGCCAGGCCAGGGGTCAAACACAGTAGATCCGGCAAGAGGAAGAGGCAGGTTGCAGAAACGGGGACAAGCCAAAGGTCTGGTATCAGGAAGCAGGCAGGAACAGGTAACTGTAGCAAGGTCCATGATACAAGCCGGGATCAGGTACTGGAGAGGACAACAAGTCGGTAAATCAAGCCAGGGGGTCAAACCAGGAAAGCAGATCAGACAGATCAGGAACAAGCCGGGTCACAACAGGAATCCAAATAGTAATTGCACAGAGGCTCAGGAACACAGGAAAACTGACAAACCAGCAACTGCAGACACTAGCAGACTTCCTTATATAGGCCCATGTGACCTGTTGGTAAAGATACTGGGTCCTAAAGTCCTTCTCCTGCTGTTGGTTCCCTGACAACTGGCACTATTGCCAGTTCTTCTACGGTTATTTCCCCGACAATGACACTGCAGCTAACTGAATAACCTGCCTGCCTGAAGTATATTAGAAAAAGTACACCAGGAACGTCCTGCAGTCAGATATAGCTAAACTGGTTACAGTGGATATATATATATATACACATACATACATACATACAAGACTGTCTATATATATATATATATATATATATATATAACTGAATAACCCGCCTGCTCAATCTAAATGACACTCTCTCCATCCACACCAAAAACACACTACACGGGGCCGACCTGCAGGCAGCCTTATATAGTGTGGGGCGTGGACTTACTCCCCCTGAGCCATGATTGGCAAAAGGCACCCAGCCTTTGGCCAATTATGGCTCTCAGCTAAGGGCGCTGGGATTGGCCAAAGCACGCAGGTCATGGTGCATGCTTTGGCCAATCATACACCAATGCAGTGCGCTCCTGCAGTGCATTATGGGCCGTTGCGCGCCGCTCAAATTTGGTGCGAATGGCCCATAATGTTCGGTTTTCAATGAACGGGTGAACAGCCAATGTTCAAGTCAAACTCATGTTCGACCCGAACCGAAAGCTCTTCCCTATATATGAATCTACTTGTGTCCTGCGGTTCAGAAGAGCACAAAAAAAGCCTGCCTGTATGTCGGATCTTAGCTGTAGATTGTTTAATTCTCTGGGACTTTTTTCATTGTGCTGCAATTCATGATGAGCTATTGTGATGGAGAATGGGCACAAGGATGCAGGTTTACCAGGGTGGTGATGCGGGAGCTCTCAGCATATAAGTTTCCACATAAATAATTAAATGTCCTCAGATCATTGCAAATGTAGCACCCTCTAGTGCAGTAGTTCTCAACCTTAGTCCTCAACTACCCCCAACAGGCCATGTTTGCAGGTTTTCCTTTATTTTGCACAGGTGCTTTAAATTAGAGTCAATGGCTTGGTATTTTGGACAGCTATTGTAAGAGAAATTCTCAAAATATGGCCTGTTGGGGGTACTTGAGGACTGAGGTTGAGAACCACTGCCCTAGTGTACATGATGGGAAAATTTGATGGACTTACGGTAGCTTAAGTAAGTCTGAGTAATTTCTGCGGGTTCAGCTTAAGGTCAGGCTGGAAGGCTCTGCAGACCAGGCCTCTATTTCCTCCCCCAGGTTCTGGAGGTCGATGGAAACTTCTGGAAACTAGTGGGCATCCACCCACAATTTTCTAGAAGTTTGCAAGGACCTCCATAGATCCTTGCCTGATATTCAGATGCAAGGATCTGAATACTTATGGCAGTTTATCCAATCCCCAGGCAAAAGGCCTGGCAGGGTGGTAAGATGGGCTCATACATATTGATGGCCAGCAAGGGGTTGTTGTCGGATGGAAGATGGAGTGCTGAGGCTGGAGTTGTGAAGCTTGGGAGGGGGCCCCGGGGCTGGGGGGAGGGGGCTCTTCCTCCAGGCTGGAGCTGAGGAAGGAAGGAGAAGAAGCTTAAGAGAGGGACCTTCTCCACCCTTCAGTCCCATCCAGGAGACACCCTGTCTAGAAAGGGAAGACCTGTACTGCAGGAAGCTTGAACAGCAGTCTTAACCAAGGCAGCAGGATTCATAGGACAGTGTGAGTACCTGGACTTAATCATCCCCCAGGGCCGATAAGGGAGAGGGCTGACAGATGCAGTATTTAGCAAGCTTTCATTGGAACAGTGTCACACCTAACCTAAATCCCTTGCTCTTGCACACTTTTCAAGGCAGCCAGGTGGGCCGGTATCTTTTTGTAGAGGGGACATAGATATCATGTACCTGGTGCTGGAGGCCAATGGGGAGAGAGGGCTTCCCTTGGGGTTAAGTTCTAGTCCCCCCGAGGGTGAAAACAAGAGAGGTCAGGCCCAAGGTAACAAGGGTTGCCTACTGGACTGTGTGCAGGAGGTTCCAGAGTACAGCTGGTGTGCTGGCGTAGAATCAGCAGACAGGTGGCGCACGTGTAGGGTTGCAGGACTCTGATAATGCAGAGACTGGAGCATAGTCAGAAGGAAGCCTAGGTCAGGAGCCAGGTGGGCATCAGAGCAGACATGGTCAGATTGATAGACGAGCTCAAACACAGGAAGCAAGCAGGAGACAGGTCAAGGACAAGCCGGGTCAGTAACAGGATACACAGGAATATCACAGAGATAACGCACTGTTGGAGCCGAAGATCAACCAGCAACTGAAATCACTGGCAGGCTTGTTTATACAAGCCCATGTGAAGTGCCGCTAAGATGCTGGGTCCTAGTGCCCTTCTTCTACTGTTGGTGTCATGTGAGATGCTGGGTCCTAGAGCCCTGACAGTGCCCCCCCTGACGGACAGCCTCCAGATGCCCATTTGGGCACTTTTTTCTGGGTATTTGACCCGAAACTCTGAGGAGTCTGGGGGCATATACATTGGCTTCGGATTCCCAGGAGCTTTCTTTGGGTGGATAGACTTTCCATTTAATTAGGAACTGGGTTTGTCTCCCTAGTTTTTCTGCAGTCCAGGATTGATTCTACCTCAAATTCTGTGGCCTCTCCAATAGTTACTGGTGGCGCAGGTGGCTCTACTCTCTCTGGAAATGGATCAGGAACAGTTGGTTTAAGCAAGAAGGTGTGAAAGACCAGATGGATCCTATATGAGTCAGGCAGAGACAGTTCGTACGCCACTGGTTTTATTTCCCGTTTGATCTGAAAGTGGCCAATATACCTTGGTCCTAGCTTCCGTGAAGGGCAGGCCAATTTCAGGTTGGCAGTACACAGCTTCACTTTGTCTCCTACCTTGAAGGCAGGATTCCTCCGTTTCCGATCAAAGTGTTTTTTGTAATCCACTTTTCTGTATGGACTCCCAGAGGACCTGATAATTGTTTTGTGTGAAAACAAGTCTGCAAGGCTGTTTCAGGCAGGGCAGCAGGGTGAAATCCATAAGTGGCTCCGAATTGGGACTGGTTTGTAGCTGAATGAACAGAGTTATTACAGGTGAATTCTGCCAGTGGGAGCAGGGATACCCAGTCATCTTGGGAAAAAGCTGAAAAGCAGCAGAGGTATTGCTCCAGGGTTTGATTTGTGCGTTCCGTTTGTCCATTACTTGGAGGCTGGTAGGCAGATGATAGGCAGAGTTCTATTTCCAAAGCTTTACAAAGGGCTCTACAAAACCTGGAGGTAAACTGCACCCCCCCAGTCAGAGGCGATGTTCTTTGGGAATCCGTGAAGTCTGATGATCTCCTTGATAAAAGTGTGAGTTGTTTCGGCCGTAGAGGGAGTATCAATCATTGGTATGAAGTGGGTCATTTTGGATATTCGGTCTACCACAACCAGGATGGCCGTGAAGAGGGAGGAAGGTCAACAATAAAACCCAAAGAGATCATCTCACAGGGGTGATTAGGGATAGGCAAGGGTCTCAAAAACCCCCAGGCTTTGGCTTTGTCGCCCTTGCTACTTAGACATATCGTGCATGACTTGACGTAGGATCTACAGTCCCTACTGAGGTTAGGCCACCAAAAGGACCACTGAATGAGCTTGTTAGTTTTACGGGCCCCAAAGTGCCCTGCAAGTTGGTGGTCATGGAATGTCCTGAGAACCTGAGACCTTGCTTCCTAAGGTACGAAGACTTTGTCCTGGTGCCAAAGTAATCCATCCAGTCTCCTTAAGGAGTCATGATTCGTGTTCAATGGATGCCTTTAGGCTGGGTTGAATCAGCAAAAAATTTTGTGCGGATAAGATGGTGCTTGGAGGAGCACATTCATTGGATTCGGAGAACAATCTGGACAGGGCATCAGCTTTCCCGTTCTTGGAACCAGGGCAGTATGTCAAGTGGAAATTATATCTAGAAAAGAATAATGCCCATCTGGCTGGTCGAGGTCTTAGACGTTTTGCAGATCTTAGATATTCCAGATTTTTGTGATCTGTGAAAATCATAATTGGGTGGTTAGCACCCTCCAGCAGGTACCTCCATTCTTCTAGGGCGACTTTAATTGCCAGGGGTTCTCTGTCACCCACATCGTAGTTTCTCTCAGCCTGATTCAGATTCCCAGAGCAAAATGCTACTGAGTGAAGCAGGAGCTTTGAGACCTGACGCTGAGAGAGCACAGCTCCCGTAGCTACTTTGGATGTGTCCACCTCGAGGATAAAAGGAAGAGATGAGCCCCGGTGTTGCAACAGGGGCGCAGAGGTTAACAGAGCTTTCAGTAGTTCAAAGGCTGTTTGAGAATCCTGGTTCCAGGAGAAGCGTGAGTGCAGGCGAGTGAGTTGGGTGATCGGGGCAATGATAGTCGATAAATTTCTAATGAATTTCCTATAAAAATTAGCGAAGCCCATGTACCTCTGGACCCCTTTCCTGTCAGAAGGTGCAGGCCATTCCAAGATTGCTGAGACCTCCTGAGGATCAATGGAGATCCCCTCAGTGGAGATTATGAGTCCTAAGCATGGGATAGATTGTTTCTTGAACTCGCACTTCCCCGTTCTGGTGAATAAGCTGTGGGTTTGTCAAGTCACCTGAGTCCAGGTGACAGATGCACTCTGTAGGAGTCAGGAGTGCACTGCTAAGGTAGTGGACCCTAGGACTGAATGCTGCGGATTGAACTCTGGGAGGTTCAGAAAGCAGGTCTACTGGAGCATCAACACAGATACCACTGGGAGCTAGAGCATAGATTCCCCAGAGAGCGGAGTCTAAGAGCCAGCAGGTGTTCACCAGAGCCTCTAGTGGTGAGGATGGACTGCGCTGCAGTCTGGCTCCAGGTCGCGGCCCCCAGGGTCTCACAGCTCACGGTAGACTACAGGAGAAAGAGGAAGGAAGCAGCAGGCTGGAACAACAAGGATAATAAAAGGATAAGCCAAGGTCAAGCCGACTAGCAGACAAGGATAAACAAAGAACACGCCAAAGGTCAGGGTCACAAGCAGACAGGGATAATCGAGAACAGGCCAAGATCGGTAAGTGGAGTCAGACGTAGGAGACACAGCAAGTAGCACATGAAAGCTAAACACACAATAGTTGATCAGCAAGGTTGGCTTGCAATGCACAGTTTAATAAAGTGTTCCTAATTAGAGGCTGAGGTGGAGCTATGCTGAGGGTAGATTATATAAGCAGTCAAGTAAGGGTGGCTGGCCTCTAAAGGTGAACACATGGAGCAGAGGTAAGCTGACAGAGAAAGCTTACTGCATAACAAGGACAGGGTTCTTAAAGTCTTTAAAACTTTTCTGACGTGTTCTCAATGAAGTTCAAGTGATGCTGAGAAAATTAGTATGTCGGCCAGATAGACGATTAAGAACAGGTCAAGGTATTCCCTGAAGATATCATTCACAAAATGTTGTAATGTCGCTGGGGCATTACATAGCCCGAAGGGCATCACAAGGTACTCGAAATGACCAAAGAGTGTTCGGAAGGCGGTCACCTTCCCTAATACGAACCAGGTTGTAGGCCCCCTGTAAGTTCAACTTTGTGAAAGCCTGAGCTGTTCGGAACCTTTGGAATAACTCAGGAATGGGAGGAAGTGGGTATCTGTTCTTGATTTTGTTAAGGTCCCTATAATCAATGCATGGTCTGAGAGAACGATCCTTCTTCTCGACGAAGAAGATGCCGGCTCCAGCTGGCGAAGAGGAGGGGTGGATGAATCCTTTTGCTAGGTTTTCATCTATATATTGTCGGAGGGCCTCCAACTCTAGCTCAGATAAAGGAAAGATTCACCCAAAGGGTACTTCTGCTCCAGGTAGCAACTCAATCGGGCAGTCATAGGACCGATGCAGGGGCAGGGCATCAGCACCTTTCTTGTCAAAAACAGCAAGGAAATCAAGGTAGGCCAAAGGGATGGCATGACAGGGATCCGGTGTGGGTTGAACGGAGAGACATACTGAAGAATAGACAGGCGTGGGGATGCCACAGTGTCGGTGATAGTGGGAAGATGAGAAAATGATTTCTGCCTTGGGCCAGTTGATTTGTGGATTTTGGGCCTGCAGCCAGGGTATCCCTAGGATGGCTATAGGCAGGGCTTTTTTTCTCAGAGAATAGGTGCAGGAACTCACACTCTCTGTCCAACTCTCCACCCCAACCACGTCCAAACTCCGCCCCAACTACATACAAACCCCACTCCCAGCCACACCTTCCTTAGAGGAGAGAATTACAGCGGCACCAAAAAATTGTAATGAGTTAAGGCTTAGAACTGTGTATCACATAAGGCGAATCCCCCAAAATCCCCCCCAGCTAACCTCTCATCACAAATCCCCCCAGCTCACCTCTCATCACAAATCCCAGTAGCTCACCTCTCATCACAAATCCCCCCAGCTCACTTCTCATCACAAATCCCCCCAGCTCCTCTCTCATCACAAATCCCCCCAGCTCACCTCTCATCACAACTCCCCCCAGCTCCTCTCTCATCACAAATGCCCCCAGCTCACCTCTCATCACAAATCCCCCCAGCTCATCTCTCATCACAAATCCCCCCAGCTCATCTCTCATCACAAATCCCCCCACCCCCACACACACTTTCCCAGGTTTCCTCTCTGCACAAATTCCCCCAAGCTCTCCTCTGTGTACAATGCTCTCCCCTCTGCTAAACACACACACAATCTTTACCTCTCTGCACATATTCCCCCTCCCCCACACACTTTCACAGTGCACTCCTTTCTGAATGAACTCAGTCTCTGCAAATGTTCTCCCTCATTTTCACAGTGACAGGTCCCTCACCTCTTCTGCCGTCTCCGCTCCCCATGGTGTGTGCAGGATTTTTTTTTCAATCACACTACAGTGGACCGGAGAGCTCCCCCTACTGTAGCACAGAGCAGAGGAGGTGTTGCAGGGCTCTTCGGCTTTGTGCTACAAAGTCTGAGTAGTGGCGGTAAGCAGGCAGGGATGGAAGCTTCCCCCCAAATTACTGCAGTAGCTGAAGGTGGGGACCTGAAGCACTCACCAGTGATCAAAGGCAGCAGCCCTGAGTATCCAATGCTAGCACAGAGAAGCCAGTAGAGGAAGTGCGCTGTGCAGAAAACTTCCTCTTCTGGCTTCAGTATCAAATGACAGGTTGCAGAGGAGAGGGCTGCCAAAGGTTTCGGAACATAGTTCCGGTGCGTTCCGGCAGAAAAAAAAGCCCTGGCTATGGGATATAGGTGATCTGATGATGTCAAAGTGGAGTAATTCCTGATGGGCAGTGTTGTGGATTATTTAAAGCTTCTCTTTATAAGCAAATAATTCCATGCGCTAATAAGCACAATCATAGGTTTCTTGTATAATGCCAGGAAAAGCATGCTTAAATATCTCCAAGTAATACAGACACAGATGCGGATATCACGTTGAGCTTAGCAGACCATCCTCCCTAGGATGAGCAGCTCCTTTTATTTATACTGTGAACATGAATAACAAAGGAAGGTGGTGGCTTCAGAATCAGCCAGACACTTGTATTCTTTCAAAAGAACCAATCGCACACAAGTGTGATATATTCAAATAGAATTCCAGTAGTTATGTGTGCAGACGGTTGTGTGCAGGGCCATGTGGCAAGCATCTTGTGAGACACAAAGTGGCTCTGAACACGATCGTGTGCACATTCCCCACTACTACCAATGACACAAGCCGTACTCTATCATGGCTCAGTGGGCAATAATTTTGTATGGTTATGCTATGGTTCCCATGTACGCAGATCTGCTTACTAGGAGCTTTAATGCAGTCGCCATGAGGTGGCCAGTCTCTTGGTGAGGCATGAACGAACATCCTTAAAAGAGCAAACGGAACTGCCGTGTCCAGGGGAAGGTTTCCGCAGCCAATGGCCTTCCACCCATGTCTGTATGTGCGAACACGCTCGCATGAGCGTATTACAGCAAAACTGACACTGGGGGACATCTGACAACATACATTAACCGCTTCCCGACTGCCTCACGTAGATATACTGTGGCAGAAGGGCACGTACAGGCAGATTAACGTACCTGTACATCGCCCTTTAAGAGGTGGCTTGCGGGCGCACGCACGCCGCCAGCGGCACACGCTGGGAGCTCCGTGACCGTGATCGCAGGTCCCACGGACTCGATGTCCACGGGGATACCCATGATCGTCTCACGGTGAGGAAGAACTGGGAGATGCTAATGTAAACAAGCTATCCCTGTTCTTCCTAATGACACTCTCACTGTTCACCGCTCCCTGTAATCGGGAGCTGTGATCAGTGTAGTGTCACACACAGCCCCTCCCCCCCACAGTTAGAATCACTCCCTAGGACACACTTAACCCCTACAGCACCACCTAGTGGTTAACCCCTTCACTGCCAGTCACATTTAAACAGTTATCAGTGCATTTTTTTCGCACTGATCGCGGTATAAATGTGAATGGTCCCAAAATCACCCCAAAATTGTCCGACGTGTCTGCCATAATGTCGGAGTCACGATAAAAATCGCTCATCGCTGCCATTACTAGTAAAAAAAATTATCAATAAAAATGCCATAAAACTATACCCTATTTTGTAGACGCTATAACTTTTGCAAACCAATCAATAAACGCTTATTGCGATTTTTTTTACCAAAAATATGTAGAAGAATATGTATCGGCCTAAACTGAGAAAAAAAAAAATTTTTTATATATTTTTTGGGGATATTTATTATAGCAAAAAGTAAAAAATATGTGTTTTTTCAAAATTGTTGCTATTTTTTTATTTATAGCACAAAAAATAAAAACCGCAGAGGTGATCAAATACCAGCAAAAGAAAGCGCTATTTGTGGGAAAAAAGGACGTCAATTTTGTTTGGGAGCCACGTCGCACGACCGCGCAATTGTCAGTTAAAGCGACACAGTGCCGAATCACAAAAAGTGCTCTGGTCTTTGGCCAGCCAAATGGTCCGGGGTGGTTAATAAAAATTTCCATAACACCAGCATCCGTGGTGGCCAGTACAGGGATAGTCTCCTGAGTGACAGGTCCAGAGCTGGGAGCAGTGTCATCTGCTGTATGTCAAGTCTTTGTTCCTTCAGTTTGAGTGGTATGTGCAATTTCTAGGCGAGGTTGATGTCCAAGAAGCAACTACAGGTTCCAGAGTCAACAATCGCCAGCAGCTTGACTTCCCTTCCAGCCACCTGCAGAGAGATGGGGAGAATTACATGAATGGATATACTCCCTGGAGGCATGAGGGTCGTGGAAGGCTGGACTTACTTGGGCAAACAGGACAACTGCGAAGGAAGTGGCCCGAAGCTCCACAGTAGAGACATAGGTTAACTTGTCGTCTGCGTGCTCTTTCTTCGGGGGTTAAATCTGGGCCGGAGTAGGCCAATTTGCATGGGTTCTTCGTCAGAAGTATTGATGGACTGGGGAACAGAGCGTGGGGTTGTTGGTCCTGGGACCTTTGGCATTACCCATGTGGGCCAAAAGGTCTGAGTGTGTTCGGATTGTCGCTCCCGCAGCTGTCAGTCTAGTTGGATAGAGACTTGGATGAGATTCTCTAATGATGCAGGAGCCTCAATCCTAGCCAACTCGTCCTTGAGAGTCTTGGACGAGCCTTGCCAGAACTGGTATTTTAGGGTGGCATCATTCCACCCGGTATCAGCTGACCACCTGCAAAACTCTACAATATAATCCATAATCCTCCACCGGTCATCTACCTTGCACTAGAGCATGAAGGGCAGACTGGACGGTGGCAGTCTGCTGTGGATCGTAATATAGTGTAGCCATAGCTTCAAAGAAGGTGGCAACTGAATCCAGTATTAAGTTCTTTTGCCCAAGGAGGTTATGAGCCCAGGACTGTGGTTCATCAGACAAAAGTGAGATAATGAAACTCAACTTGACAGACTCAAGAGAAAAAGCCCTTGGTTGCAGGGCATAGTAAAGTTGAAGGCCCTAAATTTCTGTTGGGCACCTGAAAAGCACTCAGGAGTGGGGACTCTGGGCTCCAAAGGAGGTAATCCCACAGCATGTGTGGCTGTAGCAGGAAGACTTGCTGTTGGAGAGGAGACAGTGGAGCTAGTAGCCTGGTTAGGATCCGCAGGAGTCATGAAAGCAGTGAGGAAATGAAGGCGTACTTCCAGATGAAAGTAGCCATCATGTAAGCTCTGGACTGCTTGTGTAAGAGCCGTCGTCTGCTGACATAGGGCCTCCAATGCGGAAGCACCTCTCTTGGTCTCAGACATCTTGGCTGGTTGATACCATCACGTACCTGGTGCTGGAGGCCAATGGAGAGAGCAGGCTTCCATTGCAGCTAAGTTGCACACACCCCTGAGGGTGAAAACAGGAGAGGTCAGGCCCAAAGTAGCATGGGTCGCCTGCTGGACTGTGTGCAGGAGGTTCCAGAGCACAGCTGGTGTGCTGGCATAGAATCAGCAGACAGGTGGCACCCAAGTAGGGTTGCAGGACTCTGATAATGCAGAGACTGGAGCGTAGTCAGAAGGAAGACTAGGTCATGGGCCAGGTGGGTATCGGAGCAGACGTGGTCAGATGGATAGCTGAGGTCAAACACAGGAAGCAAGCAGGAGACAGGTCAAGGACAGGCTGGGTCAGTAAAAGGATACACAGGAACAGGAATATTACAAAGATGACACATTGGAGGAGCCGAAGATCAACCAGCAACTGAAATCACTGGCAGGCTTGTTTATATAGGCCCATGTGAAGTGCCAGTAAGATGCTGGGTCCTAGAGCCCTTCTCTTACTGTTGGTGTCCTGGGAGATGCTGGGTCATAGAGCCCTGATATAGAGCTCCTGCAAGTTTGGGACTTTGTGAGTTTCATCAAAGGGACTTTGCTACTGATCCATTAGGGACTGACATTATTCTGGATGGAGTACAGTCCAGGTTCTGCATTTCTTTTTCTACATAAAGAAGTTTGTCCTCAAGATGTGCTACCAAGTTCAAGTTACATAGTTACATAGTTACGTAGTTAGTCAGGTTGAAAAAAGACACAAGTCCATCAAGTTCAACCCAATAAAAGAAAATACAATCCCATATACACAAACATATACCCACAGTTGATACAGAGGAAGGCAAAAAACCCCAGTTGGGCATCCCATAATCCCTTATCCCCATCCAAGTTGATTTCCCTCAATAAAACAAAAAAAGCCCATATAGACTGGTTACTGCTTCTGTGTGGAAGTTGGAAAATGCGTATTGTCTGGTTGTGCAGGAATAGGGGGACCCAAAATTCAGTGGCCCTCTAGGGGGTAGCACTACACAAATATATAAAGCCTGTAATAGGAGAAAAAAAACACGAGAATTGGTTGGACTGAGCCTCTGTGGCCATTGGCAGGAAGTCTTTTAAGCAGAGTGGCACATCCTCAGGGTTCTGGGTAGTGGATGTGCTCTCTTACAGATTTCTTCTGTGTGCTTTATCTGTCAAAATGTGTTTTAGGTAGGTGCTCCCCTTCATCAGCCTGAGTCATGAGGTCATTCCACTTTGCCTAAAGGACTTTTGGCAGCTGCCAAACTAGCTTGTTCCCTGTAAACACCTGAGTACTCCCTCCTCCCCCTGCATTTTTCTTAATTCTTTTTCTTAATTTTTTTTTCAGTATACTACACTGTGCCATGACACTTGTCCTCTGCCTATTTTGTGCCTGCATATTTGTCTATTGCTGTTGTTACCTTGTCACCAAGGTCTCTGCCTCCTGCCAGAGCCAAACTCTTATTGAGTTAGTATATCTGCGACAAGGATATAAGTGGCCTGTGCTGCTTTTTGCATTTAAACTTCATCTGCTTCTGACCATATTGTCTCAGCACACCAAAGCTTTCCTTTTTTGTCACCATCATCTCAGCAAGCAAGCTGGCAGGAGCTTCCAAAGCCATTCTTTACAGTTTTTCATCTTCTTTTATGGAGCCTGGTTAGGACATCAGTGACTACAAAGGGACTTCTGGTTAAGAAATTACAATATCTGATACATTTTTCAAAAGTGTGACTAAACCACAACTGATTGAACTTCTCAGAAATGTACTCCCAGTGTCTTCAAGGAAGAATAATGAATTTTTGACCTAGAACTACAACCGGAAGATTGCAGAGAGGCTACTGGCAGACTGCGGTCTGCGCTTGCTGACCCGCCATTCCAGAGCATCAGAGTGCAATACAGAGGGACTACTTGTAAAGTTGGAGCTGTAGTAGGAAGCAAGAGCCGCATAAGCTGATGCCTCCTCTGTAGTGCTGCCTCCTGTCCCATGTAGAGTGATACCAACTGCACTCCACCTCTTATCCTGGCTAGCTGTCTCCAGAGTGGTGCCAGCAGCAGGAAAGAAGAAATCTTCAGGTCAGTGTGAATCAATACACTGGGCATAATAGTATAGGGCTGCTTTCACACTGCGCTGCTCATCAGTGTGCAAGCAGCCTTATAGGGGGCTCAGAACAGTAAAGGTTCATTTACATTTGAAGTCCATCAAGTTCAACCAAAAAAATAAAAAAATAAATTACAATCCCATATACACAAACCTACACCCACAGTTGATCCAGAGGAAGGCAAAAAACCCCAGCAGAGCATGCTCCAATTTGCTACAGCAGGGGAAAACTTTACCTATAAATGTTAGTACCAGTTATATTGTGTACATTTAGGAAAGAATCCAGGCCTTTTTTAAAGCAGTCGACTGAGCTTGCCAGAACCACCTTTGGGGGGAGTCTATTCCACATTTTCACAGCTCTTACTGTGAAAAAACCTTTCCGTATTTGGAGATGAAATCTTTTTTCCTCTGGATGTAAAGAGTGCCCCCTAGTCCTCTGTGATGACCTTAAAGTGAATAACTCAACGCCAAGTTCACGTACAAAGTTCATTTGTACATGTTGATCATATCTCCCTTAATTTCCTCTTCTAAAGAGGTAAAAGATTCAGTTCCTCTAATCTTTCCTCATAGCTGAGCTCCTCCATGCCTCTTATCAGTTTGTAAATTCAATGTAGCAGCGCTATAAGAATAAAAACAAATAAAATAAAAACAAAAAATATAATATATAAACTAATCCAAACAGTGAATATATGTGAACTACAACACACAGCAACATGTGTAAAATAATGAAAATTGATTAACAGTCCATAAAAAACACATCAGTGTAGATACTTGTGATATACACCTCTCAAAGACAGTGCACCTCCAACAAAAAAGTGCCCTCAAACAAAATAAGGATGTGATCATCCGAAGGGCAGACAAAGGTGGGAGTCTAGTCATCCAAAATAGGGATGAGTATATATCTGAGGCAAGAAGACTCCTAGGTGATACCCAAACCTATGCTAAACTAAAAAGGGACCCTACTTTCGAGTATACAAAGGAGCTCAAAACACTCCTAGACGATGCTCTATCAAAAGAAGTCCTCACTAAAAATGAATATCTTTTTTTATTCAATAAGCATGCTGCCACTCCACATTTTTATCATATACCGAAGGTACATAAAAATCTATCAAACCCTCCAGGTAGACCCATAATAGCTGGGATTGACAGCCTCTCTAGCAACTTAGGGTGCTATATTGACCACTTTCTGCAGGACATAGTGGTTGGTCTGCCATCCTTCGTCAAAGATTCTGGTCATGTGCTGGAGATCCTGTCAAATTATAAATGGACACCCGGCTATAGGTGGCTCTCCTTAGATGTAGCCTCATTATATACATCAATAAACCATACATTTGGCCTAAGAGCTATTAATCATTTCTTACTTAAGGACGATAGAATGAACCCTCGGCAGGCCAAATTTCTATTGGACTGTGTCAAATTCTCTCTTACACACAATTACTTTTCCTTTTTAGGTGAACATTTTTTGCAGACAAATGGTACAGCTATGGGAGCCAGGTTTGCCCCAAGTTATGCGAATATTTTTATGGGATTTTGGGAAGAACACTTTATATGGAAAAATAATCCCTTTGGGGCAAATCTGGTCCTGTATGCGAGATACATCGATGACATTTTGATTATCTGGGATGGGCCAGATCAAAGTCTCCAGAACTTCTTAGAACACTGTAAAAACAATCCGTTTGGGATAGAATTTACTCATGTTTTAGACGAAAAATGTTTGGTCTTTCTAGATTTGGAACTACAGAGTGACCAAGATGGTGACATTTTCTCCAAAACTCACTTTAAACCCAGTGGGGGAAATTCGTATCTACACGCTAAAAGTAACCATCATCCCAGGTGGATAAAAAATGTCCCCTTTGGGCAATTTTGTCGCCTCAGACGGACATGTACCAAAAAAGACGACTATCTAGAACAGAGTAAACTCCTCATGCAGAAGTTCAGAGAAAAAGGATATGAAGCCAACCATATAGAATTGGCCTTTTCTAAGTATTTGGCTCTGTACGATGATCCACCTGGTGCAGATTCAAACAACAAAAAATCTCGATACCAGATCACCACTTCTGATATCCAACAGGCCTGTTTCTCTGCCCAATATACGAATAAAGCGTTCGAAATTCAGAATGTCATTAAAAAGAATTGGAATATTCTGAAACACGACCCTGTTTTGGGTAAGACACTCCCTGATCACCCTAATATTGTGTTCCGGAAGCCCCGAGATCTTAGGAGCCTGATAGCCCCAAGTAGGGTAAAAACATTTACCAACAAACCGACTAATAGCTGGACAACGATATTTGACCAAAAAGGGTGCTACAGATGTGGTATTAAGAACTGTGGCACATGCATGTACATGTGGCATAGGAAAAAAACTGTAGCAGGGAGAGATGGGCGCGTTCACCAAATTAAACAATTTATAAACTGTGGAACAGAGTATGTTATCTATGGTATCGTCTGTCCATGTGGGCGTCTGTACGTTGGCCGTACACAACGCCCAATGAGAGTCAGAATCGGTGAATATAAATGTGGCATCATAAATCTAAGAGACAAATATCCAGTTCCTCGACACTTTGTAGAGGTCCACCAAGGGAACCCTGCAGGCATGAGAGTTTTTGGGATTGAGTCGATCGGAGGCGAGCTAGATACAGGAAGAAGACACCAGAGGCTATGTAAGAGAGAAGCCTTCTGGATCTTCACCCTTGGCAGTCTTGCCCCGGGAGGCCTAAACGAAGACCCAGAAATACACAAAATAGTCTAATGCTAGTACCAAGCCACTGCAGAGGGCCAATTCTATATGTATTCAACTTCATATTATTAATTCATTACCGCTATGACACCCAGTCATCACCAGACCCTACTTATTGCCCTATATCAGAATTTTTTTAGGCACTATCATTTCATTTTATTGCAATAAGTCTTATCCTATTAGATCCTAGATCAATTTTTTATATACATCTTAGTCATATTAATTTAATACCCCTTTCATAGACGGCGTCCAAAATGCATGCACCACAAGATTAGACCATAGCATTCACGGGTCTTTACGTGGCTATATGTATGTTTATGCGCTTATATATATGCCTATACATGATTTATCATGGGTGTACGCATGTATGTATGTATATGTGTGTATATATATATATATATATATATATATATATATATATATATATATATATATATATATATATATATATATATATATATATATATATATATATATATATATATGATATATATGTACATCTATCAGTGGGCAGTGGCTCTGTCTAACATTCTACAATCTAGTATCCATATCTACCTCATCTGATATAATTAATATAATTCATCATTTAATAATAATAATTTTTTATATATATTTTTAATTTCATTAATCTAATGCAATCTAATCGTTATCGTTATCAAATACCATATAAAAACTTCCCCCTTTTATTGAAATTATCACCATTACTATTATTACCACTATTTTACAAAGTAAGTTGACATAACAGTTCTGTTATTCCTTTCGCTGGTGTCTACTAAATAATCTCTAGATATACCAGAAATAATGTTAAAAACCATTATATGTTTTTTTATATGTGGTCATAACAACCCCCCTTTTTATATCACATCGACTAAGTACACATATTGTGTACTTTTATACGGTTCTACTTCTAATTGATTTTCATCTGATTTCCATGTGCTTATATGTCTATGCTGATGCATATATATTTTTATGTATTTTTATATATATATATATATATATATATACATATATATTTTATATATTATACCTTTTTTTATATATATATATTTTATACTATTATCTCTTTGTCAGTGTCTCTCTTGCTGGTTTTTCTAAATACATGCGTTCAGTATATTGTCACCCTTTGGTTACAGCTCTAAGAACCATCTCTTTAATAGCCCCTGTCTCCATCCAGTGTATATTTGGACAAATAATATGCCTAACATCCAGTAACTAGGCTTATCTTTTTTTTTTCCCCCAGTTTTTCTTTTTTTCTTTCCCTTCCTTTCCCTTCCAGTGGCATCACCCGAATTAGTATATCATATGTTTATTAATCTCTTTCAAAAATGCAATCTAATCAATTTAGTATCCCCATATAACCCATAGCTTAGACGTTTTTGTCCCCCCCCTTGCCTCTATCTTTGCCTTCAACAAAATGGAGATCACTACAGTTAGCCAATCGTATGCGCCGAAGGGCGCACCGGATATATGACGTCACGACCGCACTTCCGCCCTGTGGACCGCAACCCGGAAGCGGAGGAGCGGCGTGCGTTCCATCAGTCTCTATTATACACAGGAACATGATACCGGCTAGCAACAGATGCCGGTACAGTTACGTTTATTGCTGAGACATTCCATCCGAGCTAATGGGGTGACATCAGACATACATATCATAAGGTATGCTACTTTGTCTCCAATCTTCTTCTTTTTGTAACCTCTGGTTAGTTTTCTCCTGAGGTTTAGAATGTACAGACTAAAGGGGAGAGGAGCTCCAAGGAACACTCGATATGTCTTGATTCACTTATGTAACAGTACTAATAGGACTATTTTAATCTATTTGCTATTGGTTGTTTGCACTCCCGATCACATACGGCCGCAGCTTTATATATTTAAATATTAATCAAAAATCAAAAATAAATAATAATAAAAAACTTAAAAATTAGTGTCAAAAATTTAAAACTTAAAAATTAAAAATTAAATTAAAATATCTAAATTAGAACTACTAATCAAATCAGACCAAAACTATATTAAATATATAAAAAGTTTTTTTATCATGGCCCCTTAATAATAACAACATAGCCTAGACCAAAATCCCTTTCTTCCCCCCCCTCCCCCTCCCCCCCCTCAAAGAACCGCCCACTAATTAAGGGAGGAGTTTCAGAAGCAATCTGACCAGCCCTGGTTAGATGGACACATGTATAAAAACCAGCAGGAGATTAACACTACTAAGGCTCTGATGAAGAAGGGTAACCTTCGAAACGCGTTAGCCAGCAGTACGCCTCCTTCCTGGGACCTGGAAAACTGCTACCACTGGATTTATTACCGCTATGGCAATTTACAAATGCGTACGCCTCCTTCCTGGGACCTGGAAAACTGCTACCACTGGATTTATTACCGCTATGGCAATTTACAAATGCGATTTGTTCCTTCAACCTTTGTGAGTAGATTTTATCTTGTTTTTAATCAATAAATCTGTAAAGGATAATGCACTAGGCTGGTGCGCTCTTTTTTCTTCTTTTTCACCTCCACCACATAGTATGCACGCTTACCAAGAGGCAAGCTTTAGTAAGCCTACAGCTAAAATACCCAGCCAGGGCCTCTATCCGGGGAAATGTTAAATGTCCACAGGCAGGCCCGGATTTACTCCCTTTGCCGCCCCAAGGCCGGGCCCTTCAATGCCGCCCCCCCCCCCACACACACACCACCAGAAAGAGCCCCCAGACATGATACGGTCAAAGAATGCAGACATGATACAGGAGACGGTCAGAGACTGCAGTTCCTATGGACATTAGTAGATAATGGCCGATAGGCCCTCTCACCTGACCCAGCGATACAGCAACGGTTCCCTCTGATCAGGAGTCAGCTCACTCTGAATTGCCCGTGGCGAGTCTGTTGGGTAGCACCCAGATCTGTATTCCTGCAATGACTCCATTCCTTTCTCCGCCAGGGATGGCGCCAGGCTGTGTGGCTTTCCCTCTGGTGGCGCAGGGCAGCGGGGTTCTCTCTCTGATGGTGTTCCCTCAGCACTGCCCTCTCCCTCTGGAGTCCTGGGTGTACTTTCCTGGGTGTAGACCCCCCCAGGACAAACCACCCCCCTCCATTAGTACAGACCCCCCCCAGGACAAACCTCCATCCATTAGTACAGACCCCCACCAGGACAAACCCCCCTCCCTTCATTAGTACAGATCCCCCCAGGACAAACCCCCCTCCCTTAGTACAGACCCCCCTAGGACAAACCCCCCTCCCTTTATTAGTACAGGCCCCCCCAGGACAAACCCCCTCCCTTCATTAGTACAGACCCCCCCCCAGGACAAACCCCCCTCCCTTCATTAGTACAGACCCCCCCAGGACAAACCCCCCTCCCTTCATTAGTACAGACCCCCCCCAGGACAAACCCCCCTCCCTTCATTAGTACAGACCCCCCAGGACAAACGCCCCTCCATTAGTACAAACCCCCCAGGACAACCCCCCTCCATTAGTACATACCCCCCAGGACAACCCCCCCTCCATTAGTACATACCCCCCAGGACAACCCCCCTCCATTAGTACAACCCCCCCAGGTCAACCCCCCCTCCATTAGTACAACCCCCCCCAGGACAACCCCCTCTCCATTAGTACAAACCCCCCCAGGTCAACCCCCACCCCCTCCATTAGTACAGACCCCCCCAGGACAAACCCCCCTCCCTTCATTAGTACAGACCCCCCCAGGACAAACCCCCCTCCCTTCATTAGTACAGACCCCCCAGGACAAACGCCCCTCCATTAGTACAAACCCCCCAGGACAACCCCCCTCCATTAGTACATACCCCCCCAGGACAACCCCCCTCCATTAGTACAAACCCCCCTCAGGACAACCCCCTCTCCATTAGTACAAACCCCCCCAGGTCAAAGCCCACCCCCTCCATTAGCACAGACCCCCCCAGGACAAACCACCCCTCCCTTCATTAGTACAGACCCCCCCAGGACAAACCCCCCCTCCATTAGTACAGACCCCCAGGACAACCCCCCCTTCATTAGTACAACCCCCCCCCAGACAACCCCCCCTTCACTAGTACAGAGCCCCAGGACAACCCCCCCTTCATTAGTACAACCCCCCCCCAGACAAACCCCCCCTTCACTAGTACAGAGCCCCAGGACAACCCCCCACCCTTCACTAGTACAGAGCCCCAGGACAACCCCCCCTCCCAGGACAACTCCCCCTCCATAAGTGAACAGATGGAGACAGGCTTGGGCGGGAGTGAGAGACACAAGAGAACACGCGCCCCCCCGCCCCCCACACAGAGACCAGCCACTCCGATCTCCGGCGGCTGCTCTCCTTCTCTGACAGGAGGAGGGGGGGGGACAGGCTGAAGCCTCGAAAAAAACAGCAGCGGCGGCGGTGGGAGTGGAGGGAGCCGTGTCTGGACACAGAGAGTAGGAGGAGGGAGAGGAGCACTCTAGCGCTTCAGCGCCCCCACCTCTCTGGTGCCTGGGTGCGCTGCATGCTGCTAGGTTAGTGTGGGGGGCGGCCGAGAAGTCATTGCAGGAGCGGCACCGGGCCGCCCCTGTACCACTGCCGCCCCGAGGCCTGGCCTCGGTGGCCTTGTGGGAAATCCAGCCCTGTCCACAGGAAGGGCAACTGGAACTATGCACCAATCGACCAGGGAGACTCGAGCATCAAACCACCAGGGGGATGGGTCAGGCGTTACCCAGAAAAGCAAGAAGACTCTCCACAGTGTAAAACATACCAAAGGTTTATTTAAACCTATTAAAAATGAACTTACAGAAGTGTTGTTAAAATGATGAAAAGAAACAGCCGGGCTGGCTTGCGAACATCTGTCCACTGAGTACAGCGCGATGACGTCAGCACGTCAACCTCCCTACGCGTGTTTCATCACAAACTGACGTCTCAGGGAACTGATGAAACGCGCATAGGGAGGTTGATGTGCTGACGTAAATCGGGCTGTACTCAGTAGAAACAAAAAAAAAACACAATCTCTGAGGGAAATGATTTATTTATTTAGTTTTCCCTTTACCTCAGAGATTGTGTGTTTTTTTTTTGTTTTTGTTTTACCATTTTAACATTCTGCTAAAACTTTTGTGAATCAGTACTGCTTGGACCTTGAAGAAGGGGACTTCCCCCGAAAGCTTGTCCTGAAAAATTGTATGTTAGTGCAAATAAAAAGAGTATCATGGACAGTACTCAATTTTCTCTAGTGAACCAAAGGTAGATATTCCAGGCTCTGGTTCCCAGGCTTCCACCAATGGCAAGAGCCGATTACCTGTAGTTGTCAGCCACTAGAACAGTATCTCAAACAACTCCAAAGAGGAAAAGGGAAAAACTCACCATTTTGAAAACCTCAGAACTCTTTATTAATCCATCCAACAAACAAATCAATCTTTCTGAGGTGCAAACATCTAACATGTCTTATACCGCGTACACACGGGCGGACTTTTCGACTGGACTGGTCCGATGGACTTTCCGACGGACTTTCGAACGAACGGACTTGCCTACACACAATCACACCAAAGTCCGACAGATTCGTACGTGATGACGTATGACCGGACTAAAATAAGGAAGTTGATAGCCAGTAGCCAATAGCTGCCCTAGCGTGGGTTTTCGCCTGGCGGACTAGCATACAGAGGAGCGGATTTTTCGACCGGACTCGAGTCCGTCGGAAAGATTTGAAGCATGTTTCAAATCTACAGTCCGTCAGATTTTCAACTGGAAAAGTCAGCTAAAGGTCAGATGAAGACTACACACGATCGGATGGTCCGTCGGACCAGTCCGGTTGAAAAGTCCGCTCGTGTGTACGCAGCATTACTCGGTAATGAGCCTACTCACTGGGGTAAGCTCTTTACAGAGTAAAATGCATTTGTTTGGATAGAATGATTTGTTTGTTGGATGAATTAATATATGTTTCTTCTTTGGAGCTGTTATAGCTTCCAAGTAAGTCACACTTATACTACGAAAGTGTACCTGCCTGCAGTGATTGTTTTGCTTAAGGCTCTATGTAAAGAGTTGACAAGCATTCAAAATGTGTATGTCTTTTAATCATAGTTACATATAGTTACATAGTTACATAGTAGGTGAGGTTGAAAAAAGACACAAGTCCATCAAGTCCAACCTATGTGTGTGATTATGTGTCAGTATTACATTGTATATCCCTGTATTTTGCGGTCATTCAGGTCATTATCTAATAGTTTCTTGAAGCTATCAATGCTCCCCGCTGAGACCACCGCCTGTGGAAGGGAATTCCACATCCTTGCCGCTCTTACAGTAAAGAACCCTCTACGTAGTTTAAGGTTAAACCTCTTTTCTTCTAATTTTAATGAGTGGCCACGAGTCTTATTAAACTCTCTTCTGCGAAAAAGTTTTATCCCTATTGTGGGGTCACCAGTACAGTATTTGTAAATTGAAATCATATCCCCTCTCAAGCGTCCATTGCAATATTTCAGATTTTGGATCTAAACGTTAGACCAGGTGGTGTCACCAGAGGGAGTAAACAAATGTTTTATGTAAATTAGTGAGTAATATATATGTACATGTGTATATATATATAGATAGATATATATATCTCGATATATATCTATATAGATATAGAGATATATATCTCGAGATAGAGATATATATCTCGAGATAGAGATATATAGATAGAGATAGAGATATATAGATAGAGATAGAGATATATAGATAGAGATAGAGATATATAGATAGAGATAGAGATATAGAGATATATAGATAGATAGAGAGAGAGAGAGAGAGAGAGAGAGAGATAGAGAGATAGAGATATCTGTATATATATATACAGATATAGATATATCTGTATATATATAGAGATATAGATATATCTATGTATATATAGAGAGAGAGATAGAGATATAGATATATCTCTCTCTCTCTCTATATATATATATATATATATATATATATATATATATATATATATATATATATATATATATATATATATATATAGAGAGAGATAGAGATAGAGATATAGATATATCTATATATATATACATAGAGAGAGATAGAGAGATAGAGAGAGATAGAGATATATCTATATATCTATATATATATATATATATATATATATATATATATATATATATATATATATATATATATATATATATAGAGAGAGAGAGAGAGAGAGAGAGATATCTATCTAGCTATCTATCTATCTATATATAGAGAGAGAGAGAGAGATATATAGAGATATATATATATATATGGATATCTATCTATCTATCTATCTATCTATATATATATATATATATATATATATATATATATATATACACATACACACACAGCATCTCACGAAAGGGACTCCCCCCCCCCACATTTTTGTTGTAAATATTTTATTATATCTTTTCATGTGACAACACTGAAGAAATTACACTTTGCTACAATGTAAAGTAGTGGGTGTACAGCTTGTATAACAGTGTAAATTTGCTGTCCCCTCAAAATAACTCAACACACAACCATTAATGCCTAAACCGCTGGCAACAAAAGTGAGGACACCCCTAAGTGAAAATTTCCAAATTGGGCCCAATTAGCCATTTTCCCTCCCAGGTGTCATGTGACTCAGTGTTACAAGGTCTCTGGTGTGAATGGGGAGCGGGTGTGTTAAATTTGGTGTTATCACACTTACACTCTCATACTGGTCACTGGAAGTTCAACATGGCACCTCATGGCAAAGAACTCTCTGAGGATCTGAAAAAAGAATTGTTGCTCTACATAAAGATGGCCTAGGCTATAAGAAGATTGCCAAGACCCTGAAACTGAGCTGTAGCACAGTGGCCAAGACCATACAGCAGTTTAAAAGTATAGGTTTCACTCAGAACAGGCCTTGCAATGGTCAACCAAAGAAGTTGAGTGCACATGCTCAGCATCATATCCAGAGGTTGTCTTTGGGAAATAGACGTATGAGTGCTGCCAGCATTGCTGCAGGGGTTGAAGGGTTGGGAGGTCAGCCTGTCAGTGCTCAGACCATATGCCGCACTTAATCAAATTGGTCTGCATGGCTGTCGTCCCAGAAGGAAGCCTCTTCTAAAGATAATGCACAAGGAGGCCCGTAAACAGTTTGATGAAGACAAGCAGACTAAGGTCATGGATTACTGGAACCATGTCCTGTGGTCTGATGAGACCAAGATGAACTTATTTGGTTCAGGTGGTGTCAAGTGTGTGGGGTGGGAACCAGGTGGAGAATACAAAGACAAGTGTGTCTTGCCTACAGTAAAGCATTGTGGTGGGAGTGTCATGGTCTGGGGCTGCATGAGTGCTGCCGGCACTGAGGAGCTACAGTTCATTGAGGAAACCATGGATGCCAACATGTACTGAAGCAGAGCATGATCCCCTCCTTTTGGAGACTTGGCCACAGGCTAGTATTCCAACATGATAATGACCCCAAACACACCTAAAAGACGACCACTGCCTTGCTAAAGAAGCTGAGGGTAAAGGTGATGGACTGGCCAAGCATGTCTCTAGACCTAAACCCTATTGAGCATCTGTGGGGCATCCTTAAATGCAAGGTGGAGGAGCGTAAGGTCTCCAACATCCACTAGCTCCGTGATGTCGTCATGGAGGAGTGGAAGAGGACTCCAGTGGTAACCCAAGAGGGTTAAGGCAGTGCTGGAAAATAATGGTGGCCACACAAAATATTGACACTTCTGGCCCAATTTGGACATTTTCACTAAAGGGTGTACTCACTTTTGTTGCTAGCGGTTTAGACATTAATGGCTGTGTGTTGAGCTATTTTGAGGGGACTGCAAATTTACACTGTTATACAAGCTGTGCACTCACTACTTTACATTGTACCAAAGTGTTATTTCTTCAGTGTTGTCACATGAAAAGATCTAATAAAATATTTACAAAAATGTGGGGGGTGTACTCACTTTTGTGATATACTGTATATAGAGAGAGAGGTGTTGAGTGTTAAGATATGTAGCCAGGCCAGAAAAGGATTAGTGAGGCCTTCTTTTGTAAGTTCCAGTAAGGTGTTACTCTGGTGACATTGTATTTCTGTGGCAGTAATCATGTACAATGGCTGGCTGCTTGGATTTCACTGAATGTCAGTGCCATCAGCCATTAACTGTAATCATTGCCACAGTAGTAGAATGTAACCAGACCAGTGCTGCCACTCACCACAGTCCCCAATCACTGCTGCACTAGTCACAGTGTCCCTAATCATTGTATCAGTCACAGTGTTCCTGATCACTGTCACATCAGTCATAGTGAAGTAAAGAGAATGGGGTAGATGGCGCTCCCTATATTTGGGGGAATAGTGCTCCATGTTTATACAAAAGAGTATGCCCCCCACATATTAAATGCTTACATAAACAAGAGGTGATAGCACAATAGTGACATCCACCTATAATATATAAAGTACAACCAATCACTGGTTTTATGCACTGGTTTTATGTGGTGGCAATCGGGAACACAGATTCTAACTACATTGAGACTGGGACTAGTGTGGTGGTGATCAGGGATACTGCGACAGGTGTGGCAATGATTAAGGACACTATGACTGTTGTAAAAATCAGAAAGAGACTCCGCGCTTAGGATAAAAAGAAGGTATGCAGCCTCCCCTAATAGACCCCTGAAGGAGTTAGTGAATGAAGTAAAGAGAATGGGGTAGATGGCGCTCCCTATACTTGGGGGAATAGTTCTCCCTGTTTATACAAAAGAGTGTGCCCCCACATATTAAATGCTTACATAAACAAGAGGTGATAGCACAATAGTGACATCCACCTATAATATATAAAGAGCAACCAATCAAATCGATAGTGAAAAGAATGACCCAAAAAAATATTTGATAATATGCATAAAGATGTGACCATTATAATCAATATTGTATAAACAAGTGACCAAAGGAAAAATAATAATAAAATATAAAAAATACATATGTATAAAAATTAAAAATCAGTAGTGTACTAAATAGTGAATAGTTCCTAACTGTCATCAAAAATTATGACAAACATGTATGGGAAGAATATGTGTATCAAAAGCAAGTCCAAGTGATAAAACTTCCCAAAAAAATGGTGTTAATAAAAAAAAAATAAATTATATATATATATATATATATATATATATATATATATATATATATATATATATATATATATATATATATATATATATATATATATATATTTGGTGAAACTCCAAAATGGTGAAGTGTTCAAACAAACAAGTGACTCTTGTGCTTGATCAAATCAGGTGACTTATGGGTCCCCACTCACCAGCTCCTGATACCCCTACAGGGGTGATAGGCATGTATGGATAATCGTGGGTTATCTTCTTAGATGGCTATACCAGTTTAAAAAATAATAAAGCTTTTATTTAAAATAAACCTAAAAACAAAAGGCTTCCCATCAAACGGGGAACAAGCTTGAAAAACACACTACAGCCTTTGATAACTTCTATGTCGAAACACGTAAGTCAGAGCTACGCACTTACGCCATTTCCGAGACGGCAACAGGGAGCCTGGAACGCAGCTGAGGCGCACGCTGTGAGCCGGCTTTCCCTGTACACTGCATTGACCATACGCTTTAGTGTGTTTTTCAAGCTTGTTCCTCATTTGATGGGAAGCCTTTGTTTTTAGATTTATTTTAAATAAAAGCTTTTTTTAAACTACTACACTATGGGAGCCCTGTCTCTTCCTATGAGGACTTAGCCATGAGGAGCTGCTGAACCACTTCCTGGATACGGTGATGGAGGATGTGCTGAGCGGATTATCCGTGTGAACGCTTTGATTTGGGATAGTGACTGCAAGAACGCACCACTGGTATAGCCATCTAAGAAGATCACCCACGATTATCCATACATGCCTATCACCCCTGTAGGGGTATCAGGAGCTGGTGAGTGGGGACCCATAAGGGGGAGCACACGAGTCACCTGATTTGTTTAAGCACAAGACTCACTTGATTGTTTGAACAATTCGCCATTTTGGAGCTTCACCAAATTTTTTTTTTTTTATTAATACCGTTCTTTTGGGATGTTTTATCACTTGGACTTGCTTTTGATACACATATTCTTCCCATACATGTTTGTCATAATTTCTAAAGAAAGTTGGAGACTATTCACTATTTACTACACTACTGGTTTTTAATTTTTAATTTGTATACATATATTTTTTTTCTTTGGTCACTTGTTTATACAATATTAATATTAATTGATTATAATGGTCACATCCTTATGCATATTATCAAATATTTTTTTGGGTCATTCTTTTCACAATTGATTTGATTGGTTGCACTTTATATATTATAGGTGGATGTCACTATTGTGCTATCACCTCTTGTTTATGTAAGCATTTATATATGTGGGGGCACACTCTTTTGTATAAACAGGGAGAACTATTCCCCCAAGTATAGGGAGCGCCATCTACCCCATTCTCTTTACTTCATTCACTAACTCCTTCAGGGGTCTATTTGGGGAGGCTGCATACCTTCTTTTTATCCTAAGCGCGGAGTCTCTTTCTGATTTTTACAACAGTCATAGTGTCCTTAATCACTGCCACACCTGTCGCAGTATCCCTGATCACCACCACACTAGTCCCAGTCTCAATGTAGTTAGAATCTGTGTTCCCGATTGCCACCACATAAAACCAGTGCAGCCAGCAACAGGTTTCCTGTTACCACACAAGTCCCAGTGTAACCAGAACAGTTTATGTCAGCAACAGTGTTCCTTATCACTGCAACACCAGTCCCAATGTCACCAGACCTATGTAAGCCAGCAAAGGTGTCCCTGATTGTTGTCACAACAGTCCCAGTGTCACCAGACCAGTGTAATTATATACACAGTGCCTTGAAAAAGTGTTCATACCCATTGAAATTTTCCACATTTTGCCATGTTACAACCAAAAATGTAAATTTATTTTATTGAGATTTTATTTGATAAAACAACACAAAGTGACACATAATTGTGAAGTGGAAGGAAAATTATAAATGGTTTTCAAATTTTGTTACAAATAAAGATGTGAAAAGTGTGGTGTGCATTTGTATTTAGCCCCCCAAGTCAATACTTTGTAGAACCCCCATTCGCTGCAATTACAGCTGCAAGTCTTTTTCGGTATGTCTCTACCAGCTTTGCACATCTAGAGAGTGACATTTTTGCCCATTCTTCTCTGCAAAATAGCTCAAGCTCTGTCAGATTGGATGGAGAGCATCTGAACAGCAGTCTTGCCACAGCTTTTCAATTGGATTTAGGTCCGGACTTCGACTGGGCCATTCTAACACATGAATTTGCTTCGATCTAAACCATTCCATTGTAGCTCTGGCTGTATGTTTAGGGTCATTGTCCTGCTGAAAGGTGAACCTCCGCACCAGTCTCAAGTATTTTACAGACTATAACAGGTTTGCCCTGTATTTGGCTCCATCCATCTTCCCATCAACTCTGACCAGCTTCCCTGTCACTACTGAAGAAAAGCATCCCCACAACAAGATGCTTCCACCACCATGTTTCACGGTGGGGATGGTGTGTTCAGGGGGATGTGCAGTGTTAGTTTTCCGGCACACATAGCTTTTGCTTTGAGGCCAAAAAGTTAAATTTTGGTCTCATCTGACCAGAGCACCTTCTTCCACATGTTTGCTGTGTCCCCCATATGGTTTCTCGCAAACTGCAAACACGACTTCCTGTCTTGATAGGTTTGCAGTTGTGCCATACTCTTTCCATTTTCAGATGATGGATTGAACAGTGCTCCGTGAGATGTTAAAAGATGAGGATATTTTTTTATAACCTTACCCTGCTTTAAACTTCTCCACAATTGTATCCCTAACGTGCCTGGTGTGTTCCTTGGCCTTTATGATGCGGTTTGTTCACTAAGGTTCTCTAACAAACCCTTTAGGGCTTCACAGAACAGCTGTATTTATACTGAGATTAAATTACACACAGGTAGACTCTATTTACTTATTAGGTGACTTCTGAAGACAATTGGTTCCACTAAATTTTAGTTAGGGTTATCGGAGTAATGGGGGCTGAATACAAATGCACACCACACTTTTCAGATAATTATTTGTAAAAAAATATGAAAACCATTTATCAATTTCCTTCCACTTCACAATTATGTGCCACTTTGTGTTGGTTTATCACATAAAATCCTAATAAAATACAGTAAAGCTTTTGGTTGTAATTTGACAAAATGTAGCAAACTTCTAGGGGGAATGAATACTTTTTTCAAGGCACTGGTAAAAAGTTTTGGGACGTCTTCCTTTACATGCCATCCCAGTCTTAGTCCGTAGGGTTCAAAATTGAGTTGGCCCACCCTTTGCAGATGTAACTAATTTGTGCGAACATCGTTAAAGTCTATGGGACGTGACCATGAAAAATCAAAAGTGCTAATTTTAAAGGCTTATATGCAAGTTATTGCCATAAAAAGTGTTCGGGGACTCGGGTCCTGCCCCAGGGGACATGTATACATAGTTACATATAGTTACATAGTTAGTAGGGCTGAATAAAGACACCAGGCCATCCAGTTCAACCTGAGTGTGGGTGCGTGTCTACAATTGTCCCTATCCCTGTACATTGTGTCTCATTAAGATGCTCATCTATTATATTATTATTTATTTAAGGTACCCATAAAGCGCCGTCAATTTTTACGCAGCGTTCCACACATATATCGCACACTCACATCAGTTCCTACCCTCAAGGAGCCTACAATCCAAGATCCCCAACTCACATTCATATATTAGGGACAATTTTGGACAGAAGCCAATTAACCTACCAGCATGTCTTTGGAGTGTGCGAGGAAACCGGAGTACCCGGAGGAAACCCACGCAGGCACAGGGAGAACATGCAAACTCCAGGCATGTAGTGTCGTGGTTGGGATACAAACCAGCAACCCTTTTTCTGCTAGGCGAGAGTGCTACCCACTACACAACTGTGCCGCCCAGTATCAACGCTCAAAAAAGTTTTAAAAACTGACATTTTTTCGGGAGCAGTGATTTTAATAATGTTTAAAGTGAAACAATAAAAATGTAATATTCCTTTAAATATCATGCCTGGGGGGGTCTCCTTAGTCTGCCTGTAAATTAGCACATCTTTCCCATGTTTATAACAGTACCACAGCAAAATGACATTTCTAAAGGAAAAAATGTCATTTAAAACTGCTTGTGGCTGTAAGTATTGTCAGATCCCGGTAATATAGATAAAAATCATTGAAAAAAATAGCGTGCCCCCCCCCCCACACACACACACTCAATTACCAGGCCCTTTGGGTCTGGTATGAATATTAAGGGGAACCCCACACCAAAAGAAAAAATGGCATGGGTGTCCCCCAGTCACTATATACTCTGGACATATACTATACGTCCTGCCCTATATACTCTGCAGAAAAATTGGGCCTTTGGTTTTTGTGGCACCAGAACACTGCAACCCCTCTCAGTTGGTCTTGTTGGTCGCAGGAATGGGCCCTGCTGTGAGATATATCAAAAATTGTGATTACACGCCCCTATTAAACCGGGGGAGAAAAATTGGGCCTTGGGTGGTGGTGGTGGTGCCACAACACTGTAACCCCTCACAGATACTCTTGCTGGGCGCAGGAATGGGCCCTGCTGTGAAATACAGTGAGGACGGAAATTATTCAGACCCCCTTAAATTTTTCACTCTTTGTTATATTGCAGCCATTTGCTAAAATGCTAAAAAGTTCATTTTTTTCCTCATTAATGTACACACAGCACCCCATATCGACAGAAAAACACAGAATTGTTGACATTTTTGCAGATTTATTAAAAAAGAAAAACTGAAATATCACATGGTCCTAAGTATTCAGACCCTTTGCTCAGTATTTAGTAGAAGCACCCTTTTGATCGAATACAGCCATGAGTCTTTTTGGGAAAGATGCAACAAGTTTTCCACACCTGGATTTGGGGATCCTCTGCCATTCCTCCTTGCAGATCCTCTCCAGTTCTGTCAGGTTGGATGTTAAACGTTGGTGGACAGCCATTTTTAGGTCTCTCAATTGGGTTTAAGTCAGGGCTCTGGCTGGGCCATTCAAAAACAGTCACAGAGTTGTTGTGAAGCCACTCCTTCGTTATTTTAGCTGTGTGCTTAGGGTCATTGTCTTGTTGGAAGGTAAACCTTCTGCCCAGTGTCTGAGGTCCTGAGCACTCTGGAGAAGCTTTTCGTCCAGGATATCCCTGTACTTGGCCGCATTCATCTTTCCCTCGATTGCAACTAGTCGTCCTGTCCCTGCAGCTGAAAAACACCCCCACAGCATGATGCTGCCACCACCATGCTTCACTGTTGGGACTGTATTGGACAGGTGATGAGCAGTGCCTGGTTTTCTCCACACATACCGCTTAGAATTAAGGCCAAAAAGTTCTATCTTGGTCTCATCAGACCAGAGAATCTTATTTCTCACCATCTCGGACTCTTCAGGTGTTTTTTTTAGCAAACTCCATGCAGGCTTTCATGTGTCTTGCACTGAGAACAGGCTTCCGTCGGGCCACTCTGCCATAAAGCCCCCACTGGTGGAGGGCTGCAGTGATGGTTGACTTTCTACAACTTTCTCCCATCTCCTGACTGCATCTCTGGAGCTCAGCCACAGTGATCTTTGGGTTCTTCTTTACCTCTCTCACCAAGGCTCTTCTTCCCGACAGCTCAGTTTGGCCGGATGACCAGCTCTAGGAAGGGTTCTGGTCATCCCAAACATCTTCCATTTAAGTATTATGGAGGCCACTGTGCTCTTAGGAACCTTAAGTGCAGCAGAAATAATTTTGTAACCTTGGCCAGATCTGTGCCTTGCCACAATTCTGTCTCTGAGCTCTTCAGGCAGTTCCTTTGACCTCATGATTCTCATTTGCTCTGACATGCACTGTGAGCTGTAAGGTCTTATATAGACATTAAGGAGGGGTTCTCTGGGGACCTTGATGTAAGGGGGGGCTCCCTAGGGACCCTGATGTAAGGGGGGGCTTCCTGGTGACATTGATGTAAGAGGAGGCTCTCTGGGGACCCTGATGTAAGGAAGGGGCTCTCTGGGGACCCTGATGTAAGGAAGGGGCTCTCTGGGGACCCTGATGTAAGGAAGGGGCTCTCTGGGGACCCTGATGTAAGGAGAGGATCTCTAGGACCCTGATGTAAGGAGAGGATCTCTGGGGACCCTGATGTAAGGGGAGGCTCTCTGGGGCCCCTGATGTAAGGAAGGGGCTCTCTGGGGTCCCTAATGAAGGGGGGGCTCTCTGGGGACCCTGATGATAGGAGGGGCTCTCTGGGGACCCTGATGAAAGGAGGGGCTCTCTGGGGACCCTGATGAAAGGAGGGGCTCTCTGGGGACCCTGATGAAAGGAGGGGCTCTCTGGGGACCCTGATGAAAGGAGGGGCTCTCTGGGGACCCTGATGAAAGGAGGGGCTCTCTGGGGACCCTGATGAAAGGAGGGGCTCTCTGGGGACCCTGATGAAAGGAGGGGCTCTCTGGGGACCCTGATGAAAGGAGGGGCTATCTGGGGACCCTGATGTAAGGGGGGGCTCTCTGGGGACCCTGATGTAAGGGGGGGCTCCCTGGGGACCCTGATGTAAGAGGGTGCTCTCTGGGGACCCTGATGTGAGGAAGGGGCTCTCTGGGGACTCTCCTGTAATAGGAGGCTCTCTGGGGACCCTGAGAGCCTCAGGGGGGGAACCGCACTCAGATATGTAATGATATTATATATATAGTATACACACACACATATATACATACACACATGCATATTATATACATGTGCATGCCCGCCCAAGCGTATGACTTTCTTTACTACGCTGCTATGGGCTTTAGCCCCAGATCTTTTGTAGACCTAGCAACGCCCCTTCCCCTGAGCCATGATTGGCCAAAGGCACCCTGCCTTTGGCCAATTATGGCTTTCTCAGCAGTGTGCCCTGTGATTGGCCAAAGCATGCAGGTCAGGTGCATGCTTTTGCCAATCATCATACAGCAATGCACTGCGATCTCGCAGTGCATTATGGGGTGTTCCGTTACGCTTGAATTTCCCGCAAACGCCCCATATGTTCGGTGTGTAGAACAAACGAACACCCAATGTTCGAGTTGAACTTACTTTCAACTCGAACCGCTGGCTCATCCTTACCGTCCACAAGGTTTAGGAGTGTGTCTATGGGAATGTTTAACCATTCTTCCAGAAGTGCATTTGTGAGGTCAGGCACTGATGTGCACGAGAAGGCCTGGATCGCAGTCTCCGCTCTAATTCATCCCAAAGGTGTTCTATCGGGTTGAGGTCAGGACTCTGTGCAGGCCAATCAAGTTCTTCCACCCCAAACTTGCTCATCCATGTCTTTATGGACATTGCTTTGTGCACTGGTGTACAGTCAAGTTGGAACAGGAAGGGGCCATCCCCAAATTGTTTACCACAAAGTTGAGGGCATAAAATTGTCCAAAATCTCTTGATATGCTGACACCTTAAGAGTTCCCTTCACTGGAACTAAGGGGCCAAGCCCAACCCCTGAAAAACAGCCCCACATCATAATTCATCCTCCACCAAATGATTTGCACCAGTGCATAAAGCAAGATCAATAAAGACATGGATGAGCAAGTTTTGGGTGGAGGAACTTGATTGACCTGCACAGAGTCTTGACCTCAACCCGATAGAACACCTTTGGGATGAATTAGAGTGGAGACTGCGAGCCAGGCCTTCTCATCCAACATCAGTGCCTGACCTCACAAATGCGCTTCTGGAAGAATAGTCAAACATTCTCATAGACCCCCTCCTAAACCTTGTGGACAGCCTTCCCAGAAGTGTTTAAGTTGTTATAACTGCAAAGCGTGGGCCAACTCAATATTGAACCCTATGGACTAAGACTGGGATGCCATTAAAGTTCAGGTGTGTGTTCAGGTGTGTGTAAAGGCAGGTGTCCAAATACTTTTGGTAATATAGTGTGTATATAAATATATGTAAAACACACACTGTATACTGTACAGTTAGTATAATTTGAAAACAGTTAAGTTCCCGGCTGAGTTTTAATATGGGAAAATGCCAAAATGCTGAAGCATTTTAACATAGCTGATTGACTGCTTGATATCTGGGTTGGAAGGAATGTTAGGGAAGATGGAGAAGCCTACTAATGTCAGAGCAATTGCCAAGATGGCAGATAAATATCACAGATATATTTTTTTCTTCTGTTTGGATAGTACCCTGTGTGCCACAATCCAGACCGTTGTTTTAGGAACTCAACCATGTGGCTCAAGGGTTGGGTGCATTTTCCCTTTATCCAACTTTATAAGGTGGTTGATGAAGATGGCATTATAATGCTTTCTCCACCAACAATCAAGGGACTTCTGAACTGAGATTATTGCTCATTCCTGAACTGTATGATTCTTTTTCCTGACTGAGCTCATATCATATCAGGATGCCATGGTTCTCAGCACAGTTCAAAAAAGTAGTGGTTGCCAATCTGATGTGGAGATGGGCAAGTACAGTATCATAGCCAGCACCCACTTTTAAAGTAGATGTTGGGATTACACACAACAATAATGTGGATCGGGGTTAGGAATGAATGTTGTGGGGCTAGTGGGAGTTCGTTATTACATTGAGTACACCAACATTGGGCTGCTATGCCTCAGAAGCCTTTTTTTAATACAAACAAATCCACATAACCTTAGTTTTTGGACTTCCTTTCAAATATTTGTTGAGTCATCACTGTATAGTGAATGTATAGAATATTAGATAATACATATTATTGCAGTAATCGGATTAACAAAAGTTACAGTATATACATACCGTAGATGTGAACTAATTTATCATATGTGCCAAGATGGCTGTGTTTTTTCAGTCCACCACTGAAGGGTGAGCAGTCGCGCATTATTTTTCAATGTAGTCCATTATTGCCTTGTTCTATCATTCATAGCTTGCTCTTTATCAGAAAAGGCTACTTACATTGTTTGTTTAGCTGACTGAGTGTATCACTTGCCTGCTGTCTTTTCATGTCATCATATGGTCTATGACAAGATGTTGAACTTTTGATAAGGGCACGTAAGGCAGCTTCCTAGACGTTTCTTATCTGAAACATATTTGCTCCATAAAAAGGTTCCAATATCAATGTCCACTACCGCATACTGGAAGATCAATTCAGTAAGTGTTTTCTATATAACCCATATTTTTTGCATCTGAAATCCTCTCTTACATTCCATATTGATCCTGACTGTTAAAACCACAAAATCCGAGGGTGTGGGGCAGACAGATTTTCCGTCTGGTTCTGCTTTGAAGAAGATAAAAAAAAAAAATACAGATATGTCCGCAGGGAGAGTTTCATGAGCTTGAATGCAGAAAATGCGCAGAATGTGTCCACTGTGCCTGGTAACTTCCTAAAGCCGCGTCCGTTACCCTAAATAAAACAGCCCCATATGGGAAATGTTTTTCCGTCTGGGAACGCAAAAGATAATCTCTTGTCGCTGAACCTAAAAATCCTTCTAGATGAAAAGCAAATAGTAGAACGGACACAATGAAGGTCAGAACAACAAGGCCAATGAGTAGCGGAACTGTAAGGGTTAAATTGTAGCATTCAGTACACACGTCTGAATAATTTGGTTATTTCCTATTCTGTGTAAGATAATGAAGGACAGCTGAGACTGCAATGCAGTACTTCCTTTCAGGTTACCTGTTACCACTGCCATGACTCTGGCTTTCTAGGCTCAGAAAGTACTGAGACCAATCCATCAACATGACAACCAGATATCTAGAATTTTCAGAGGGCCAGCAATGCATCCATATTTCTCCTAAGGCAGTTTTACTTTCAGGCCTATTTTTGACTTGTGTGCTTACATAGTATATGTTATCTTTGCAGTACTAACAGATTAGCCTGAGAGAGAGTATAGTGTTACACTTTATTTTTATTATTTATTACAGATACTTATGTAGCGCCGTCAACCGTCAATGTATGCAGCGCTTTACATTAATACTATACATTCACATTCTCTGCCCTCAAGGAGCATACAATCTAAGGTCCCTAACTCACATTCAGACATACACATACTAAGATGAATTCCACTGAGCGGATCGGTTCGGTACGGTACGGTACGCTATTTTGGGTGTTTCCATTATGAAAGCGGCCCATACAACCGAACTGTACCGCTCCATTCAGGGTCCTGCTTCAGATATGGGGCCATAGAAAATGTAACGGTTCGGTTAGGGCGGAGCTACGATACATTCCACTGATTGGCTGACAGAAAACCCTCTGCTGTGCTATGCTGAGGCATTTTTTCTAAACCCCGTATGGCCCCTTGTGGTCCCACTTGCAGTGGAAACGCTCACCAAAATAGACCGGACCATTCTAGGCCATTCAAACTGTACCGACCCGAACCGATCCACTCAGTGGAAATGAGGCATTAGACAGGAGCCAATTAACCTACCAGCATGTCTTTGGAGTATGGGAGGAAACCAGAGTATCTGTAGAAAACCCACTTTGGCACAGGGAAAACATGCAAACTCCGTGCAGGCTGTGCTGTGGCTGGGATTTGAACCAAGAACCCTAATGCTGCTAGGCAGAAGTGCTAATCACTTACTACTTACATTCTTAGCTGTCATTAATATTTATCTTATAACATCGATGTAAGTTACAGAAATGTTTTCCAGAACCAAGTGCCATACAGTAACCATGATGCATGAGTGAAATTCTCAGGTTTCCTTTTCCTGAAAGTTCATCAAAATTTTCAACTTTTTCACCAAGATGAAAAATGGAGTCAGTGAGAAATGTGAAATTATGGTGAATTAAAGCTATGACATAGTGATCACATGCAAGCTACTGTATAGTAGACATTACTATGAGGACCAAGGCTACAGTCAACACAACTATCCTCTTTACCTCTTCTAGCTGCAACAGTTTACATTTGTGCTCTTTTCTCTTCATTATCATTATGTTCAGTTTTTAAACGGAATTCTTCATAACATTTTAAATGGTCTACGTTTTTATACATTTTCATAAACGGGAGTTAGAACTCCTTTAAATTTGTAGGAAAGTCTTGCCCTGCTACCAACACTTCTGCTTTTACTTACAAAAGGAGGCAGCAAAATAATGGACTGGTGGAGACTGGGTTGAATTTAAATGTGCCATAAATGAAAACCGCTTGGAAAGGATAGGCCAGGGGAGGTATACTAAGTGGTAGCCTGGCTGAGAGCCACAGTCTTGGCTTGATGAGTATTGGTCTCATTATCCTGCTGTGACTGCAAATACAAACAAGCCATCCAGTTGACTTTGCCAGACATTTGGCTACAATGAATTTTTTGATGCTTTCTTGTGCAAACTGTAGCACCTCTTGGCTCAGCCACTGCAGCCCATAAACTTGCAGCGGATGCTAATTCCTTCCCTATCACTCTGAAAATTTTCTCTTTGCCGCCACTTCCACTTTTGTGTGACATTTTCTCTATGACAGGCACCTGTTCATAATCAGGTAAGAGATTGTGTGATTAATTAGAAATCCCCAAAATAATAGTTTTTAAGTTAATGGTCGGAATAGAATCAAATACTTTGTTTTCCAAAATCACTTTTAAATTGCCTGCTGTCTTTCATGTCATCAATACATTAAAAAGTTAAAAAATGGGTTTGGCTAACCAGCAAATATTTATAGATATCCAATAATTGGGAATCATCTGGATTTAAGACAGTCCCCAAATTTTTGCATAGTCCATACATTTTTCTTTACATGTATTCCACATCATCTCATCGTGAGATGATCAACAACAACCTATTTTAGTGCAGTCCTACAAAACTCCAATCACTGTTAATATTAAGTATGTTTACTTTAACCCCTGATTTGATTAAAATAAATATCTAAAAATATTCGTATTATAGGGCTGAAAGCTAAGGCTTATTTTATCATGAAAAGAAGATACAACTCTATGTAGGACATTGCAGTAATTACAGTATTTTATACCGTGGCTGCAGTTTAGATTTTTCCATTTCAAAAAATGCACATTACCTGTGGTGTCCTTTGAAATGTTTCCTGCATAACACTGCAAAGAATGCTCCATAATAGGACGACGCCCTATCACATGACCTGTCAAAGTCATGGGACAGGCATTCTGCCCTCCTAGCAACTTTTTTCCCCCATTATTTAAATGAATTGGACTATGCTTGCGGATCCCTAAAGTTTTCAAATGCACAATAAATGTGTCATGGCATTCATTTTTGGTATTGCCATATGGCTACTCTACTATAAATAAATATATTGATACAAATCCAGCATAACCAAATATATGAAAAACATGCCTTACCACAAACCGAGTACAAAACCTTATTGTTACATCAAAATATATAAAAAATATAACATTAATAACATTTACAACTAGTTATTCCAAATACCAAAGCATGTGGCAAAATACGATAATCATCAATTAGAAAATAATATGAAATGTATATGTATCCCTTGTCTGAATACAGTATTTATATCATTAAATAATGACCCGGGTCTGAATAATGTAATTTGCACCAACCATGAATAAAGTGCTAAAATAAGTGCAATTATTTAAAGTATAATATATGTTCGAGCAATAGTTGGTCTTTTCTAATAAAAGTGGCTTTGGGTCATGGAACATAGGGTTGTTCCTTTTTCCCCAGTGACTGGGTTGCCTTGGGTACTCACTATCTTCTCATTTGTGCATTGCACGATTTTTAGGTCACAATAGTGGAAACCTATGCTAAGACTGTAGATGGTCTTCAGACCTAGCAAGTTGCATAATCGCATGGTTGCATAGTGGGTGAGGTTGAGGATAGACACAAGTCGATCAAGTCCAACCTATGTGTGTGATTATATGTCGGTATTACCTCGTATATCCTGTATGTTGTGGTCATTCACATGTGTGTGTTTGGGTGTGTGTGTGTATACTGTATACACACTTCGAGATGCCCATGGTTCAGCAAGTACCTTCGCTTATCCGTTATAGTGCACTACGAGTTCATCTGGCAGACTGTGACCTTTCCGCAAACTCCGGGCATTTCCCGGGATATTGGGTCCAGTAGGGGCCGACTTGCGGGAATAAGGACTTCTGGTGAGCCTTGTTTGGACAACAGACTGGCGCAATGACTTCCAGGTTCTGGGAAAAGAGCCCTAGTACAGTCTCTGATCGAGTCGGGAGGAGCCATCATCTAGAGACCAACTAGTCTCATTACAACAATGACCTACCGGGAAGCAGTTCTGAATCTCTAAAAAAAATACAATAAATTTACCCTCAGAGAGAGCAACAGTATAAGTATCTTACTTGAACAAATAGCTCTTTTCCATTGGTTGCATCCCACGGTTGCAAGAGCGGTAAGTAGCCTGTAGTAACCCATGTGGTCCGAGGGGCCCAAGGGAAGGTTGACAACTGTATTAACTGGTTTTGTAGCAAGGAAAGACTTTACTTCCTGCACCAGGAACAGTGACTCCACAGAGGAATCAAATCCCCTTCTGGGGAGGTATCTAAGCTAACTAATATTTCAGCATAACAGCTATTAGGCATACCAATCATCACAAGTTGTTACTTGCCGGGTATTCATGTCAATAGAGGACAAGGTGTCCAAAAGTCAGAGTTGCAGTGGTCGTAGACTGAAGTCTTTCCGAAACGCAACAAAAGAGCCTCAATTATGCTGCAAAGACTCAGCAAAATGGGGAAGGCCTACCTTCCCTGTCAAGAAGGAATGCAAAACTACTCAACTTCTGTCAGAGGTATCTCCCAGTCAGGTCTACCAGCCCATTAGGTTAGGGTTTTATAGAACTTATGGCCAGATGGAATAAGGTACAAAAGCCGTTGGATGACAAGGGACAGTCTCCAAACCAACAAGCCAGTCAAGGGATCGGCAACAAGTACGGCTATCAAGATATTGGTCTGACAGTAACCTGGGTGGCTTCCGAGAGGTGGAAGCAGAGAAACTAATGACAGCCAGCTGGGTATGCAGAGTAGCCAATATGTATATTGAACAAACCTAATAGTCTTCACAACCATTCGCCTTTGGATAAAAATAATTGCCCTGTGGCTTGCAGGCCATGATATCCGCGGTACAGTCTTAGATCCAAGAACCTCCTATCCTCCTTCCTGAGATCCAACACCTCATACAGCGTGGTCAACGGTATCTTCCAAATTCATACAAGTTATATCTAGATGCTGGAAACCAAGAAGTGGAGGTCTCACCTTTAGTCTTTGAAATCCTATAGAAATCAGAATGCCTATGCCAGACTTCAAGTACATTAGATACGAGAAAACCTACAGAATTTAAAGGATGGAATTCTCTGTTCCTTGCTGTAAGGATTGAATTGTATACAAGTAAGCCTAGAGATGGCATTAAAGGATACATGAAACTCGTGTCCTCACTCTCTGTGATCCAGTAACGGTTGCATATCTTGGCAACCAATTCCGAAAGACCTGGGCAGATTATTCTTTCCCACATGGGATCTTCCATATATTGTGAGACACATTGTCTCACTCTCCATTCAGAAGGATAAGACATCCTCAACATGGCCAGTAACACGGAATAAGTATTCTGTATGGCAAATAGGTCTAGAAGGATCTCAGACATCCAAGTGTCAAGCCATAAACTACCTTGTTGCTGAAATTAGGCAAAATGGCTCTAGTCTCTTCCAACACTATACAAAGGTTGGTATCTTTGCAACCTGGGTTAGAACATCATCCTTCTGGCATATCCAAACTAAAGTGTTTGAAGTACCACAAACATTGAAAATAGATTCAAGGTTGAAGAGAGACATAGAATTGCCCCTTCTTCAAGGAGCAAAACGATAGGCTCCTCAGGCCTAAAGACATCAGAAGACAAGCACTGTCCAATGAAGACAATCACAGGGGTGCGGATCAAGTCAGTCAAAGGGCTTAGATGGCTACTACAAATCACATAAGGGCAGAGACCGCTCTTCCAAACTGATTGTGCATCCATGGGCGGAACTCCAAAGGAGGCCCTCCAGAGTTAATATTTAAACTACGACCTGGTCTACATTCAACACGCTTAGGGTCCATTCTTGTGGACCCAGCAGCCTTAACTACAATACATCGCAGTCGTTAGTGGGGATAGATCTAATCCTCAACTTAAACACTTCAGCAGTACCCACCCTTGTCGTCTGGTGAGTTGGTACATCCCATACGTATATGCTGTCATGCTGTGTCAGGAATGAGGAAAATTTTATACTTACCTGATGGTAATTTTCCTTTCCTGATGCAAGCATGACAGCATATAGGTCCCTCCTGAAAAAGAAATGAAAGAAAGGCTTCACAGTGATACTAAGTTACAAGAATGCTGCGGGCAGGGAGGAAACCTACTCCTATAGTACAACCGGTCCTGTGATAGGGCAGGGGGAGGAGCCTACCCATACGTATATGCTGTCATGCTTGCATCAGGAAAGGAAAATTACCATCAGGAAAGTATAACATTTTCCTCATTAGTGCAGGCAAGTATCTGGTTGCTTTATGCAACATCTTGACTTCCTTTAGTCCAATTTTATTTCTTGCCCCAAAGCATTGTAGCTTTTAAAATATATCAGAAATCAAGCCTATTCTTAAAGAATTGAAATGTAATTGTCTGCTGTTTCAGTGTACTGCCATAGTATTCCTATTTTCTGGATTAATTATTCTAAAACACTGATTTGTGACAAAAATTTCAATTAAAAAATAGCTGTTTTTTTTTTTTTTAACTCTCATATAACAAAGTTTCTTTTTGAATGATAATGATAGCAAAACCTGTTCTGATAACTTTTGCATTATTCAAATTCTGCTAATGATGTTGAACTACAGTTTGTGCATTATTTTGTTTGTCCTGAAGATGGTGCCATTGAGTTAAAAGAATACAATTTTTATGAACACACAGACTATTTACTGTTTGATTTTATCTTATTTTTTTGTCCCTTTGAATACATAAGCAGCAATATATTATTACGACAGTCAGGACAGTCTTTTAAGGTACACCTGTCTTTTGAGAAATATATTGGCTTACATACCTGTGCCTCAGATCTGGAACAAACGTGAAAGATGGGGAAATGACAAAATTCCTTATATCTATATTTGCTTCAAGTTGGTGACTCAAAAAACAGTGCCAGATTACCAAACAGGCAGAGTAGGCATCGGCCAATGGGACCCAATACCATTTAAGGGCCTTGTGACAACAGATTAAAATAATACTGATTTGATCTGGAAAGAAAATCACAATGAAGCTTTCTTAAATTGTTTACAAAAGACAGAAAAAAACGAATCAACCAAAAATAAAAATGAAAACTGTGGACTCTATAGAGAAAATGCTGTATTAGTGTAATGTACTCAACTTAAAGTACATAAATCATAGACATCAAGTTCATATTACAGTTTGTCTCTCAAAAGCTCACCTTCTTTCAACTGTCAGTTTGTAAAAAATGTTGGTGCAATTTAGATACGTATATGTACAATAGTGATGGTCATCTCCATGTAGCAGCTGATGTGCACACATTAGTTCAGGGGTCAGCAACCTACGTCCCACAGGCCACACCCGGCCCGCCGCCACTGAATGTCTGGTCCATCAGTGCACGTGATGAATTCACGTGAAACCGACCCGTGGACATTTTAACCCCAGTCGGCTTTCTTAAGATAACAGCCGATGCGGCTAAGAAGCCGCTTGGCTGTTATCCCAAGCAGCAGTAGAAGACGTCCCCCCCCTCCCTCCGCCTTTAGTAGCATGCCCGGGCTCTCCCATCTCATCTCCCGTCCCATCCCGTCCCCATATCCCTCCATAAAGAGTACCTGTCACTGCCTATTACGGTGACAAGGGATGTTTAAATTCCTTCTGACAGCAATAAAAGTAATAAGATTTTTTTTTAAAGGGACAGTGTAAAAAAAAAAAAAAAAAAAATGAAATAAAATAAAATAAAGAAAAAAAAGAAAAAAGTAAAGCTCCCCATCCCTCTGTGCTCGCGTGCAGATACAAACCCATATGTAAGTTGTGAAATAAAATAAAGAAAAAAAAGAAAAAAGTAAAGCTCCCCATCCCTCTGTGCTCGTGTGCAGATACAAACCCATATGTAAGTTGTGACCACACATGTAAACAGTGTTCAAACCACAAATGTGAAGTATAATCATAGCATAATCATTAGAGTGAAAGCAATAATTCTAGCAAAAGACCTCCTCTGTAACCCTAACCTGGTAACCGTTACATTTTTTTAAAGCGTCACCTATAGAGATTTTTAGGTACTGTAGTTTGTAACCATTCCACGAGTGTGCGTAATTTCAAAGCATGACATGTTAGTTATTTATTTACTTGGCGTAACATCATCTTTCACATTATACAAAAAAAATTGGGCTAACTTTACTGTTTAGTCTTCTTTTAATTCACGAAAGTGTAATTTTTCCCAAAAAATTGCGTTTGAAAGACCTCTGCGCAAATACCGTGTGACATAAAATATTGCAACAATCACCATTTTATTCTCTATGGTCTCTGCTAAAAAAATATATTGATAATGTTTTGGGATTCTAAATAATTTTCTAGAAAAAAAACACGGATTTTAACTTGGAAGCAACAAATGTCAGAAATAGGCTTAGGCTTGAAAGGGTTTCTAATAATGGGGGAAGTTTCTTTTAGCCATAGTGGAGTGAGAAAAGTAGTTTAACATACCAAGAGAACATGATCTGTCTAGGATATAACTGACATTCAAATAGTATTTCACAGAACTGTCTATTTTTTTAATTATTGTTATTTATATTGCTGACAATTCACATGTTGCACATTCTCATAAATCCCTACCCCCATGGAGCTTACAATCTAAAGTCCCAATTTCACATGCCTACCATCACATAGTAGGGCCAGATTAGACAAGATCCAATTAACCTTGAGTTGTAGTAAAAGATAAGGGCCTATGTAATACTGTGCTATGTGAGTGGATGCGCTGCTCCCATCTGTGCTCTCTATATTACCTGTGTATGTGCTATCTTAATAGCCTAATTTGGTTCACCATCCACCTAACAGGTTATATCTCATTTATACAATAATCATATGTTTGTATAATTCATCACATGTGAACAACAACTTAATCCAAATACTTTAAATCATATAAAAAGTCCAGTGACATATGTCACATAATGATAGACTCTTCTTCATATATGTTGCAAATCATCCGTTATAATTGCCGTGGGCGGCGTGCTCTTGTGTGTGGTATCAGATTAAAGTGACTTAGTGCTTCACCACCACCTGTGAGATTTGCCACTCACCAGATTAATCTTTAAAACTGCACCTTTGGTTCATTAACAGGGATAACCACTCCACTCAAAGGAAACTTTCTCCAATATCTATACCAGGTCCTCAATGTTCCTCATGCAAACGGATAAAAAACCATCATCGCGCAATAACGTTTAAAACCTTTATTCCATACATAAAAAACACTTTGCACTCACATTTCCAAGTGCCATTAGGCCGGCACCGAGCTTTTCCCGCAGTTAAGGACGGGTGGGCACTGCAGCCCGGTTCGTCTGGTGTGTGCTAGATGGTCTCCGTTGCCGCTTACGTTCCCCCCTGTTTGCGTTCGCGTCCTCTCCAAACCCCGTTCGTTCCCGGTCACGTGGGTACGGTAATCTCCCAGCAGCCTCTACGCGTTTCGCAATCAAATTTGCGTCATCAGGAAGCTTCCTGATGACGCAAATTTGATTGCGAAACGCGTAGAGGCTGCTGGGAGATTACCGTACCCACGTGACCGGGAACGAACGGGGTTTGGAGAGGACGCGAACGCAAACAGGGGGGAACGTAAGCGGCAACGGAGACCATCTAGCACACACCAGACGAACCGGGCTGCAGTGCCCACCCGTCCTTAACTGCGGGAAAAGCTCGGTGCCGGCCTAATGGCACTTGGAAATGTGAGTGCAAAGTGTTTTTTATGTATGGAATAAAGGTTTTAAACGTTATTGCGCGATGATGGTTTTTTATCCGTTTGCATGAGGAACATTGAGGACCTGGTATAGATATTGGAGAAAGTTTCCTTTGAGTGGAGTGGTTATCCCTGTTAATGAACCAAAGGTGCAGTTTTAAAGATTAATCTGGTGAGTGGCAAATCTCACAGGTGGTGGTGAAGCACTAAGTCACTTTAATCTGATACCACACACAAGAGCACGCCGCCCACGGCAATTATAACGGATGATTTGCAACATATATGAAGAAGAGTCTATCATTATGTGACATATGTCACTGGACTTTTTATATGATTTAAAGTATTTGGATTAAGTTGTTGTTCACATGTGATGAATTATACAAACATATGATTATTGTATAAATGAGATATAACCTGTTAGGTGGATGGTGAACCAAATTAGGCTATTAAGATAGCACATACACAGGTAATATAGAGAGCACAGATGGGAGCAGCGCATCCACTCACATAGCACTTTTAATTTAATTTTTCTCTGAAAAATACTTTTTGGATGCAGCAGCTATAAACACCACTTACACTATTTTTGATAGGATAGGTTTTGCGCCAGTGACACATATATTTTCACAATTTTTATGTAATACTGTGGGTGCAATCGAAACAATTTAGTACTTGCAGACAGAGGAAACCGGACTACTCTGAGTAAACCCACACAAGACCTTAATGAGCTTCAAACTGGGGACCCTAGTGCTTCAACACAGAAGTGTCAATCACTAAGCCACTGTGGAAATTTTCCCACTAATTTTGCAGTGCCTTCCTAGACCTCCCAATAATTCATAGATAAGGATGGCTAAGAGAAAATGGCTGGATTCAGCTTTTGAAGCTTTTACAAGTCACATTTTTTGCATATATTTCTTCTGCATAGTTATGTAGCTTCATCCCAACAGGTATCAAACACTGGTCATTACTACCACTAGTTTCCAGTTCATGATAAATCGTAGGTCTATAATTGAAGTGGCCCTTGTCAGTAAACTAAAGGCAGCTAACATATATTTATTACACTTTTTGGTGCCTGCAAGTACTTTCTTCAATTAGTAAATAGTTTCTTTTGCACCTGCAGTACTCATAGGCCCTTTAACTTCTACTCCAACTCCCCCCCCCCCCCCCTTCTGGACTGTAGCTAAGTCCCCCACCTCATATAAAGTGGATTATTTGTTTTTTTTGTTGTTTTTTTTTATTATTATCTTGATACATTTAAAGTAATAATAAACCCTTACATATATCCACTGAAGTGACTAGCCTCAGGTGATAGGCAGTGATGAGCTAAATCTTCCTACATAAGCTGCATCTGTTTATCTGCAGCCTTCTCTCCCCCCCTCAGCTTTTCAAAGCACACATGGGATATAATTGAAGAAAAAAAAACACACATGGACTTTCTCAGTACCCCATAGACACATACATGTATGCGTCTATGGGGTACTGTTTTTTCTTCCATTAGATCCCTAGTAATAGGAAGTGGTATCCCCTGAACTGTTTTTTTTATTTGGTGCTAGCCCAATGTCTAGATATTGATTCCAAAGTAGACAGTTTAGATGACATTTCTGAGCTTAAAAGAGGCAGGGGGTGGGGATCAGATGTCGTACACTGCACATCACAGAACTGAGTGTAATCTGACACCTGAGTGGAGGGAATGGACGGTCTGCATGGCTGAGACTGTCAATCACCTTGCGTGTGCTTGGGGAAGGGGGGGTCACCTCCCAGGATTGCTTGCTGTTGAGATTACCTGACAGAAATGACTCAGGCAGAGGATGGAGAGAGCAAACATGATCCACACTAAATGCTGTGGAATATTTTAAGTACACACTATATGAGGATCTGCTTTGTTAACTTTTCATTTCATTAAAACCTTTTTAAAGGTAAAAAAACTTTGTCTTCCTGTTCCAAAACACTTACCATGTTCACCGCCGCCAACTCTAGATCCATCCGTGCCACTTCCCCCGATCATATAGAGTAGGGTATTGAGGCAGTGAGTTGCTGGAATAAGGAAGGAGGAGGGAGCAGGAGCATGGGGCAATGTATGTCTATGGACACACACAGCTTGGCAAGGTGCACGGATGGCAACATCCACACAAGGATGTCTCCTTAGCACCCACCTAGGAGACGAAACCAAACAGGTGGGGGGGGGGGCACAGTTTAAATTCCATTTACAAATATTATACTCACAAAAGATTTTGTACGAATTTAAGGTAAGTGTGGATCTCCTTTTCTGAAAAAAAATAAGGATTTGTTATCACTTTACCACTCTAAAGAGCAAACCACTACTGTCCATTGGATTTTTATATATTTTGGAAACATGGCCTAAATTGGCATTCCACTTTAAGACTATTTTATATGGCAGGTTTAACATTTAGTATGATCTAATGAGATGGACTGTACCTAAAGCCTTTGATTGCAGACCTGCATCTTAGTAGTTGAGAACACTGAGTGCTATGTTGTGCTCTGAAGTTATTTTACTGTGATTTACAATAACCGCAATCTTTTGATGATGCATCTTTTATGAGCAAGAGACGGGCCCAGATCCTGACAAGTATATGTTTAGCAACTGTTATTATCCAATTATCAGACTGTCTGCAGGATTGGTCATGTATCTCTTTATACGCCACTCTCTCACATTTCTAAACAGCTTTGAAAAGCCAATTTAAGTGATACTGAATGTGCATTTTCAAGCGACTTTTTTAGGTTACATATGGTTTCTTCAGCATCTGTGCCACACAGAGGGAGTTATGAGGCCAAAGAAATGTTTGCCAACTTACTAACAGCCTTATTTTTCCTATTCTATAATAGCAGGATAACAAGATTAATTTATTTTTTCCTCTGGCAGATATTTCTGAATATCACTTTTACTTGTTGGCTTATTAAACCATTGATGTGCTATTAACTTAAAAAGTACAAAAAAGAAGCACAAACACATTGTAAACTATTAAAAAGTGATTTTTTTTTTAAGCGGAACTAAATTCTCTCAATCAACATTACCTATTTTTAATTCTTATGCCGCAAGCATTAGTAAATAGATAGGAAGGTATATTCTATTTACTTGCTTTAAACTTTTTCTTTACATTTGTGAAGTTGCTTCCTGGTTTCTTGCATAGGCCAAAATGATGTCATACACCCCAGGACTCTTCCTGGGCATTTTTTTTTTTTTTTTTCATCTGGAGGAGCCTGAGCTATGGTATCGGTGCATCCCTACTTTAAGGCCTGATTCACACCTATGCATTTTTAGTGCTTTTTGCATTTTGCAGATTTGCACTACAGCCCATGTAACATGGTTTCCTATGGAACACGTTCTGTAGTGCAAATCTGCAAAATGCAAAAAGCACTAAAAATGCATAGGTGTGAATCAGGCCTAAGACCGAGTATGACTACCAATACTTTTTCTCAAGTACTTGCTGATACCTATTACCGATACCTATTTTTAGTGTCATCTGTCACAGATTTCACTTGCAGAGAGATCAGTTTCACATAAGTTTTGTGCAGGCTGGCCGCAGTGCAATTTGAAAAAGAGTCCTGTGCAATTTCAGTCCACTTCAGGTGCAATTTCTAATCTCATACACTACAATTCACATGGGAATTGCACCCAAACCGTCAAACAAAATCACACCGGACCCACTTTGAAATTGCACTGCAAACCGTTCTGCACATATGTGAACTGAGACTGAAGGTGTAGCGTCCACCAACTTAAGTGTGTGCTAAATTAGTTAGCTAGGATTAGAGTCAGGTAAAGTTGCCAGTGTTTTGCCCTGTTGGTTTAAGCCTGGTTGGGTTAAATTGGTTGGGAGAAATGACAGAATAGAAAGGGGGGTGTGACCACCTGTATTCTGTTTGATTGATGCCCTGTTCTTCCAGTGAGAGGTTCTGGAGGGAAGGTGGGTTGGACACAGGATGCAGTTAGTTTGTGTGGGCTACCCTGGACCAATTGTTAATTTGAATGGGCAGGGGCTATCAGGCCTATATGAACTGGGGGTCACATGCTCCTGGGGTGGATCTAGTCAGGTGGGATTCTTCCCAGGGGGAAGAGTGGAGTGAAGCAGCAAAAATGTGACCCGCAGGAGTCCAAGCTTGAAGGCCTGGGGGTGTAATGCTCTCAGCGCTGGATAGCAAGAACTTGAACTGGAAGGCCTGAGGGTTCAGAGACCTCAGTGCTGGATGGTTCATCCATAAAAAGTCACTTAAAGAAACTCCGGGAGCAATGGGTCAGACGTCACCGGCTGGGATGGTTCTGGACATGCGGAGCAGGAAGCGGTTGCTAAAATGATGGAGTAGATCAGGTTGTGCCCGGACTTTTCCTGAACTGACCAGGGAGGATTGCAGGAGTCAAGATAGGCAGGTGAGGCCTGGTACTTCTAACATTCGAATATCAAGGTGTTTTTCAGAGAGGCACCTTTCGGTTCATTAAGGGAAAAGGATAGAACTACTATTAAAGGAACCAAAGATTCAAGGCAGCTCATATTTCCTGAAGACACAGACTGTAAATATTGCACGTTCTTTTCTGTCATGCTGCAATAAAAAGAATAAAGTTTAATGTTCAATTGTTCTGGACTGTCTGCTGATGTGTTATTCCTGCAGGGGAGGAAAACGGAGAGTCTCTAACAGAAAGGTATGAACTAACAACAGCTCCCAAGGGAGTAGTGCGCTACAAAGGTATTAGTGTTGGAGCATTTGCACTTGTGCAAGTTCTCGTGCAAATGCTTAGTACCAGCACCGATACCGGTATCGGTTTAATGCTACTTTAAAGTTTTAGGTGTTTATTTGGATTTAGAATGTTAAAGACATATACAGTATAAGGACACAAAAAGACACTTCCATCCAATTTAACCATTAGAAAAAAAGTTATAAATAGAAAACCTTCATATACAGCTGAGTTGACTTTGTTACAGAGGGTGTCAGATGCTTGGTTCCCCATTGTACTGTGGTTCCATCCCCTGACCCCTACATCAATATTGTGTCCTGAAATGTTAAAGGGTTGGCAGTTGGAACCACAGCATGCAGAGGGGCGCCAGGCATCCAATACTACAGAAAATTTCAAATGCAGAAAACTCTTCAGCAACTTTAATGCCCCGTACACACGGTCGGACTTTGTTCGGACATTCCGACAACAAAATCCTAGGATTTTTTCGGACGGATGTTGGCTCAAACGTGTCTTGCATACACACGGTCACACAAAGTTGTCGGAAAATCCGATCGTTCCGAACGCGGTGACGTAAAACAGGTACGTCGGGACTATAAACGGGGCAGTGGCCAATAGCTTTCATCCCTTTATTTATTCTGAGCATGCGTGGCACTTTGTCCGTCGGATTTGTGTACACACGATTGGAATTTCCGACAACGGATTTTGTTGTCGGAAAATTTTATATCCTGCTCTCAAACTTTGTGTGTCGGAAAATCCGATGGAAAATGTGTGATGGAGCCTACACACGGTCGGAATTTCCGACAACAAGGTCCTATCACACATTTTCCGTCGGAAAATCCGACCGTGTGTACGGGGCATTACTCTGCAAACAGAGCAAAGATCAGCAGTGTGGATGGCAGGAAAATAGGTAAATAGACAGGTACAGTAAATATTAACAATCTTTAAAAAAAATATGTTAACTACATATAACATCTAACAACAGAAAAACATGGAGGCTACTATTGCTAACTCGTCATTCCAAGGAAGTCAGTTTCCTGGCTGTAAGGCTGACCTAAGTGGTACTTTTCTGAGGTAGAATAATTCCAGATGGACAGTTGTAATAGGCTATTGCCTCACACTACATATATGGCATATGGTATGTGTATTCTTCCTACTGGGCCCTTTGTTTACATATTGACCAATATTATTTTATTCACATTTAGAATTTTGAATATTGGACATCATTTCAATACAGGAACGTGGGTGATCCCTAAAAAGTAATATAAGAAAAAAGATATTTTATATTTGTATGGAGTTGCGACTGGACCCTGAAAGATATGCATATTCATTTGAACTAGTTCTGTGTTAGGTCATATAACAAAGTTAAAGCCTGTGCCTTTGGGATGTATTGTATTCTGTAAACCATACATATTGGATACCACAAGAGATTGCAATTATAAATATGGATATTTTGTTTGAGAACAATACTTACAGCTGCAGTTGGGCTTTCCACATATTTGGAGACACTTCTCTTACACTTGAAGATGTTACCTCACTGTCGAACTGGGTTTTGTGTTATGTATTTGTACAGAGTCATTACAGCTTTTCCAGCTTTTTTACATCTCAATCTGGAATATTCAACTTTAAAGATCTGGAAGAGCTGTGATTAGGATCTCTTTAAAGGGGAGTTCCAACTATGTAAATTTTTTTTTTTTTTTGTACAAATATATTATTTAAAATGCTATTATTTATATCACTCACTGTTTAGCGATCGACGTCCGCTCGATTGCCGATTTAGATCAAACGATGTCTTTGATTTTTTTTATCCCTGGCAAGTTCCATTTTGCTTGTGGGCATGTGAAGCCCGCAAGCACCATCTTCCTGGTTACGGTGCTGCTGCTGGACCAGCATGCACCGGCCCGTTCTCGTGCATGCGCAGTAATGCGCTGTAGCGGTGCTGTAAAGTATACAGGTTGCCATAACAACGGGCAGCGTCGTCGGAAGTGCCCGCCCCGTTGTTATGACAACCTAGCACTTGGCGCAGCTCATTGACTCCTGGGAAATGATGACACACATCTCTCAGGAGCAGTAGCGAGCGGAGGCGCTGAGGGAAGTGACGCCAGGAGCCGAGGTGATGAAGGAGGCAGATTTCGAGGGACCACATAGCAACAGGCATAAAAAGGTAAGTAAAAAAAAAAAAATTCTCCAAATGTTTTTTTTTCTATTTATGCATGAAGCACATTAATGACATTTTTTTTTTTTGAGTGGAACTCCACTTTAAAAAGTTACATAGTTTATAAGGTTGAAAAAAAAAAAAAAGACACAGGTCTATCCAGGTCAACGTGTGTGTGTGAATTTTATTCTCTAACAATTTGCATAGCCTTGTATATTCTGTTTCCGGAGGAAGACATCTAAAACATTTTTGAAGTTGGGAGTAGAGAGTTCCACATTTTTTTATTGCTCTAATGCCCCGTACACACGATCGGACATTGATCGGACATTCCGACAACAAAATCTATGGATTTTTTCCGATGGATGTTGGCTCAAACTTGTCTTGCATACACACGGTCGCACAAAGTTGTCGGAAAATGCGATCGTTTTGAACGCGGTGACGTAAAACACGTACGTTGGGACTATGAACGGGGCAGTAGCCAATAGCTTTTGTCTCTTAATTTATTCTGAGCATGCGTGGCACTTTCTGCATCGGAATTGTCCACACACGGTCGGAATTTACGTGAACAGATTTTGTTGTCGGAAAATTTTATAGCATGCTCTCAAACTTTGTGTGTCGGAAATTCCGATGGAAAAAGTCCGATGGACCCCACACACGGTCAGAATTTCTGACAACAAGCTCCGATCGCACATATTCCGTCGGAAAGTCCGACCATGTGTACAGGGCATAACAGTAGAGAACCTTTTCCTGCTTTCTTCTAACCTCAGATCGTGGTTATGTGTACTCTTCAGGGAGTAAACAGTTTATCAGTGTTACTAAAGTCACCTTCAATATTTTTGTATATTGTGATCATATCTTATCTTATCATATCTTACTATTCTCCAATGTGAATAAATGTAATTGATGCAATCGTTCCTCATAGCGGAGGTCCATTCCCAAGCCTCCTTATTCATTTTGTTGCCATTCACTGAACTCTTTTTAATTCAACAATGTCTTTCCTAAGGTTTGGTGACCAAAACTGTACTGCATATTCAAGATGAGGCCAAACCAGTATAACACTGTGCATTGTTATGCCGCGTACATACGATCGCACATTCTGACAACAAAATCCATGTTTTTTTTTCCGATGGATGTTGGCTCAAACTTGTCTTGCATACACACGATCACACAAATCTTGTCGGAAATTACGAACGTCAAGAACGCAGTGATGTACAACACGTACGACGTCACTAGAAAAGGGTAGTTCAATACCAAGTGCTCCACCCTGTGGGCTCCTTCTGCTAATCGCGTGTTTATCTCGTGTTAGTAGAAGTTTGGTGAGAGACGATTCTTGCTTTTCAGCCTCATGCTTTTCCGATCATTATTGCTCTTCAGTTTGTGCTTGTGGGTTTGTATCTGGTTTTCAGTGCTTGCCCCCCCAAAGCGCACGTGAGGACCGTATAAAATATATGGAGTACTTTGCGGGTAGGGGGGCCATTGATATGCCAGAAAATGTCTAATAAATATTTAAAAAACATTTTTTTTAGTTAAACTGAAATAATATTTCCTTTGATTTACTGCTTGTGTTTCTTTTAGCTGTCTCCTAGGTTCTCCAATGGGCTTATTTTTTTTGGACATTTTCTTCAATAGTGCAAACGTAATTTATTTGATACATGAGGTGACAATCTCTTCTTCAGCGAACTATTATTATGTTGTGGGTCTGCTACACACACACCTTGTTTTTGTTGTTAATGTAATGCATTACTGATAAAAATATTCATCATTTTCAGCACCATGAATGAATTTTGGTGAGTCACGCAAATGGCCTAATTGTGACAAATTATGAAGCACTGTGGGAGTTATTTATTAAAGGAAAATCCACTTTGCACTCCAAGTGCACTGCAAAAAAAAAAAGTGCACATGAAACTGCACTTGAAAGTGTACTTGTAGTGCAAAGTGGATTTGCCTTTAGTAAATAGCCCCCATTTCAGTGTAAACACCAACTTAGTCCAAAAAATGATATTGAGCATTGAAAGAAGAAGCCACACATTGTTGAGTAGAAAACTTTTTACTCTGTGCACATTCACATGTGCGTTAGAAAAGGGTTTTTGAACAAACCAACATATTTTAGTAATAACATTGTTGTTTTTGACAGTACAAATAGCCTTTTTTTGTGTTTAAAACAGGCATGTGTAAAACCATAAAACAATACACAACTCAGGAACTTACAAAGTTCAACTTTGACAAAGTGAAGGCAATATCAGACATTAGTATGTCCAAACTGTGTTGATATTGCCTTCATCAGATGAGGTGATGTCACCCCTGTGAAAGCCAAATTTTGAAGATGCAAACAAATTGAGAGTCACAATGGGGATTTCCCTCCTGATCCCATGCCTAATGTCAACATGTGCTAGCTCCCATCATGGGGGATCAATGGACATGTTTTGGGGGTGCAACCCCTTCCTGTCACCTACTTGAGTTGCGAGGAAGGGGTAGCACCCCCAAAACACGTACATTGTTATCCCGTGATGGCAGATAGCACATGTTGACACACTGTGTGCATCTTCAAAATTTGGCTTTCAATATACTTCAATAGATAGATTCTGCCTAAAACATCAATGATATTTTTGAGTCTTTTTTCCACATCATTAATGTCTTCCTTGATCTTCTGTAAATCCTGATTGCACACCATGATCTCCCCAATGAGGACGTGTGCACTTGCACTTGTGAAATGAGATTCTTCTTCCACAACATCCACATCACCTAAAATAAAAAAAACACCACGTATTATAAATATGCAGGCATACATCAATTACCTGAAGCTGTGGTCTCAGACACTCACCTGTTGTGGTCACTATTTCGCCCACTTCATAAACCTCTCCTTCCTCCGCATGATCTGATTGTGGTGTGGGGATTTCCCCTTCTTTAGGAGGTGGGGGTCCCTGGTGTCCTCAGATGTCCTGAGTCTTTTCTCCCCTATGTGAATCAAAAATAGGTATACTTAGCACACAGATATCTGAGGCGAGAAATAGTAATATTAAACATTGCTTGGAAGTGTTGTACAATTGTCTTTTTGCAGAGTTCCAAGCTGAAGACATTATTTTTTTTCCTTTATAAAGCTGGAATACTTACCTTTTTTGTACAATTTTCACACATGGAGACACCCCTAGTATCCACTGGAGCACCTGTGTGGGACACCCTAAAAAGTTTGTTCTGGTGTCCCACACTAGTGCTCCTGCGTCCAGATGTGTAAACAGCTGCTGAGTGTTCTCTCCTTACACTGAATCAAGTTTGCATTTCAGTCTAGTACAAACCCATCTAGACAACAATGTCATAAACTTCTTTTAATACAAACAGGCCTGAACAAATGGAGTTAACTTGGATCTGCCAAAAACATCATATTAGTGGGCGAACAAACGATGTTTACTATGAACAATTACTGTGGCCACGAACCTGAAAGTTGCCATTTTGAACTGTACAACAGTAAAGAAAAGCACATGGAGCAGCACAAACGTAATAAGAATAATAGGAACACACAAATACTTTTTTGAAGAACTCCCTTGATCTTACTGTACTGATCCTTGCACAGTTGATCATTGGATTGCTGTACCCCAAAATTCCTGTGCAGACTTTTCACAACTTTAGTCATGATATTGGCCTTTCTCACATTTGGGTTTGGGTAAGGTCCATGCTTCCCATCATAGTCGGCCCTCTTCAAGATGTCCACCATCTCTATAAAGGACATATTTGAGCTCCTAAATCTCCTCCGGGATCGGGACGTTCGTGGCTCCGGCCCCTCGTCGTTGCTGCTGCTGCTGTCTGCATGCACTTGCTCTTTCTCCACCATGTGCTCTCCCACTGCGCAGAAAGACAAGGGGCGGGGAATAGACTAGAAAGGATGTCAGGGGCGGGCAGAGTTTCACGCATGCACAGTGTATATAAAGCGTAACACACGTGCGTCATACGTACAATCTGTGAGTGGAGGAAGGTGTAGCGGAAGCGCCGATTGTTCTAACGAAGGTACAATTTTAACTTGCATCAGTGGCCTATACTGCTTCTAGATTGAGGCCTATATTGGGACAAGATTAGGAGAATTTAGCCTGACATTAGGGTTTGTCTTGTGTTGTGTCTTACAGATACAGATACAGATGTCTTACAGATATTCAATGATGAGGACTTTATCCCCATATTCCTTGATATGTACAGGGAGCTGCCCTGTCTGTGGCAGGTAAACCACCCCTTTTATAACAATAAACCAAAGAGGAAGGCAGCACTGGATCAATTGCTGGAATCTGGGAAGCCGGCGATCCCCACAGCAGACATCCCCTATTTGAAGGCCTTAAATTGGTGGCATGAGGAGCACTTATAATAGGGAGCGCAAGAAGGTCCAGGTTTCTCAGAGATCAGGAGCTGCAGCAGATGACATTTATGTACCCAGGCTGTGGTACTATGACAGACTGCATATTCTGGCAGGCCAGACTGAACCCAGGCCAGCACGCTCCAATCTTCCCTCAAGGCTTCCTTCCACCTCAGCTGAGGCTTCCGAAGTCCAAAAAAAACAAAAAAATACTGCGCTACCTATAGAAAATATCCCCCCAAAAAGCAGCAGTTAAACAGTGAGATTTGCACTAAAATAACTAATAAAAAAGAAATAACCGCACTAAATATAAGTGAAACACGTGAAGCAATCTCAAAGACTTCCGTGAGGAAGTACATATATAAATACAAAAATGTTGAAAAATGTTAAAAATTAAATTATGAAAAGTACATGGGTCAACACATGTATGTATGAATCAAACATGAGTGTCCATATGTAATATTTGCGAATAAAAATAAGTGTCCATATATAGTAACAGAAAATAAAAATGTGAAGTAATGATCTGAAAACAGTCCAAGAAAGACCCCTTGGGTGAATCCAACCAGAGTCAATGGTGTAAAAATTATGAGTGACAACCCATACAGTATCCGCCAATACCTAATAATTGCGCTTACCGCAAGGCAAGCGTACACCAGCCTGTATCACGTCTTGGTGTGGAGAATTCAGATGGTGCTCTTAGACTGCATACATCGTAGCTGAAAGGATGTAATGAGGACACCAAACTTCCATCTCATGGACATGTAAATAAAAGGAAACTGGCCATAGTGTAATACTGCCAAACTAATTAAAGTTTAGAAAAGGTAGAAAACTTACACTAGTGCATAAAGATACAGCAGGAAAAAAAGGGAACTTAGAGTGAACACTAGCAAACTCAGTAGTGAAGATGAGACCCCACACTCCGTGCAAATATTGCGCTTACCACAAGGCAAGCCAACAACAGCTTGTGTTCAGTACTGGTTAACCACACCACACTACGTGATCCACCACCAGGCAAATGATGCGCTTACCACAAGGCAAGCCAACCACAGCTTATGTTCAATAGCAGTATGAGAGATCCATTGGCGTTCTGGACTGCTTGCGGCAGGAACCGGGGGATACAGCAGAGACTCCAAAATGACATCTCACAAGCATGTAAATAAAAAGGAACTGGCCATAGTGCAATACTGATAAAAACGATTTAATAGATAAAGGTAGAAAACTCACATGAGTATGTAAAAATACAGCAAACAGCCGGACCGGCATAGCGAGCACCCGTCCACACTGAAAATGGCGATGACGTCAGAGCGTCAACCTCCCGACGTACGTTTCACCACAAATGGGGTCGTCTTCCGAAGTCCAACCTGGGCCTTACAGCCAGGAAGAAATGGAGGAGCCCAGCTTGAGCCATGTATAGCATTGTTCAACATAATTCTAGTCAAATCATTGAAGTTAAAGCGGTTGTATAGTCTATTTTTTAACTTTTACCTACAGGTAAGCCTATAAGGCGGCTTACCTGTAGGTAAAAAAAAAAATCTCCTAAACCTGTACGGTTTAGGAGATATTCCCCTTGCTATGAGCCGCTGACTGCAGCGGCACATGCGCACAGGGGATTCTCGGCTGAAGGCCCGGCAGATGCCGGACCTTTCCGGGAAAGAAATCTCCCGCGCGCATGCGCGGGAGTGATGACATCGCGGCTCCAGCGCTGTGAGTGATACCCAGAAGACACACAGAGGCAACATGTCAGCTACCTCCGCGTGGACCAGGTAAGATACCTACACCTCATTCTAAGGTTAGTATTTCATAATGAGCTAGTATGCGGTGCATACTAGCTCATTATGCCTTTTGCCTTACCAGGGTATAAAAAAAAAGGGTCAGCGGGTATACAACCGCTTTAACTAGCGTTTTTTTTCCTCGGAGAATAGGTGCAGGTACTCCCTGCTTCTGAGTCACTGCTTTTCTCCGCCCTCTACCCACCTCCGGGGACCATTCCTTGGTTCCACCCCACCTCCGAGGACCATTCCTTGGTTCCACCACCGAGGACCATTCCTTGGTTCCACCTCCGAGGACCATTCCTTGGTTCCACACCCTACCCACCTGCGAGGACCATTCCCTGGTTCCACCTCCGAGGACCATTCCCTGGTTCCACCTCCGAGGACCATTCCCTGGTTCCACCTCCGAGGACCATTCCCTGGTTCCACCCCCTACCCACCTCCGAGAACCATTCCTTGGTTCCACCCCCTACCCACCTTCGAGAACGATTCTTTGGTTCCAGCCCCTACCCACCTCCGAGAACCATTCCTTGGTTCCAGCCCCTACTCACCTCCGAGAACCATTCCCTGATTCTACCCCCTACCCACCTCCGAGAACCATTCCTTTGTTCTACCCCCTACCCACCTCCGAGAACCATTCCTTTGTTCTACCCCCTACCCACTTCCGAGAACCATTCCTTGGTTCCACCCCCTATCCACCTCCGAGAACCATTACTTGGTTCCAGCCCCTACCCACCTCCGAGAACCATTCCTTTGTTCCACCCCCTACCCACCTCTGAGAACCACTCCTTGGTTCCACCTCTGAGAACCATTCCTTGGTTCCACCTCTGAGAACCATTCCTTGGTTCCACCTCTGAGAACCATTCCTTGGTTCCACCTCTGAGAACCATTCCTTGGTTCCACCTCTGAGAACCATTCCTTGGTTCCACTCCCTACCCACCTCCCAGTATCACCCCTTTTGGAAAATACAGAATAAAGTATCATTTTGTGGTGTTGAGTAATTTGTATGGAATTTGTTATTGATAACAAGGAAAGCAGTAAAATAGATTCCCTGCAGCCAGCAACAATAGACCCCCCACAAATAATAGATCCTCCAGCAATAGATTCCCCCCCAGCAACAATAGACCTCCCGTCAAAAGCAATACCCCCCCCAACAAAATAGATCCACCCTAGCAACAATAGATCTCCCAGCAGCCAGCACCAATAGACTACTCTCTTATTAGTAGATCCCCCACCAGCAACAATAGATCTCCTCCAGAGATAACAGATCCCTCAACGGCCAGCAATAGACCCTCCAGCACCTCCCAGCCATTACATACATTTAGTGCCAGAGGTGCCGGAACCGCATTCCCCCTCGTACCTGCTGAAAAAAATCCCTGATGTTAACTAGATGTTATTATTGATCAGTAATTTCTGATTTTACAAAGTGTTTTACATATCAATAGACAGTAGTGGCCACAAATGATTAGGACAAGAATGAAAAATGCTGGGGTCAGAATGATAGTCTTTTCTATTTATTAACATTCAATTTGCAACAGTCATGAACTGAAAATAATGTGTGATTGATGAACCAAACACTAAAACTATGTCCCTTTTTCATACACAGGAAAGTCTCAGCCAGGAGGAGGCCGTGGAAAGTGGCAGCCAGGAGGTGGATGGGCCCAGTAGCCTGCCCGAATCCCAGGTGCCTCCTCTCCCCCTTCCAAAAAAAAACTCCCAGGAAGAGGAGTAACCTGGAGGAGGCAGCACTTGGGCTATTTCAGAAAGCTACTGCGGCCCTCAGAACCTCCCCCCAATATTCAAGAGTACTATGCCTACATGGCAGCCTGCAAAATACAGGAAATGGAGGAGGGCCAATGCCTCTTATGTGAGCAAGTTATCTTACAAGTCCTAAATATGGGGTTGAGGGGCAAGCTCACAAGCCAAAGCCACGTTTGTGAGTTCAACCATGGTCCTCCTCCACCTCCTGCCACAACTACAACACCAGAGACACAGCCTGGAAGCAAGCGTGGAAGGAAGACAAGAAAGTTATGGCCTTGGTTCAGTCTGGTCTGACAAAAGACGCAGGCTGCTGTATGACCACAGCCTAGGGACAGATATGTCATCTGCTACTGTTCCTGATCTCTTGTAGTCCTGGACTGGATTGTGCTCACTATTATAAGGACTCCTCAGGCCAACAATTTTGACTGTAAAATAATTGATGTCTGTCCTGGGGTACAAAGGCTTTGCAAATTTCACCAGTTTCTCCAGCGTTGCCTTCCTCTTTATTTTGTTATGACCCATAATAAATGGCTATTTCTTTTTCACAAATACTTGCCTATGTATTTTACTTCAAAAAGGACAGTTTGTGAGTAGGCAGGTACATTTCAAAAATACAATGTCAAATTAACAAGGGACACCAACACCAACCTCCTTGAGGTTAAAAAATACAAGATAATAATGGTGTTGTGGTAACTTGACACAAAATGAAAGAAAAAAATTATGGAGATCACTATAAAATAAAAATAAAAAAAAATTCATGAGATCACGAGAAATAATCATGACATCACGAGAAATAATAAAGAAATCAGGTTGTCAGAACTCTGTGTGAATATCAGTAGCAAAACAGCTTCATTATTCTAGCATTATAAAGAAGAAGTGAATGTGCTGCATTAAAAGATTTTAAAATTTGCAGCGTGACAAATGTGCTATCTCCATTATGAACGCTAGTTTTACCAGATCGAGCGCTTCCATCTCGTAATTGATTCAGAGCATGCGTGGAATTGTGCACATACGATTGGAATTTACGAGAATGGATTTTGTTGTCGGAAAATTTGAGATCCAGATCTCAAATTTTGTTTGTGGGAAATTCCGGCGGAAATGTCCAATGGAGCCTACACACAGTTGGAATTTCCAACAAGCTCCTATCAAACATTTGTGTCGGAAAATCCGACCGTGTGTACACGGCATTACTTTTATGCAGTGTCAGGTCACCTTGAGGCTAGGGTGACAGATGCACACCGTTGGGATCAGGAGTGCACTGCAAGATCCCATCTGCAGCTGACTGCTGCGGATGGGAGTCAAGGTGGTAAGGAAGACAGGGCCGCTGGAACACCAAGACAGATGCCACCGGGGTTAGAGCGTAAGATTCCCTAGGGCGCGGAGTCTAAGAGCCAGCAGGTGTTCACCAGAGCCTCTAGTGGTGAGGATGGACTGGGCTGCAACTGGTTCCAGGTCGTGACCCCCAGGGTCCCCCAGCTCACGCCCACAGTTGGCAACAGGAGGATAAGGATAGTAAGGGAATAAGCCAAGGTCGGTCCACAAGCAAACAAGGACAACAGAGTTCATGCCAACAGTTCAGGGTCACAGGCAAACAGGAATAGTCGGGGACACGCCAAAGGTTAGGGTCACGAGCAGACAGGAATAGTTGAGGACACGCCAAAGGTCAGGGTCACGAGCAGACAGGAATAGTTGAGAACACGCCAAGGTCGGTAACAGAAATAAACGTAGTGCACACGGCAAGCAGGAACAGGAAGCCAAACACACAATGGATACACAATGGTTCATTAGCACTGACGGCTTGCAGTGCACAGGTTAATATAGGGTTCCCTGATAGGGCCTGGGGTGGGGCCATGCTTAGAGGAGAGGCTATAAAACCAGCCAGGTGTGAGTGGCTGGCCTCTTAGTCTGAACACATGAGGAGCAGGTAAGCTGACAGAGAAAGATTACTGCATAACCATGACATGCAAGACTTATTTGGCCATAGGGTGGCAGTGCTTCGCAACTTAGTTATCACAAGACCCAATACAGGAATGCTGGGGATGCTGGAACTTGTATGCTGTAAGCAGGATCTTTCTTCCGGATTAGCTGATTCTAAATTACACAGCCCAGGCGAACTGGGAAAGGTATGGGAGTATTTGAATAGGAGAAAGCCTGCAGACATGGGGGTAGATGAGGGAGATTGTGTTGGGGGCCAGACATGATAGAGAGAGCAGCGTGGATCCTCGCAGACCCAGGCCACAATCGGACCAAGCAGACCCTGTGGATAAACAGATCGGGTCATCACCACCATCACAGCCATACCAAAAGAGGACAAAGGGGGTCCTCCCTTTAACTGGAAGGTCATTGATTCGCCCTGCTGCATTGCAGGACTGGGTGAGCGGGTTCCTAACCCACACAATGCTGCAATTGTCTACAAGCCTGTTTGTTGTCTCGGATGCTTAAATTCAGTACAGTTTACAGTACAAAACCCTTACTTTTTTTGCAACCACCCTTACTGCCTGTATCAACACTGCCTGCAGAATACCAAGGATCATACCTCCCTGCTAGGCAGGAATTCTACACACTTCAGGCTCAGGCGATCCAAGGAAAAAATTAGCTCCTCAAGGTCTAGTTTCCATTTAAAAGGACATACTTCAGTCCAAATATGCTTCTACCCCCCTGTTTTTTTCTTCCAAAGCACCTTTCACCCTACCTGTGCTTACTAAAAAGGGAAATTTGTTAACTATTTTACCATCCCTTAGGTAACTTTTTTCTTCTCAAAGAGACTACATCCCTATTGTGCACCAACATATGGGCCCCAACTAGACAGCAGAAGAGTTCTTCATATGTTTAAGGTATCTTCTGAAAATTGACCTAAATTCCTGAGAGTTAAACTTTGGTCTCCGAGAGCCCACATGTGAGTTAGCCCTTCTCATTTCATTTGATCACTTGGGGAAATTCTCTTGGTTTGGGAGCTTCATTCCTGTAGGACAGTGGGAGTGGCTTAAGGTGGTACTGTATTGTTTTATTGCCTTTTCTCATTGGTGTTTTGACATTTGTTTCCTTTGCCCGTTTTGCCATGTCTGTGACAGTAATACAAGTTAAATATTTATCTCACCAGTGTGTACGAGTTTATCCTTTGTGTGACAGGCAAGGAGTCACCTGACCAAGGTATTTAGGTGGTGTCAGCAGGGATAGTACTCTGCTTAGGGGTTAATAGTGAACAGGGAACCCAGAATACTTAGTGGCTCCTGAGGGGGCAGTGCTAAACCAGTGTTTGGTAAAGGAGTAGAATTTTAAAATGTATCTCTTGAATCTAGGCCCTTTTAATGCAAGCCAGTATTATGCTAGCCTTGTTAGCTGTGGCTTGGTATTGCATGCTGTTGCTAAGCCTGTAACACCCTATATCCTTTTCCATCCCCGATTCTGTCAGGGAAGCCCCTCCTAATGTGTAAGCTGCCTGTGTACTCTTGGTACCCAAGCGCAGTGGCGTAGCGTGGGTTGCCAGCACCCGGGGCAAGGCAAGTAATTTGCGCCCCCTAACATGCGGACTTTTAGCACTCCCCGAGTCCTGTCCCTTCCCACAATAGTTCTAACCAACCTGATTCCTATACTGACCACTACACTACACTGTCCACTATACTGACCACTACACTACACTGTCCACTATACTGACCACTACATTATACTGTCCACTACACTGACCGCTATACTGTCCACTACACTGACCACTATACTGTCCACTACACTATACTGTCCACTACACTATACTGCCCACTATACTGACCTCTATACTGTCCACTACACTGACCACTATACTAACCACTTTACTGTCCACTACACTGACCACTACACTATACTGACCACTATAATGTCCACTACACTGTACTGCCCACTATACTGTCCACTATACTGCCCACTACACTATACTGTCCACTATACTGACCACTATACTGTCCACTATACTGACCACTACACTATACTGACCACTATAATGTCCACTACACTATACTGCCCACTATACTGCCCACTACACTATACTGTCCACTATACTGACCTCTATACTGTCCACTACACTGACCACTATACTTACCACTACACTATACTGTCCACTACACTAAACTACCTACAGTATTCCTATAGTGACCACCACACTGCATGACTCTAGCTGCTCTTCTACTCACTCTCTCTCTCTGGCTGCTCCCTCTTCCCAGACGGTGACCCCGCCCCCCCCCCCGGGCCAGCAACACGACTCATCACGAGGGAGTCTCACCTTTTCTTCTTTGTTTTCCATTGGTCTGGAGGGGAGCAGGAGGAGGAGACAGCGGCGGCTCACAATCTCGAATTTTTGTGTCCCCCGCACTCCGCCATGTTCAGTCTCCGGCGCCTTGTGATTGGGCGTATGGGGTCATGTGCGGCGGCAGGGCTGGCCTGTTAACGCTCACGCTTGCTCCTGGAGTCCTGCGTCCGCACATGACCCCATTCACCCAATCACAGGGTGCCGGAGACTGAACATGTGCAGAGGCGGGACTCCAGGATGTACCGCCTTTGTGGACAGGCCAGCCCCGCTGCCGCACATGACCCCATACGGCCAATCACAGGGCGCCGGAGACTGAACATGGCGGCCAGAGCTTGGGGACACAGGGCAGTGAATTTAGGAGGCAGCCAGTAATCACACGCTGGTGCGGAATTTCACCCCCCTAAATGTTGCGCCCGGGGACACGGCCCCCCTCTGCACCCCCCACGGTACGCCACTGCCCAAGCGCATAGCTTTACATTTCTCAATATTGGTGTCTGGGTGTGGTGGAAGATCATGGACCAAAGGATCCTGAAGTGTTTCATGGTGCAAAGTGTTTTATACTACTAGAGACAATATTGCATGGTTGCAAGGGTGTCAGTGAGTGTCAGGTTGCTGGACGACATTGCGTGGTTGCAGGGGTCTCGATGAGTATGAAGGTTTGCTTTTGAGACGACATTGCGTGATTGCAAGGGTCTCAGTCAGGTTGCTGAGAAGGTATTGCTTGGTTGCAAGGGTTTCAGTGAGTGTCAGGCTGCTGAGACGATATTGCGTATTTGCAAGGGTCTCGATGAGTATGAGGTTTTTTTATGATGATATTGAGTGGTTGCAAGGGTCTCGACGAGTGACGAGTTGCTGAGACGATATTGAATTTTGCAAGGGTCTCAAATGAGGGTCAGGCTGCTGAGACGATTTTGTATGCTTGCAAGGGTCTGAACGGGTGTCAGGTTGCTGACATGAGACTGCATGGTCGCAAAGGTCTTAGACGAGTGTGAGGTTGGAGGCAGCGATGATATTGCGTTTTGCAAGGGTCTCAAATGAGTGTCAGGCTGCTGAGACAATATTGCATGACTGCAGGGGTCTCAATGGGTGTCGGGTTTGCAGAGATAATATTGCATTTGCAAGAGTCATGATGAGTGTGAGGCTGCTGAGACGATATTGCATTTACAAGGGTCTCAACAAGAGTGTCAGGCTGCTCAGACAATTTGTCTGGCTGCAAGGGTCTCAATGAATATAAGGTTGCTGGGGCAAGACTGCATGGTCACAAAAGTCTTGATGAGTGAGAGGTTGCTCGAGGTGGGACTGCGTGGCTGCAAGCGTCTTGATGATTGTTGGGCTGCTGAGACGGTATTGCGTTTGCAAGGGTCTCAACAAGGGTGTCAGGCTGCTGAGACAATTGTGTGGTTGCAAGGGTCTCAACAGGTGTCAGGTGCTGGGCCGAGATTGTGTGGTGACAAAGGGGGTTTCACTTATTATTTATTAATTTTATTTATTTATTTTTGACAAGCGAGAGGTTGCTGAGACGATGTTGCATTTTGCAAGGGTCATAACAAAGGTGTCAGGCTGCTGAGACGATTTGCATGGTTGCAAGTGTCTCAACAGGTGTCTGGTTGCTAAGCTGAGATTGCGTGGTGGCAAAGGTTTTTTGATGAGTGAGCGGTTTGCTGAGACGATGTTGCGTTTTGCAAGGGTCTCAACAAGAGTGTCAGGCTGCTGAGACGACTTGCATGGTCGCATGGGTCTCAACAGGTGTCAGATTGCTTGGCCGACATTGCGTGATGGCAAAGGGTTTTTTTTTTGTAATGAGTGAGAGGTTGCTGAGACGATATTGTGTTTTGCAAGGGTCACAACGAGAGTGTCAAGCTGCTGAGAAGACTTTACATGGGTACAAGGGTGTCAAAAGGTGTCAGGTTGCTGAGCCGAGGTTTGCGTAGTGGTAAAGGTTTATTATACAATGGGGATGGAAAGTATTCAGACCCCCTTAAATTTTTCACTCTTTGTTATATTGCAGCCATTTGCTAAAATCATTTAAGTTAATTTTTTTCCTCATTAATGTACACACCGCACCCCATATTGACAGAAAAACACAGAATTGTTGACATTTTTGCAGATTTATTAAAAAAGAAAAACTGAAATATCACATGGTCCTCAGTATTCAGACCCTTTGCTGTGACACTCATATATTTAACTCAGGTGCTGTCCATTTCATCTGATCATCCTTGAGATGGTTCTACACCTTCATTTCAAGAGCTCAGAGACAGAATTGTGGCAAGGCACAGATCTGGCCAAGGTTACAAAAAAAATTCTGCTGCACTTAAGGTTCCTAAGAGCACAGCAACCTCCATAATCCTTAAATGGAAGATGTTTGGGACGACCAGAACCCTTCCTAGAGCTGGCCGTCCGGCTGAACTGAGCTATTGGGGGAGAAGAGTCTTGGTGAGAGGGGTAGAGAAGAACCCAAAGATCACTGTGGCTGAGCTCCAGAGATGCAGTCGGGATGGGAGAAAGTTGTAGAAAGTCAACCATCACTGTAGCCCTCCACCAGTCGGGGCTTTATGGCAGAGTGGCCCAACGGAAGCCTTTCCTCAGTGCAAGACACATGAAAGCCCGCATGGAGTTTGCTAAAAAACACCTGAAGGACTCCAAGATGGTGAGAAAAAAAAGAGATTCTCTGGTCTGATGAGACCAAGATAGAACTTTTTGGCCTTAATTCTAAGCGGTATGTGTGGAGAAAATCAGGCACTGCTCTTCACCTGTCCAATACAGTCCCAACAGTGAAGCATGGTGGTGGCAGCATCATGCTGTGGGGGTGTTTTTCAGCTGCAGGGACAGGACGACTGGTTGCATTCGAGGGAAAGATGAATGTGGCCAAGTACAGGGATATCCTGGACAAAAACCTTCTCCAGAGTGCTCAGGACCTCAGACTGGGCCGAAGGTTTACCTTCCAACAAGACAATGACCCTAAGCACACAGCTAAAATAACAAAGGAGTGGCTTCACAACAACTCCGTGACTGTTCTTGAATGGCCCAGCCAGAGCCCTGACTTAAACCCAATTGAGCATCTCTGGAGAGACCTAAAAATGGCTGTCCACCAACGTTTACCATCCAACCTGACAGAACTGGAGAGGATCTGCAAGGAGGAATGGCAGAGGATCCCCAAATCCAGGTGTGAAAAACTTGTTGCATCTTTCCCAAAAAGACTCATGGCTGTATTAGATCAAAAGGGTGCTTATACTAAATACTGAGCAAAGGGTCTGAATACTTAGGACCATGTGATATTTCAGTTTTTCTTTTTTTAATAAATCTGCAAAAATGTCAACAATTCTGTGTTTTTCTGTCAATATGGGGTGCTGTGTGTACATTAATGAGGAAAAAATGAACTTACCGTATATACTCAAGTATAAGTCGAGTTTTTCAGCACATTTTTTTTGTGCTGAAAGTGCCCCCCTCGACTTATACTCGAGTCAAGCACTTTTCTGCAGCAAAAAATTTCATTTTCGGAACTGAATTTGGGGCCCCATATCTCAGGGCCACTTGGTGCTAGGAACCCCAAATTTGGTGTGCAAACCCAGTGGAACTGGTACCATAACATATCCAACGATGGAGTTCCTAGCACCAAGTGGCCTTGAGATACAGGGCCCCAAATCCGGTCCTGAAAATGTCATTCTCTGCTACAGAAAAGTGCTTGACATTTTCTGAACCAATTTTTGGGGCCCTGTATCTCAGGGCCACTTGGTGCTAGAAATCCCAGCGTTGGATATTTCATGGTGCTAGTTCCACTGGGTTTGCACACAAAATTTGGGGTTCTTAGCATTAAGTGGCCCTAAGATACGGGGCCCCAAATTCGGTCAACTGTGTCCATCTGCAGCAATGTCATTTTGGGACCCTTTGGGTTCAGATACCCCAAATTTTGGCTGCAGCTAGGGGGCATTTAGGAACCCTTAACTACCAAGTTTGAAGTTCGGGGGACCTATGGCTGCAAATGGGCACAGTGAGGCTGCAAATGGGCATTGTTGACCCTCTTTTCCACTTACAGTAGCTGTGCATTTCTCACCCTCGTCTTATATTCGGGTCAATAAGTTTTTCCCATTTTTTTGTGGTAAATTAGGGCCTCGACTTATACTCGGAATGACTTATACTTGAGTATATACGGTAAATGATTTTAGCAAATGGCTGCAATATAACAGAGTGAAAAATTTAAGGGGGTCTGAATACTTTCCGTCCCTACTGTATACTATTATTTTTATTTATTTATTCATTTTTATAAATGAGGGGTAGCTGAGATGAATGTGTTTTGCAAGGGTCTCAACAAGAATAACAGGCTGCTGAGACGGTTTTGCATGGCTGCAAGGGTCTCAACGAATGAGAATTGGATTACTGAGAAAAGGATAGAAGCACCTAGTTTGTTTGGAGGCTTACCCTTACTCTTAATTGAGCAGTAAAAGGGATAAGGACAACATCCGTTTGATTCATAGGTTTCCGTAGGGGGAACTAACGAATGATATGGGAGACAACGAATGGTAACAAATTGATAGGACATAAAGACTGTGGTAACAGATCTTACTTGCGACAGTGGGCCATGCGAGTGAGTTTGGGGCAGACTGTGCAACATATCGGGAAGGTGTGGCGTGATGCCGTGCATGAGGCAAAACAACAAGGTTTGGTGTAGAAAATAGAGCACGAGAAGTGCATACAAATGATTCGTAAGTTCCACTGCGCGACCGAACACATAGTACGGGCGACACCGCGAGTGGCCACGAATTTTGACATGACAAACACGGAAACAAACCCTACCTGCGACAGTGACCATGCGACTGGGTTCGCATTGGACTGGAGCGGGTGTGCAACACATCCGAAGAGTGTGGTGTGGCGCCGTGCATGACGCATAGAAAATAACTTTGGTTTGGTAAATAAATAAGAGAAAAACCGTGTACAAACTATTCATAAGTTTCGCTGCAGAACTAAAACACATGGCATGGGGGAAACAATGAATGGCAACGGTAGAAAGTATGCAATGTATCTGATATGAATTGGTTGTAAAGAGAAATTACTCTGATAAGAATTGGTTGCAAAATGTATGAAATTAATCCAATACGAATTGGTAGTAAGGAGTAGGGATGGGCGAACGATTCGGCCTGAGCATAGGTTCGTGCCGAACTTTAGCTGTTCGGACGTTTGACGAGCAGCCGAACAAACGAATAGTTTGACTGTTTGTTCGCCCCCCCCGAACCAACCACAATGCATTGTGGTGCTGAACAGTGCATTGCAAGCCCTGATTGGCTGAAGCAGAGAAAGCTTCAGCCAATCAGGGCACAGAGCACTGTCAGAGTCATGATTGGACACTGTCATCATGACTTTATCCAATCATGGCTCATTCCCGCCCCACAGTATAAAAGTATTCTTTCAATGGCAGCCATTTTCAGTGTGATTTCGGCGTGGAGAGAGATAGAACAGAGCTCTGTTCAGTGATATCAGTTAGTTAGTGTGCTACTGTGCTATTTTGCTTCAATTGACAGTGTAGAATATTAGTTTAGTATCAGTCTAGGGACAGTGTGAGTGTAGTGAGGAGGACCATCATTCAGCTTTGCATAGTGTGCTGCTAGAGTAGGGACAGTTCAGATAGTTGCACTTTAGTGTAGTGAGACTGTGTCATTCATACATACATTAGTGACAGGGGACAGCTCGTATAATTTCAGTGTAGTGTAGTGAGACCGTCTCAATAATCTTGACATTAGTGTATAGCTAGAGTAGGGACAGTTCAGATAGCATCAGTATAGTGATGGTTGAACACCATCTATTTGATTGCGTTACTGCCAGTTTAACGCCATATCGTTTTGCATGCATTACTGCCAGTTTAACGCCATATAGTTCTGTGTGTATTACTGCCAGTTTAAAGCCATATCGTTTTGTGTGCGTTACTGCTAGTTTTGACGCCATATAGTTCTGTGTGCGTTACTGCCAGTTTAACGCCATATAGTTCTGTGTGTGTTACTGCCAGTTTAATGCCATATAGTTCTGTGTATGTTACTGCCACTTTAATGCCATATAGTTCTGTGTACGATACTGCCAGTTTAATGCCATACAGTACTGTGCGTCACTGTAAGTTTGGTGCATTATATTGCAGTATATTATAGTGTATACGTGGAGTGTGTCTGTATAGTGCGAGTACTCAAATTAAAGTGCAAACACCTCTTTACATTGATTAAAGTGCATCTACGTACAGATTTCAACTTCTTCTTTACATTTGCTTATAAGCACCACCTCCTCCCTCCCAATAATGTCTGAGAGGACAACAAGGAGAGGCAGACCAAATTGGAAAAATTCTGTGAGCCACAATGATCTTATTTGCTTGCTTGTGCTACCTCCAGCTGCATGTGCTAAGTTAGGAGCTGCGCTTGGGTGACCCCAAAAACAAAATTAATATTAACCAACTCTGTGCTTACTAGTGTGATAGTATTAAATACAAATAATATAAATGTTAAATAAACAAGGTGTGAAAAAACAAGCGCTTGTTACACCATAAATTAGTGCTTATTAGTGCTTGTTACACCCTACATAGTGTCTTAATCAACATAAAAAGTGCTTAGTGCTCAATATAAAGTATCCTGCTTGTCTAAATTAATAAATTAATAAATAATAAATAATGAAAAAAGTTCTCTTTAGCACTCTAAATGGTGCGTGCAAATAATGTCCAGCAGTGATAATAAAACAATGCGTGCAGGTGGTGTTCAGCTGTGACAACAATCTAACATCATGCCGAAGATATCCTGAGTGCTGCAAAACATGCTCCAGTGCTCCTTCGTGACCCCCTTAAGCTAATGTGCTCACTAGACATGTGCAGGATGAAAAAATTCGTTTAGTTTAGTTTCGTTTCAATTCGTTATTTAACTAAATTCGTTTAGTTAAATTCGTTGCATTCGTTACATTCGTTTTCGGAATTCGTTTTGTTTCGTATTCGAATTCGAAAAAATTCGACCGCATTCGAAAAAATTCGACCGTATTCGAAAAAAAACTATCAAATTCGAAAAAATTCTACCACATTCGATAAAAAACTATCAAATTCGAAAAAATTCTACCACATTCGATAAAAAACTATCAAATTCGAAAAAATTCTGCCACATTCGAAAAAAACTGTCAAATTCGAAAAAATTCTACCACATTCGAAAAAACTGTCAAATTCGAAAAAATTCTACCACATTCGAAAAAAACTATCAAATTCGAAAAAATTCTACCACATTCGAAAAAAACTGTCAAATTCGAAAAAATTCTACCACATTCGAAAAAACTATCAAATTCGAAAAAATTCTACCACATTCGAAAAAAACATTAACTGAATTTGAAAAAATAAACTATATATAACCATTTTGAGAAATTTGAAATTCGTATAGAATGAAATTGAATTCCAATAGAAAAGATTAGGATAGAATAGAAAATATAAAAGAATAGCATAGAAAAACAATAGAACAGAATAGAAAAAAATATAATATATTCTATTCTAATCTTTTCTATTCGAATTCAAATTCATTCTGTACTAAATTCCAATTTCGGAAGATGGTTATATATATATTATATATTTTTTTCTATTCTGTTCCATTATTTTTCTATACTATTCTTTTCTATTCTATTCTAAACTTTTCTATTCGAATTTGAATTAATTCCATGCGAAATTCGAATTTCGGAAGATGGCTTCTAAAATTAGATTTTCGTATAGAGTGAATTTGAATTTGAATAGAAAAGATTAGAATAGAAAATAATAGAAATCGAATAGACTAGAAAAACAATAGAACAGAAGAGAATAAAATATAATATATATATTATATTTTTTTCTATTCTGTTTCATTGTTTTTCTAGGCTATTCTTTTTTATTCTATTCTAAACTTTTCTATTCAAACTTGAATTCATTCTATACGAAATTCGAATTTCGGAAGATGGCTTCTGAAATTCGAATTTCGTATAGAATGAATTTGAATTTGAATAGAAAATAATAGTAAAGAATAGACTAGAAAAACAATAGAACAGAACAGAATAAAATATAATATATATATTATATCTTATTCTATTCTGTTCTATTGTTTTTCTAGTCTATTCTTTCTACTCTATTCTAATCTTTTCTATTCAAATTCAAATTCATTTTATACGAAATTCGAATTTCGGAAGATGGTTATATAGAAATAGAATGAAATCAAATTCTAATAGAAAAGAATAGAATAGAAAAACAATAGAACAGTAGAACAGAATAGAAAGAAATATTATATATATATATATATATATATAATATTTCTTTCTATTCTGTTCTACTGTTCTATTGTTTTTCTATTCTATTCTTTTCTATTAGAATTTGATTTCATAGAAAAACAAAACAATAGAACAGTAGAACAGAATAGAAAGAAATATTATATATATATATATATATATATATATATATATATATATATATATATATATATATATATATATATATATAGAATATTTCTATATATATATATATATATATATATATATATATATATATATATATATATATATAGAAATATATATATATATATATAATATTTCTATATATTATATATATAATATTTCTTTCTATTCTGTTCTACTGTTCTATTGTTTTTCTATTCTATTCTTTTCTATTAGAATTTGATTTCATTCTATTTCTATATAACTATCTTCCGAAATTCAAATTTCGTATAAAATGAATTTGAATTCAAATAGAAAAGATTAGAATAGAACAGAAAATAATATAAAAGAATAGCATAGAAAAACAATAGAACAGAATAGGAAAAAAAAATATTCTATTCTAATCTTTTCTATTCAAATTCATTCTGTACCAAATTCCAATTTCGGAAGATGGTTTTATATATATATATATATATATATATATATATATATATATATATATATATATATATATATATATATATATATATATATATATATATATATATATATATATATATATATATATATATATATAAAACCATCTTCCGAAATTGGAATTTGGTACAGAATGAATTTGAATATATATATATAAAACCATCTTCCGAAATTGGAATTTGGTACAGAATGAATTTGAATAGAAAAGATTAGAATAGAATATTTTTTTTTCCTATTCTGTTCTATTGTTTTTCTATGCTATTCTTTTATATTATTTTCTGTTCTATTCTTATTCTAATCTTTTCTATTTGAATTCATTCTGTACCAAATTCCAATTTTGGAAGATGGTTTTATATATTTTTTTATATATATTTTTTTCTATTCTGTTCTATTGTTTTTCTGTTCTAGTCTTTTCTATTAGAATTCGATTTCATTCTATTTCATTCTATTTCATTTTTTTCTATTCTGTTTTTATTGATATATATGTATATATTATACATATATTACATACATATATTATATTTTCTTCTATTCTGTTCTATTGTTTTTCTAGTCTTCTTTTCTATTATCTTCTGTTCTAATCTTTTCTATTCAAATTCGAATTCATTCTATACGAAATTCAAACTTCAGAAGCCATGTTCCGAAATTCGAATTTGAATTGAAAAGACTATTATAGAATATAAAATAATAGAAAAAAAAAGCATTAAAAAAATATAAGAGAATAAAAAAATTATATATATATATATATATATATATATATATATATATATATATATATATATATTCATTCTATTGCTTTATTATTTTATATTCTATCTTATTGGTTTTTTTAGAAAAACTTTTTCTATTTTTTTCGAATTCGATTCGAATTTGTTTTCGAATTCGATTCGAATTTGTCTTCGATTCGAATATGTTTTCGAATTCGATTCGAATATGTTTTCGAATTCGATTCGAATATGTTTTCGAATTCGATTCGAATAGGTTTTCGAATTCGATTCGAATAGGTTTTCGAATTCGATTCGAATAGGTTTTCGAATTCGATTCGAATAGGTTTTCGAATTCGTTCGTTTTTTTTCGGATTCGTTTAAATTCTTTACTTTTCTAATTCGGAAATTCGGATGCATCCGAATTTCCGAATAATGAAAAATTCGTCCGAATTTCGATTCGGAACGAAACGTAATGCACATGTCTAGTGCTCACCTCAGAGCGTGTGACTCAGCTGCTACCCTGAGTCCAAATACGCTTTGGAGCCACCCCTGGGCTCAGTCTCAGTGTCTGCTGCACTCCTCCAGCTGGAAACAATGTGGCTCCATACATATACATGAAAAAGGAAACTATATAGTGTAATATAGTCAAAATACTTTTATTAAAAGAAAACGCTCCCCACACCGGGGTACTCACATGGCACTGGTGCGTCAGTGCACCATACTATAACGGCTTTCTATGCAAAATCACTGGATGCTTAGTGCGGTATGCTGTGCTGGGAGAGCGCTGGTGTAAAGTCCGTGTCAGTCTCTCCATCCTGGCCCCTCCCCTATGCGTCTTCGACACCGGGATCACATGTCATCATCAGGGGGATCACTGTAAGGAGGTCAGCAACAAATCTGTCGACGGGCAAAGGTGGACGTGGTGGCCAGTCCTCAGGCAGGGCATCATTTCCTCTGTTAAGTGAGTTTGCCCATGCTGTCCAACCACAGCATGCAGAGGAGGTGGTGGACTGGCTTACTAAACCTTCCTCATCCTCCTTATCCTCTGTCACGCAAGTAGAGACAAGTGTGCAGTCCGATGCAGTTGCTAGAGTGGATAAACCTGTCTCCTTGTCCACATCTATTCCTGCCACAGCCCCAACATCAGCCATTGAGGAGTCAGCTGAGTTATTTGACCACAACTTCAGCCACTTATTCCTTGATGATGCCCAGCCATTACTGGATTCAGATGTTGGTTCTGAGGTTGAGGATGACAGGAACATGAGCCTAGAGAGAGGGAGGAACACTGGTATACAAATTGGCATTCATGTTCCCCAAGCCGCATGTTGTCTCCAGTGGTAATGATAAAGATGGAGGAGATGGAGATGATGAAGATGAGGTCACTGATGCGACTTGGGTGCCAGAGGAGGAAACTGAAGGTGAGGCGGCACAACCCCAAGGAGGCTGACATCAAGAAAGAGTGGAGAGTAGCCACCCTATTCCATCACATTCTGCAGCTGCTATGTTCTGACCCACTCAGAGCTGTCTGGGCCTTTTTCAGCACATCTGCAGCAGATTGCACTGTTGCTATCTGCAAACTGTGTCTCAAGCACATCAAACGTGGCAAAAACACCAACCATTTGGGTACCACATGTCTAACAAGACATTTAACGTCCAACCACTCAGCCCGTTGGCAAGAGCACCTAAAAGCCACACAAAAGGGGCACAAATCTGTCCTCCTCCTCCTTACCCACTTCAGTCTGCCCCTGCGATACAGAGTCATTACCTTTCAGCAGCCTCTACTGACAGGGATAATGGTATAGCAAAGGGTGTCCCAGGTCCTAGCAGCACATCTGCCAGCAGCACACCACCAGCTGTAGACTATAGCCGGCAAGTTTCTTTGCCCCATCTGCTGCAGTGGAAAAAAAAAATACAGTCCCTGCCACCCACATGCTCAGCGTCTGAATGCAAGCTTGTCAAAGCTGTTGGCTCTCCAACTTCTGCCTTACAGCCTGGTGGATTCTGCCCCCTTCCGTGAATTCACACAATGTGATGTACCACAATGGCACGTTCCCAGTTGCTACTACTTTTCACGTAAGGCCGTTCCATCTCTCTACCATCACGTGGAAGGGAATGTTCTGGCATCGTTGGGCAAGGCAGTCAGCCGTAAAATCCACCTTACTGCTGACACGTGGTCCAGCAAGCATGGGTAGGGACAATATATTTTGTTTACAGCACACTAGGCAACGCTGCTTGCAACTCGAAAGCATGCAGCACAGGGCTCTGTGCTGCAGCTTGTTGTGCCCCCACGTTTCCATACAGCTAGTGGTAATGATGCCAGACCTGTGAGCTCTACCCCCTCCTCCTACTCCGCCACATCCATGCCCTCCTCTGCAGAATTGTCCTGTGAACATCAGGTACCCCCTAAGCGTTCAAAGGGCTATTCCCAGAGCCAGGCTAAAAGGTGCCATGCAGTGCTTCAGCTTGTGTTTAGGGGGCAGGAACCACAGAGCAGAGATTATTGCAGCTCTTCAGGGACAGGCCCAGAGGTGGTTCAGGCCCAGCTGGAGCCAGGGATAGTGGTGTCCAATAATGGCTCAATAATGGCTCAAACCTTCTGTCCGCCCTTAGACAGGGAAAGTTGACACATGTCCTCAATTTGGTGGTGCAGCGTTTCCTAAGTACATACCCAGGGTTGAAAGATGTACTAAAACAGGCCAGAAGAGTCTGTAGCCATTTAAGGCGGTCATACACAGCCATGGGCGGGAACTTTTTTCAGGGGGGAGCATCATCTTAGGGTCACCCATGCGCCGCCCCTTTTCGACAATGTCCTTATAACATTGTTATGGTCAGAGACTGCAGGCATAGTACAGTCTCTAGGATAAGTAATAGATAATGCCTGGCGGGCCCTCTTACCAGACCCAGCGAAACTACAGAAGTGATCCCTCTGGCTGGACGATCACTCACTCTGGGTTCCCCGGGGGCGATTCTGGTCAGTAGTGTAGCATGTCTGTACCCTGGCAGTGGCTCAGTCTCTCGCTCTCTGGTAGCGCTGGGTAGTGTGGCTCTCTCTCTGGCACTGGGTAGCGTGGCTCTCTCTCTCTGATGCTGGGTAGCGTGGCTCTCTGGTGGTGCTGGGTAGTGTGGTTCTCTCTCTGGTGGCGGTGGGTAGCGTGGCTCTCTGGTGGTGCTGGGTAGTGTGGCTTTTTTCTCTGGTGACGCTGGGTAGCGTGGCTCTCTGGTGAAACTGGGCAGCGTGGCACTCCCTCTGGTGACAATGGGAACTGTGGCGCTCTCTCTGGTGACACTGGGTAGCATGGTGCCCTCTCTGGTGACATTGGGCATCGTGGCTATCAGACTCCTACTTACCAGACCGGTGAGTCCGCTTGGGCAGAGGGTAGGCTCCCTTACGCGTCCGACTCGTGGCCCCTGGTAAGGTAAACAGGAAGCACAGGAGTGCGGAGTGGTATGAGAGCCTGTGAACTGAAGTCCAGATGTAGATGGAAGAGCAGTCTTTAGCAGCAGGTGCAGGCTGGAACACAGGCAATGGGACTGAGCAGGATGGTCAGGAGACAGGCTGGGTTCGGCAACAGGCAGGCAACGAGGTACAGTGGAGCAGGCAAAGGAATAGTCAGACAGGCCAAAGGTCGGGTGCAGGCAGAGTTCAGAGGGAGGTTCAGGAAGGAAGCCGGGTCGTCAGGAGATCTGGAGAGTATAGGCACAGGTTCAGGTACAGGTACTACAGACGGCAAAGCTGTTGATCAGGCAGCACTGATCACAGAGGCAGGCCGGCTTAAATGGACAGTTTGGCACCAAACGGAGCACGCGCGCACCGGCACGCACAGGCATGCGCCCCCGCACACGCCCGCACGCGCGCCCCCGCTCACCGGCATACACAACAGTTCTGACCGGGACACGCATACGGGAGCTGCAAGGAATGCGTGCAACAGGACCTGCAGGAACACGCGCGCTGACGCCCACCACCGCGAGCACAAGGTGAACTCTCTGACAGTGCCCCCTCCTCAAGGGCAGCCTCCGGATGCCTAGCTGGGCCAACCTGGTTGCATGAGAGTTTTTAAAGGCTTGCAGCAGTTCTTCAGCTCTCAGGCTCCCAGGAGTTATCCTCGGGTCCATACCCCTTCCTCTTGATGAGATACTGGATTTGATTGCGCCTTTTCCTACAGTCCAGGATTGCCTCGTTTTCAAACTCCTCCTCGTTATTGATCATAACAGGCTCAGGAGGACTGGCATTACGGTTGGGGAAAGGATTAGGAGCGACCGGTTTCAGTAAGGACACATGGAAAACCGGGTGTATTCTAAAGGAGTCCGGCAGGCTGAGCTCATACGCTACATCGTTTATTTTTCTTCTCACCGGGAAGGGTCCCATGAATTTAGGCCCTAGTTTCCTAGAGGGGCAAGCCATTTTTAAGTTAGTTGTAGATAGCCACACTTGATTGCCAGGCTCCAGGATAAGTTCCCCACGCCTCTTCTTGTCGAACATCTTTTTATAAGAAGCCTGGGATTGGCCCATTGTTTCCTGCAGAAGTTTGTTATTGGTAGAGAAGAACTCCAATGTTTCGGTCACTGCAGGGAGGGAGCATTCGGGTATTGAGCTGGGTAGAAAGGAGGGATGAAATCCATAGTTGGCAAAAAAATGGCGTCTGGTTGATGGCTGAATGCAAGGAGTTATTGTATGAAAATTCCGCAACTGGTAGCAGAGAAGCCCAGTCATCCTGGGAAAAGACCGAGAAACAACGGAGGTATTGCTCCAGGGTCTGGTTGGTTCTCTCTGTCTGGCCGTTTGTCTGAGCGTGATAGGCTGAAGAGAACGCTAGTTCAATTTCGAGGGAACCACACAACGCCTTCCAGAACCTGGAGGTGAATTGAACACCACGGTCCGAGACGATATTAGAGGGAACCCCATGTAATCTCACCATTTCTTTAACGAAGATCTTCGCCGTTTCCACGGCTGAGGGTGTGCCCTTCGTGGGCAAGAAGTGAGCCATTTTCGACAATCTATCAATTATGACAAAGATGGTAGAGAAGCCTTCGGATGGGGGTAGTTCCACGATGAAATCCATCGAGATCATTTTCCAGGGTCTGTCAGGAATGGGCAAGGGTTTCAATAAGCCCCAGGCCTTCGTCCGGTTACTCTTGCTTCGGGCACATGTATGGCAGGAACTGACGTAACTCCTACAATCCTCGGCCAACTGTGGCCACCAAAAGGTGCGCTGCACCAGTTCGGTTGTCTTCTGGGCCCCGAAATGACTTGCCAGCTTGTGATCATGGCAAAGCTCTAGTACCGGCACCCTAAAGCTCTCAGGAACCATGATCTTCTCCTTGTGCCAGAGTAAACCATCTCTTAGGCTGGTCTCGGTGGGTTGGGGTATAGTTGTGGAAGCTTGCCTTATTCTGGAGATTAAATCCCCCTGAAGCAGTAAAAAATTTCCCGCAGGCAGGATAGTGTCCGGAGGGATGGTTTCTTTGGAGTCATGGAACATTCGCGAGAGAGCGTCTGGTTTGATGTTTTTGGAGCCGGGTCTGTAGGTTATATGAAATTGAAAGCGGGAGAAGAAGAGTGCCCATCTGGCTTGTCGTGGTTTTAGTCTCTTGGCAGATCTCAAATACTCCAAGTTTTTGTGGTCTGTGTAGATTAGAATAGGATGTACAGCACCCTCCAAAAGATAGCGCCACTCCTCCAGAGCCGTCTTGATGGCCAGAAGCTCCCGGTCTCCTACATCGTAGTTCCTTTCAGACACAGATAGTTTGCGAGAAAAAAAAGCTATTGGGAACAGAAGGGCCTTGGGGCCCTGACCTTGGGAGAGTACTGCCCCTACTGCGACTTCTGAGGCATCAACCTCCAACACGAATGGCAAGGCAGAGTTAGGATGTTTGAGGATGGAGGCCGATGTGAATAGTCCCTTTAATTTTTCAAAGGCCGATTGAGCCTGGGGGTCCAGCAGAATCGGGTTCCCTGTTTTGTTAGTTCTGTAATGGGGGCAATGATCTTGGAAAAGTCTCTGATGAATTTCCTATAGAAATTGGAAAATCCAACGAAGCGTTGGACCCCCTTCCTGTCTGTAGGTGCGGGCCAGTCCAGGATGGCGGACTCCTTTTGAGGGTCCATTTTAATACCTTCTACTGAAATGATGAGCCCCAGGAATTGGATGCATTGGAGTTCAAACTCACATTTATCGAGTTTAGCATACAGTCCGTGTTGCCTGAGCCGGGCAAGGACATTCCGAATGTGCCTGCGATGATCAGTCAATGAAGAGGAAAAAATGATAATGTCATCAAGGTAAACGATGACGTAGAGGTCCAAAAATTCCTGGAAGATGTCGTTCACAAAATGTTGGAATGTGGCTGGGGCATTGCATAAACCGAAGGGCATAACGAGATACTCGAAATGCCCAAAACGAGTGCGAAAAGCGGTTTTCCACACGTCCCCCCTCTCGGATACGGATTAAATTATAGGCTCCGCGAAGATCTAATTTTGTGAAGACAGTTGCTGTTCCCAGCCTCTGGAATAATTCAGGCACCAGGGGTAACGGGTAGCGATTTTTAATCGTTATCCGATTCAGTTCCTGGTAATCGATGCATGGTCGAAGAGAATGATCCTTTTTCTCCACAAAGAATATGCCTGCGCCGGCCGGAGATGTGGACGGGCGGATAAACTTCTTTTTTAAATTCTCATCAAGATATTTTTTTAATGTATCCAATTCCTGCTCGGTCAATGGAAAGATCCTGCCGAAGGGTATCTCGGTTCCGGGTAGCAGCTCTATAGGGCAATCATAGGGCCTGTGTGGGGGTAGGATCTCTGCACCTTTCTTGCTGAATACGTCAGAGAAATCTCGGTAGGGTTCTGGGATGGCTTGGTGTGAGTTGGCTTCAGGATGTAAGCAGAGGAGTTGGGGCATCTCATGGGTAACTCTTTGCAGGCAGTGTTGTTGGCAATAGTCAGAGAGAAATTCCACTTTTCCAGAGGCCCAGTTAATATGGGGATTGTGGGCCTGCAACCATGGCATTCCAAGGATGACAGGAAACAGGGGAGAGGAAATGGCATCCAAACAGAGGAATTCCTGGTGTTGAGAGTTCATAGTAGCTACTAAGGGGATAGTCTCCTGAATGACAGGACCGGAACGGAGGGCGGAACTGTCTGCAAGGTGAACAGCCAGGCTCTGGGTCTTGAGTCGGAGTGGGATATCATGCTGAGCTGCAAAGGCCTGGTCAATGAAGCAGCTGCACGCTCTGGAGTCAATGATGAATGGAACTTGGATAGCCTTTCTGGAAAGCTGCAAAGTGACAGAGATGGTAAGGCGAGTACTAGGTTTTGGCATGATAGTGGCACACATACGAGCAGAAGAACGACACTTACGCGTCTTGTTGGGGCAGACGCTGGCGTAGTGCCCAGGTTCCCCACAGTAGAGGCATAGGTTATGGGTACGTCTTCGTAACTTCTCTTCGGGAGTCAACGAAGGACGGAGCAGACCAAGCTGCATGGGCTCCCGAGTTATCGAAAGCTGGAGAAGTTGGTGGAGCCGAGGGCTTACTAGGAGGACTGGGAACCTGTGGAAGCATCCAGGTGGGTCGAAAGGTACTGGTAGATCTTTCGGTGCGTCGTTCTCTCAGACGACGGCCAATTTGAATTGACAGGTTAACTAGTTCTTCCAGGGTTTGAGGTATCCCAACCCGTGCTAACTCATCCTTAAGTGGGTCGGACAAACCCATCCTAAACTGATGGCGCAGAGCCGCGTCATTCCATGCCGTATCGGAACTCCAGCGCCTAAATTCAACAGCATAGTCCTCAGCTGCTCTGCGGCCTTGCCGAAGGGAGTGCAGGGAAGCTTCGGCAGTAGCGGTTAATTGAGGATCTTCATAAAGTTGGGACATCGCCAAGAAGAAGGCGTCCAGATTCTCCAGGGCATCAGACTTTTGTTCCAGAATGTGATGGGCCCAGGTTTGAGGTTCACCTGACAGCATGGAAATGACAAAGCCCACCTTAGTGGCTTCTAGGGAGAAGGTACGAGGCTGCAGAACAAAATAGAGACCGCATGCATTCCGGAATGCACGGTATTTACTACGGTCTCCAGAGAATCTCTCCGGTATAGGTACTTTGGGCTCTGGAGGGAGCATGACTACGGAGGGTGCCACGGTGGCAGATGAAGTCCCCTGGGGACTGGTGGGTGCAGACAGGGCCTGAACACGTTCCTCCAGTCTGGTATAACCCTCTTGTAAGCTTTTTACCGCTTGGGTTAATCCTGCCAAATGTCTGCAAAGTTCATCCATAGGGGAGGCCCCCTGCCCGGACTCGGTCATGGCTGCCTGATACTATCAGTCTCCTACTTACCAGACCGGTGAGTCCGCTTGGGCAGAGGGTAGGCTCCCTTATGCGTCTGACTCGCGGCCCCTGGTAAGGTAAACAGGAAGCACAGGAGTGCGGAGTGATATGAGAGCCTGTGAACTGAAGTCCAGATGTAGATGGAAGAGCAGTCTTTAGCAGCAGGTGCAGGCTGGAACACAGGCAATGGGACCGAGCAGGATGGTCAGGAGACAGGCTGGGTTCGGCAACAGGCAGGCAACGAGGTACAGTGGAGCAGGCAAAGGAATAGTCAGACAGGCCAAAGGTCGGGTGCAGGCAGAGTTCAGAGGGAGGTTCAGGAAGCAAGCCGGGTCGTCAGGAGATCTGGAGAGTATAGGCACAGGTTCAGGTACAGGTACTACGGACGGCAAAGCTGTTGATCAGGCAGCACTGATCACAGAGGCAGCCCGGCTTAAATGGGCAGTTTGGTGCCAAACAGAGCTTGCACGCGCACCGGCACGCACAGGCACGCGCCCCCGCACACGCCCGCACGCGCGCCCCCGCACACCGGCATACACAACAGATCTGACCGGGACACGCATACCGGAGCTGCAAGGAATGCGCGCAACAGGACCCGCAGGAACACGCGCGCCGACGCGCCCTGACGTCCACCACCGCGAGCACCCTGCCTGCCGAGGTGAACTCTGACAGTGGCGCTCTGGTGACACTGGGTAGCATGGCGCCCTCTCTGGTGACACTGGGTAGCATGGCGCCCTCTCTGGTGACACTGGGCAGCGTGGCGCTCACTGGATTCCACCCAGCACACGCCTCTTTGTTTGTCCTGTAGCACTCAGTCCCTCAGCTTTTTTCCAGGCTGCAGTCTCTCAATCTCTCTCTTGATCAAGCTGTAGCCTCCTTCCTGTGGAAAATGGGGCCGACAATCCTCGGGAATACAAGTTCCATGACGCTCTCCTCTCCTAGTCTCCTTTGATTAGCCCTCAGTTATGGCCAATGGGGAAGGAATGGAGCGGGCGGGAAGCTGGGCGGGGAACCTGGTGAGAGCCACCGTCTCATCTCCCTGACAGGAGAAAGGTGGGGCAAGCGGGAGAAACCCCTGACAGCCTGCAGCTCGCCTTTCTCCTGTCACAGCGCCACCGAGTTCTCTGCTGGACTGAACAGGGAAAAGAGCCCGCAGTCACACTACACTGATGGGGGGGCTTGACAGCAACTTGATGGTGTCACCCCACTGGCTGCCCTCACCCCCATAGCGACGCCACTGTGCTGAACCGATCCCTGATTCCGGGGGGGGGGGGATTTGACCCCCCTTGCCCCTACCCGCGGATGCCCATATACACAGCCAGTGCTCGGTTGGTTGAAATTCAGCGGAAATTCCACCTGCCCATAAACCGCCTGATTTGTGGTATGCCCACCAGGTGGAACTCAACTTTGGGAATGCTGCAGCGGCTATACATGCAGCAGAGGGCTGTCAACAAGTATCTGTGTCAGTATGGCACAACGACAGGCTCAGGCCACCTCAGCTTTTTCCCCACGCCAATGGCTGATCATTAAGGATGCATGCACTGTATTGTCACCATTTGAGGAGGCCACAAGGATGGTGAGCAGTGACAGTGCATGCATTAGTGACACAATCCCTGTTGTGTACCTGCATGGCATTATGGACAGGGCACTGGTGGCAGAGCAGTAGGAGGAAGTGGAGGACTTCCTTTACTCTCAAGGCCCACTTTATCCAGACACCATCATTCCTATGTCACAGAACACACAGGAGGAGAGAGGGGAGGAGGATGAGGAGGAGGATTCTGGCACTTTCATAGGCCTTCCAACCCCAGGACCCTTGGGAGTACTACGTGGCTGGGAGGAGAAATTTGCAGATGCTGTCATCCTGAGTGAACCCGAGGAGTCTGCTTCTTAAGCCTCAGCAAATTTGAGGTGCATGAGCAACCTCATGCTTCAAAGCCTGCGAAAGGACCCAAGAATACTTGGCATAAAGGAGAAGAATGATTACTGGTTGGCAACCCTCCTTGACCACTGTTATAAGGGGAAGGTCTCAGAACTCATCCCGTCCCCACAGAGAGTGCAGAAGATAAAATCTCGAGGACACGTTAAAGAGGATTTCATTGAATGTTTTTCCTGACTCCAGTAGGTTACAGTGTGGTGGAAAACATCGTTTTGAGCCTTCTGTTGGTCAAGAGAGGAGCGTTGGAGAAGGCGTCCGCCTAAGTGAGGCATTTCAGAATTTTTTTAGTCCTCGCCGCCCAGGGCTGTCACCTTTCACATCCCATCGGCAGAGTCTGCATCACATCGTGGACAATTACCTCTGGGCCAAAACAGAGATGGAGTGCTTTCCAGCTGACAATCCACTAACTTACTGGGTCATGAGAATAGACCACTGGCCAGAACTTGCCCAGTATGCTATTGAGTTGTTGGGCTTCCCTGCATCCAGCATACTTTCAGAACGGGCATTCAGTGCTGCAGGAGGTTTCGTTACCGATCATAGAATGCATCTGTCCACAGACTCCATGGACCGTTTGAGTTTTATAAAAATGAATCAGTCCTGGATTACCAGCTATGAAGCCCCTGATGCCTTAATCACTGATTAAAGGGGTTGTAAAGGTAAAAATTTTTTCACCTTAATGCATTCTATGCATTAAGGTGAAAAAACTTCTGACAGAACCGCCGCCCCCAGCCCCCCCGTTTTACTTACCTGACGCCTCGAAAGTCAGCTTCGCGTTCCCGACATCTGTTCCTCCGCTCACCCTGGCCGCTGATTGGCTGCAGTGGATGGATTGAAAGCAGCGCAGCCATTGGCTCGCGCTGCTGTCAATCACATCCGATGACGCGGCGCGCCGGGGGGCGGGGCCGAGTGATACAGCGAGCGGCTATAGCCGCCGGCTGTATCACGGGAGCGCGCCCGCAAGCACTCACCACCGTGCGAGGGAGCTCGCATTAAGGTGGTGAATGCTTGCGGGGAGGAGCTGAAACAGCCGCCGAGGGACCCCAGAAGACGAGGTTCGGGGCCACTCTGTGCAGAACGAGCTGCACAGTGAAGGTAAGTATAACATGTTTGTTATTTTAAAAAAAAAAAAAAAACACCTTTACAAACGCTTTAAGTCATTTTGGGATGTGGAATCTCTGCAGGACTTCGAGGATGCCTAGCTTTGAGGGTGTTCAATCATTTCATCTAGAAGAATGTTTTTGGTATAGGTTTCATGGGCACAATTAACACCCAAAGACCAATTTTCAGCACCTGTTTGACAAGTGCATATCATTGCAATTTTTTACAGCAAGGCCAATTCTTGCTTTCATCAAGAGCACCTCTATAGGGTTACAGTGGGAAGACGCCCCCAACACCCAAAGAGTAATTTTTCTGCACCTGTTTGACAGGTGCATATCATTGCAATTTTTTACAGCAAGGCCAATTCTTGCTTTCATCAAGAGTACCTCTATAGGGTTACGGTGGGAAGGCACCACCGACACCCAAAGACCAATTTTTACGCACCCGTTACTTCTATCTAAAGTCAAAGTGACACCAGAATGTATCCAAAAATCTCTAATCTTGTTCCCAGTGCACTACATTGTGGCCTCATCATATACACTGGCTCCCCAGCTGGTCCTGAACTTGCAGGGAATATGTCATTTTTTTGGCTTTATAAATGCAATTATTACTGCAGCAGATTCTAGACATGGTACAGATCTGCCACTTCACAGGTAGACTAAGGGACCCCTCCAGGCACTATATTGGGAGGATTTTATCATTTTTATTTTTTCACTTTAAAAATCAAAAAATCACTGCTCATTTAAAAAAATGACAGTTTTCACAAACTTTTTTTTTAATTGATACATGTCCCCCAGGGCAGGACCCCTAAAACCATTGTATGCCCAATTACTTGCATACTGTATAAGCCTTCAAAATGGGCACTTTTGATTTTTGGCGGTCGGGTCCCATTGACTTTAATGGGGTTCGTTATTGGGGTCTGAACTTTCGTGGTGTTCGGAAGTTCCGGTGCAAACTGGAAAGGGGTCTGTTCGGCTCATCCCTAGTAAGGAGTATTAAATTTATCTGATACGAATTGGTTGTAGAGTGTATGCCAACCCGTGCTCTGAAACCGAACACTTACCAACCACCCAGCCCCCCCCCCAGGCTAATCAGATGCAGACAAGGCACCAGGTGGGTCTAATTACCACCTCAATCAGCCACTGAATCCGTACAAACAATACATGCTCATCTCCGAAAGGATGAGACGGCAACCCCGGGGACAGTGAATCTTATAACCAGTGAAGCCTATGGCAAGTGATATGGGACAACGACTGACAGTGGCTCAGAGGCTTGGATTTACAAATAAATCGTATGTTTGGCAGAAGGAACTTACGAATGTACTACGCCTGTGCTGAATGATGTTGGGACAACAACTCAGGGGCAGGTTTTTTACGAACGGGATGCAGGATAGGAAGCATAACAAATCGCAAGATCGCACATGATACAAAAAGGTTTGAATACTACCTGCGACAGTGAGCAGGAACCACCGACAAAGACCACGAAAGGAGAAGCTGCAATGCACTTGCGATCGAATGCTCAGACTCACAAACATAAGATGAGCTGGGAATTGTCAGCCCAGTGACGTGTAGTATTACGCACTGAACTGACAAAGAGCGTGGGCGAGTGGGCTGCTTAAATACCTTATATATTAATGTTTGGGGGCTCTGAGTAATTTTCTAGAAAAAAAATTATGATTTTTACATGTAGGAGAGAAGTGTCAGAATTGGCCTGGGTGGCAAGAGGTTCATTACCATAGGTAAGTAATATACAAATAATTATTATATATTGTTTTCAAGGCAGTTTACTATATTTTCAAAATCTGTACTCAAGCAGACGGACAAATTACTAAAGTTTGAAGTTATAACTTCCAACCAGTAATTTCACAGTAAATAGATAAATAATAAATTATTATGTTATAACATATAGCATATAAATATATGATTTAGCTTGAATATAACAGTACCTTTTCAACTGAATTAGTTTCTCCCTCTTAACCACTTAAGCCCCGGACCATTTGGCTGGCCAAAGACCAGAGCACATTTTGCGATTTGGCACTGCGTTGCTTTAACTGACAATTGCGTGGTTGTGGGACGTGGCTCCCAAACAACATTGATGTCCTTTTTTTCCTTCAGTTACTCTTTATTAAAGCATTGGAAAAGATACTCAAGTGTCTGGTGTCTACACTATCTGTCCAAGGTTTTACTTACCTCTTCATAAAAAGAAATCAGGTTTGTCTGACAACTTCTGTCTTTCATGAATCCATGCTGAAATGTTTTTTTCCAGCAAGAACTCGTCTATGTGGTCTTTTATTAAATGCTCCAGTATCTTCCCGACTATAGAAGTTAAACTAACAGGTCTATAGTTACTTGGTAAAGACTTTGATCCCTTTTTAAATATAGGCACCACGTTCGCCCTGCGCCAATCCAGTGGTACTATTCCTGTCATTAATGAGTCCCTAAAAATTAGATACAATGGCTTTGAAATTACAGAGCTCAATTCTTTTAGGATCTGTGAGTGGATGCCATCAGGTCCAGGTGCTTTATCCACCATTATTCTGTCTAAATATTTCTGGACCATATCACTTTTGAGCCATTGTGGATCATTCGGGGCTGTGTCACTACCACCCCCATTATTGACATGAGCTCCCCCATGCTCTTTTGTATACACAGAGCTGAAGAAAGTATTTAATACATTAGCCTTCTCTTTGTCCCCAGTCACCCACTCTAGATTATTTTGTAAAGGGCCTACATGCTCAGACCTGGCCTTTTTACTATTAATATATTTGAAGAATTTTTTGGGGTTTGTCCTACTATCTTTTGCAATCTGTCGTTCATTTTGAATTTTTGCATCCTTGATTTCCTTTTTACATATTCTGTTAAATTCTTTGTAACATTTAAATGACACTAGTGTTCCTTCATTTTTATATTTTTTAAAAGCTCTTTTCTTATTGTTTATAGCTTCTTTAAACTTTGGCCGTGAGCCACATAGGTTTTGTTTTTAACCTTTTAAACGTATTGCCCATGGGAATATACTTTGCAGTGAGGTCCCAAACAGTCTTTTTGAAGAATTCCCATTTCTGTTCTGTATTTATCGCTGCCAATATTCCCTCCCAGTCTAAATCCTGGAGAGCAGCCCTCATCCCTGGAAAATTTGCTCTCTTGAAGTTAAGTGTTTTTATCTTTCCCGTATGTATTTCTTGTTTACAGCTAACATCAAAGGAAATCATGTTATGATCACTGCTACCCAGGTGTTCCTTTATCTGGACATTAGTGATAAGCTCTGCATGGTTTGAGATTACCAGGTCCAACAGAGTTTCATTCCTAGTTGGGGCCTCAATAAACCATAAAACTGTCCTGTAATAGGTTTATAAATTTTTACCCTTTATCTTTCCCAGCAGTGCTATTACTCCAGTCAATTTCTGGGTAGTTAAAATCCCCCATTATTATCACTTTCCCAGCCCTTGCAAGGACTTGAGTCTCCACCTCCTCGTTAACATTGGGTGGTCTATAACAAACTCCAATGATTAACTTTGAACTACGCCCATCTATATGCAGTTCCACCCATAATGCTTCAGACTCATCACACTCTCCATCAACCAGGTCCTCTTTCACACTTGCGTTGAGATCACTTCTCACATAGAGACAGACCCCGCCACCTTTCCTTTTTACCCTGTCTCTAGGAATATTAATAGCCCAGTCATGTGAGGATTGAAGCCAAGTTTCAGCAATACCGATTACATCATAGCTCTCCTCATGCACCAGAGCTTCCAACTCACCTATTTTGCTTGGCAGACTTCTGGCATTGGTGTACAAACACTTTAATGCATTAAACATACATACATGCATTTTGCTCTGGTGTTTTTCATATCATTTTTAGTAGTACAAATGGCACTATAGTTTCCAATGGCTGTTTGCAACATGGGAAATTTCTTGTCACCTGCCATAACCCTCCCCCCATCTATCTCCATTCCACCCTCCATTAATGTCTGACCCCTAACTGACCTGTCTGCCCAATGTAATTCTGGTTCACCCTCCCCCCTCAATCCTAATTTAAATACTCCTCCAGCCTTCCCATAAACCTCTCCCCCAGCACAGTAGACCCCCCCCATTCAACTAATGGTGGAAGTAATTGTAAAAGCGCATGCGCGCATCACGTGCCCCCCTGAGCACAATACATCAGATCCACATCACTGTAGAAGCCCAAAGAGTGCATTTAAATGTAAAATGAATTCATGTTAACAGTAATGGGGCTAGGTTTAATATCAAACCACTTGGTGTTTAACCACTTCAATACAGGGCACTTATACACCTTCCTGCCCAGACCAATTTTCAGCTTTCAGCGTTGTCGCAGTTTGAATGACAATTGCGCAGTCATCCATCACTGTACCCAAACTTGGTTTGGGCCCGAAGATGTACCATCGCATTTCTTCACTGTACTCCGCCCCATCTGCGCAAATTCGCATAAACGGCTCACTGAGTGATCCCTTCACCCTACACAATGGCACTAGGCAGGGATGTCCTCTCTCCCCCCTCCTCTTTGCTATCACTTTAGAACCGTTCCTAGCCACAATTAGACGCAATATTAATATACATGGTATCCAGGTAGGAAGTAGAACTCACAAATACGCTGCTTATGCTGACGATATACTCTTCATTCAACAACCGCGTATCTCCCTGCCCAACTTAATGTCAGCATTTTCTACCTTCCAGATGATATCAAATTTTAAAATAAACCTCTCCAAATCGGAAATCCTCAATATTAACCTCCCTAGGGCAGAAGCGACCTCTTTGAAGCCCCTTTTCCCATTTAGATGGGAACAGACCCACATGAAGTATCTGGTCATATACCTCACACCTAGACTACGCTCTCTTTTTAAATACAATTACATTCCATTATTAAACAGCATCAGAGCGGATCTAAGAAAGTGCTCCAATCTATCCCACTCTTGGTTAGGGAAAATCAACATAATTAAAATGAACATTCTTCCCCGAGTATTATTTATTTTTCAAATGATTCCATTAGGCGTCCCGGTGGGGTTCTTCACTATACTACAAGCAATGATTTCCCGATTTGTTTGGGGGAACAGTCGCCCCAGAATATCCAGAGACGTTCTCTTCCGCTCCAAATGCTCTGGGGGACTGGCACTCCCAAACTTTAAGACCTATTATCATGCTGTCATATTATCCAGAATGGCAGACTGGAAATACGCGATTAATTCAAAATTATGGGTGCAACTAGAATACTCTGAGTGGATCCGATCTCTCTACTATCCCCTGGATACCTAGAACCCATAGGCACACTTCCCACACTGTTTCCACACTCACCACATCTTCACTAGATATATGGGATGCCATATGCAGGAAATTTTCCTGGACTTATGACTCCCCCCTTATGCCTCTCCTCAATCACCATTATTTCCTACCAGGTATACTGGATCCGGGATTTAAATCCTGGTCCCCAGAAGAACCTCTTCTGCTACATCACGTTATACACGCCAACACAATTAAACCTCTTTCTGAGATTCTCAGAACCACACAACTTACATTTTTGGACAAGTGGAGATATCATCAATTACAATGCTTTTTACATTCCCTCCCTCACCCATTACGAGGTTTACAAGATTTAAATGGCATAGAAGAAATATTCTACCCAAAAGACCCCCCTTTGCACGGAATCTCTCTGTTTTATAAGGCTCTTACCGACCTCTCTAACCCTGGGTATCCGCATTTCTTGGCAAATTGGGAATCAGACTTAGACTCCCCCCTAACAAACACTTTGAAAGATAAAATCCTAACACTCGCTCATGTCTCCTCACCCGCTTCCAAGATGGCAGAAGTCAATTACAAACTTCTTTCCAGATGGCATTACAACCCATTTAAAATGCATCGAATGTTTCCCGATAGCTCCCCGTTGTGTTGGAGGAGCTGCGAGAACGAAGCTACACATGCACATATTTGGTGGCACTGCCCGCTCATCCGTCCTTTCTGGACCAGTGTTATTAACCTCATAAGACTTATCACAGACATTAATCTTCCCCATGATCCCTGGGTTGTCCTTTTCCATGCCACTAAAGAACCCATAGGTACTTACAAACGCTCCCTCATACCACATTTGCTAAATACTGCCAAGGCTCTAATCCCCACACTGTGGGGACAACCTACAATCCCGTCTATACAAAATTGGTTGCGTAAGGTCTCAGAGGTTCATCACCTAGAAGACATAACACACAGCATCAGGGGTACCTCCCAGAGACACACTCTTACATGGACACCCTGGATAGTGTTCACATCCTCAACTCATTATAAAGACATTATAACTCAACATATATGAGCCTACCTCTCTAACTTTTTCTTGGGTCTCATTGGACCTATTCTCAGAGTTCTTTCCCTTTTCTGACTGCAAATTACTTCCCCTCCACATATTATTAGGCTAAAGAATATTAACATCTTGGGATATGACGACAGGCATGCCAACCCCCACCCCCCCGCCTTCCTCCCCCACCACCCCCTTTTTCCCCATTTCTACCCTCCCCCCTTTTTTCTATTTTTCTTTCCTTTCTTTTCTTTTTTCTCTCTGTTTCTCTTTCAGTCCATTACTTTTCTCTTTCAACTACAAATCTTATTCAGTCACAATCTTAATGTCTAGTATGAATATTAAGTTCATATATATTTTAAACAGCTGATTGATTCTAGACTATGTATGTTTGTTTAATCCTCCCAGCTCTTACGATGGCACTTCTTTGATTTTTACTTCTAGATGAGCATTTGTGCCTTTTGAAACCTACTTGTTTTGTACTTATAAGATTGTTTTTCAAATGTCTTAAGTCCACTCTGTCTTTTTGTACTTCTTCTTAAAAAAAAAAGTTTTCAATAAACATTTATAAAAAAAAAAAAAAAAAAATCACTGTACCCAAACTAAATTTTTATCATTTTTTGCCCACAAATAGAGCTTTCTTTTGGTGGTATTTGATCACCTCTGCGGTTTTTATTTTTTGCTAAACAAAAAAAAAGACCAAAAATTCTGAAAAAAATAAAAGTTTTGCTTTTGTTTCTGTTATAAAATTTTGTAAATAAGTACGTTTTCTCTTTCACTGATGGGCACTGATAAGGCGGCACTGACAGGCACTGATAAGGCAGCACCGATGAGATGGCATAAATGAGCGGGCACTGACGGGCACTGATATGCGGCACTGATAGGCGGCACTAATGGGCACTCATGGGTGGCACTGGTGGGCACTGATGGACACTGATAGGCGACACTGATGGGCACTGAAAGGCTGCAAAGATGGGTTCTTATGGGTGGCACTGATAGGCGGCACTGCTGGGCACTGATAGGCGGCACTGATGGGCATTGATACGTGGTACTGATGGGCACTGATAAGCGACACTGATAGGCATCCCTGGTTGTACTGGAAGTGGTAGGCATTGTGAGTGGGCACTGATTGGCAGCTGCCTGGGCACAGATTGGTATTTCCCTGGGGGTCTAGGGGGGCATACCCGGTGGTCTAGTGTGGATGGCCATCCTGGTGGTCCTGGGCGGCATGATGGTGGTCCTGGGAGGGATCCGAGGGGGGCTGTGCTGATAAATTTGGGGCTCCTACAACCTATGGTTACGGAGATACGGGGATCCTTGCGCAGCCTGTCAGAAGCTACATACAGAGCGGCCAGTTTAAATACAAGCTGGCACACTTTCAGCAGACTGAGAGGTTGAGCTCACAGTGCCTCTCACTTCTTGTCAGAGGCACTGAGCACAATGAACAGCTTGGAATCTTGGACCAATGGTAAAGTACCATTAGCCCCAGCTGTCCAATAAAAATTCTGCAGTGGAGGCATGCCTCTCACTGCAGTGTCATAGAAGGGGCATGTGTCTAAAAGACAAATGCTCCCTTCCAGCCCAGGCCTCTTAACTACAAGGAAATACATGGGTTTATGGGTATATGATTTACACACAATCCCATGTTTTTCTCACACAGTTAAGAGGGAGAATGAGAATCGGCTGTGGTTGATAATATACTGTTATAATCAAGCTAAATCATATATTATTATGCATATGTTATAACATAATCATTTATTTTTTATCTGTTTACTGTGAAATTACTGGTTTGAGTTATAACTTCAAACTTCAGTAATTTCTCCAAGCCATCTGCTTGAGTACAGTTTTAGAAAATATAGTAAATTACCTTAAAAACAATATATAATAATTACTTGTATATTACTTATGGTAATTAACCCCTTGTCACCCAGGCCAATTCTGACACTTCTCTCCTACATGTAATAATAAGCAAATTTGTTTGCTAGAAAATTACCCAAACACACACACATATATATATATATATATATATATATATATATATATATATATATATATATATATATATATATATATATATATATATATATATAATGTTTTAGCAGACACCCTAGGGAATAAAATGGTGGTCGTTGCAAATGTTTATGTTACACGGTATTTGCGCAACAATTTTTCAAACGCGCTTGAAAAAAAAAAAAAAAAAACGTTCATGAATATGAAAAAGTTAAAAAAAAAACTAAAGATAACCCGATTTTTTTGTATAATGTTAAAAATGATGTTACGCCAAGTAAATAGATACTGAACATGTCACGCTTTAAAATTGCGCACACTCGTGGAATGGCGCCAAACTTCAGTACTTAAAAATCTTCATAGGCGACGCTTTAAATTTTTTTACAGATTACATGTTTAGAGTTAGGCCAGTTTCACACTGGAGCGGTGGGTGCGTCGGCAGTAAAACGCCGCTATTTTTAGTTGCACTTTACCATTGTTTTAGCGGTGCTGTTCGGCCACTAGCGAGGCGGTTTTGCCCCCCCCTAGCAGCCGAAAAAGGGTTAAAACCGCCCGCAAATCGCTATGCCGGCGGTATAGCTGTGCTGCCCTATTGATTTCAATGGGCAGGAGCGGTGAAGGAGTATACACCGCTCCAAAGATGCTACTAGCAGGACTTTTTTCAGCGTCCTGCTAGTGCACCACTCCAGTGTGAAAGCCCTCGGGCTTTCACGTTGGAAAGACAGCAGCGGCTGTTTCAGGTCGGTTTGCAGGCGCTAATTTTAGCGCAATAGCGCCTGCAAAAATGACCCAGTGCGAAAGGGGTCTTACAGGGCAGGTCTAGTGCTAGAATTGTTGCTCTCACTCTAACAATCACGGCGTATGTAACCTGTGTGTATCTGGCTCTGATACTAGCCAGTGCCTCACCAGCCAATGACCTCACTGCACGTCCCTGCTGCAATGGTTTTATTCTTATTCCTGTTAGGAAACTTTTAGATTGGAATACTTTTTTTGATTTACCTTTTTTACCTCTAATAAAAACTCATGAAAAACATATCTTGCAATGTACTGTGTAAAGTAAATTTTACTGGATTCCACTTCTGAGTTATCCCAATGAGTTGACACTGCATGTGGATCTTGACACAGACTGGGTGTCAGGAGATATGCCATTTGCATAAAGCCAAATTTGTAACACAGCAATATTCATGTATTGAGAAATCATTCTGCATGCATTCTTTGGAATGATCTTAGCAGAGAGGTAATAAAGGAAGTTATTCTTGGTGGCTGCCTCTTGGTAGCTCCAATATGTAAAAGCAGTTATATGGAGACTTTGATAGGACTCGCAAGCAACACCGAAAGCCAATGACAAGTAAGACTGATCTCTTAACCTGCATATTTAAGACCGAGGTCTGCAGCTACAGCCAGTGATGGTCTATTCTATAAAAGTGATCCGGGTGGCTTTACAGCTGCCCAATCACTTTTACGGGACTGTGAAGCCCCCCCCTCCTCCCAGCTGCCAGTTAATCCAAGAAGTCCAGGACCGCAGCCAGGACAGCTTCCTACAGAGGAGATGAAGGAACATCCGTTCCCCCATGTCCTCTGTAATGAATGAGCCTGGAAGTGACAATGATTTTGTCACTTCTGGTCTTACAGCTGTTATTCCCTGGCTGTTACAGTCAGTGAATCAGCTAACCAATCTATGCTTGTTAAATATTTAATAGAAAATCTAACCTTTTACCTATTTTTATTCCTTCATATGCCCCTTTTTTCGACATCTCTTTATAATAAATGTACTGAATGTGCTGAGAACCAAATACTTGGTATTGGCACATAGTAAATACATTTTTCAACAACAGTGTTTCTGAAATGTAAAAGGTTAGTATGCATTAAAATGATTCCCACTGCCATATTGACCCCAACAACATCCGGAAAGTATTCACAGAGCTTCACTTTTTCCACATTTTGTTATGTTACAGCCTTATTCCAAAATGGATTAAATTCATTATTTTCCTCAAAATTCTACAAACAATACCCCATAATCACAACCTGAAAGAAGTTTGTTTGAAGTTTTTGCAAATGTATTAAAAATAAAAAATGAAAAAAAAATCACATGTATTCAAGTATTCACAGGCTTTGTCAAGACACTCAAAATTGAGCTCAAGTGCACCCTGTTTCCACTGAATATCCTTGAGATGTTTCTACAACTTGATTGGAGTCCACCTGTGGTAAATTCAGTTGATTGGACATGATTTGGAAAGGCACACACCTGTCTATATAAGTTTCCAGAGTTATAGTGCATGTCAGAGCACAAACCAAGCCATGAAGTCTAAGGAATTGTCTGTAGACCTCTGAGACAGGATTGTATCAAGGCACAGATCTGGGGGAGGGTAGAGAAAAATGTCTGCAGCATTAAAGGTTCCAATGAGCACAGTGGCCTCCATCATTCATAAATGGAAGAAGTTTGGAACCACTAGGACTCTTCGTAGTGTGGGCTGTCCGACTAAACTGACCGACCGAGGGAGGACTCTCAGACCATGAGAAACAAAATTCTCTGGTCTGATGAAACAAAGAAACTCTTTGGCCTGAATGGCAAGCGTCATGTCTGGAGGAAACCAGGCACCACTCATCTCCTGGCCAATACCAGCCTTACAGTGAAGCATGGTGGTGGCAGCATCATTCTGTGGGGGGTTTTCAGCAGGAGGAATTGGGAGACTAGTCAGGATCGAGGGAAAGATGAATGCAGCAATGTACAGAGACATCCTTGATGAGCACTCTGGACCCCAGACTGGGGTGAAGGTTCATCTTCCAGCAGGACCACGACCCTAAGCACATAGCCAAGATAACAAAGGAGTTGCTATGGGACAACTCTGTGAATGTTTTTGAGTGGTCCAGCCAAAGCCCAGACTTGAACCTGATTGAACATCTCTGGAGAGATCTGAAAATGGCTGTGCACCAACATTCTCAATCCAACCTGATGGAACTTGAGAGGTCCTGCAAAGAAGAATGGGAGAAACTGACCAAAAATAGGTGTGCCAAGCTTGTAGCATCATATTCAAAAAGACTTGAGGCTGTAATTGGTGCCAATGGTGCTTTAACAAAGTATTGAGCAAAGGCTGTGAATACTTATGTACATGTGATTTTTTTTATTTTTTTTATTTTTAATAGATTTGCAAAGATTTCAAACAAACTTCTTTCACATTGTCATTATGGGGTATTGTTTGTAGAATTTTGAGGAAAATAATGAATTTAATCCATTTTTGGAATAAGGCTGTAACATAACAAAATGTGGAAAAAGTGAAGCGCTGTAAATACTTTCCAGATGCACTGTATGTGAATAAAATGATGTTATATTTTAAGAATAATGTAGTTTCTGCATTATTAATGCTATCGCACTTCAAAATTTGTAGGTGTGCACAAGCCTGTTCAGCTTTGCAATTGCAAATGTCAGATCTGAACCGCTTGCCATCTTTCAGAAGCTTGTATACAGTACTCACTGACTTGTAGTATTCCCTTCAGTGCCTAGGCCTATAACCTGTTGGTTGAGTGTTAATATGATGTGCTGGAAGCTTCTTGAATAAAGGAAAACAAATTTACTTGTATGGAGGATAGCAGAACATATCTTAACAGTATGGAAACAGGAACACAACTTAACACTGAGAAAAGCACTTCCTCTCATTGCATCATACAATTAGAGTCAAATATGTTTAACATAATAAAATAACATAAGTAATGACCAGATGTTCAATACAGAAGGTGGTTCAATGTAAGTTACGTATCCGGTACACTCTAGGGTATAAGCCTAGGTGAAGTACTAACACATAGCTATCTCTCAGGATCAGGCGGTTAAAGCCGTTATGCATTGCAGAGAGAACCATTAGTTGGGTGGTAAAACATCTGGGTATGGAGTGAGGAGACATAGAAGTGTGGGGAAGGAGAGAGGGAGAGAAAGAGGGGAGAGGAGGAAGGAAGAAATAAATAAGGAAGGGGGAAGGTGTAGACGTAGTGTGGGAGAGGAAAGGGTTAGAGGGGAATTGAGCAGACCCTGGTGCAACAAACCTGTACTGTGGAATCAGGAGGTGTGTCTGGGTTGACAGTGGGGTGCCAACATTGCTTTCAGGCTGTCCGAGGTAGAGTAATTAATCCAGATGAGTCATAGAATCCTAAATTTGTCAAAAGTGTCATTGTCTAGGGCTAACATCTCTTCCATGTGCATGATGTCATTGGGCATTGAGACCCATACGGACAAAGGGGGGTGGTGGTGGTTTTCCAGAATAGGGGGAAAAGCTGTCTGGCGACTGACAAGAAAAAGCGTAGCAAGGTGCGTTTTTGGGAGGCTATGGAGTCTGGAAGCATGGATAATAATGCTATCTCGGGGTGGGTGCCAGTGGTCGGTCATATAAGCTGCTATATATGGCAAAAACCTGTGACCAGAGGGGCTGTATGGCCTTACAGTTCCACTAAATGTGTAAATAGCTGCCCTCTGCTGAGCCGCATCTCCAACACGAGGGAGGTACGGATGTTAATATTTTATGTAGAGATTGAGGGTCCCTGTACCATCTGGAGAGGAGTTTTAAGTTTTTGCCTGGGTATAGCAGGATATAGAAGATTTGTGCGTGAAGTGGTATGACTTTTGCCAGTCAACTGGAGAGAGCTCCTTTCCCAAGTCCGTGGACTACCTCCTGGTGTAAGAGGGGGGTTGATCGTGTTTCAGAGAGTGTTGTAGTTTGTAGATAGTAGAGAGCAACTGTCTGGGTGTTTCTGAGAGAGCAAAGCTGTTCATATCCTGTCAGGGATCTGTGGATTTGGGAAGAGGAAAATAAATCAGAGCAAAAGAAGGATAAACGAAAGGCTGTGAGTCAATTACTCTGGTCTCTTGGTACAACAAGGCTACCTGAGGTGGGGTTCACAAACGAGCTCGCTACAGGCCAGGTTAAGCGGGAATATGGGCCTACTATATTGCATCCCATTCCCTGAGGTAATGCAGGGTGGTCAAACAATGATGTAAGGGATCCATGGATAGAAGCGATGACAGTCCTTTTTTTACCATAAATGTAAGGCAGCGATTGTTAATGGGGAAGAGGAGGAAAGTAAATGCAACTTCTGCCCATAGCCCTAAAGGGCCCAGGGTGGATAGGTCTTGTTCCACCATGGTGGATGCTTTGGGGAAAGGGCTAGGGAACCACTCCAGGATTCTAGACATTTCTGTGGTATAGTTCGAAGTCTGGGAGGCCCACCCCACCTTGAATTTTGGGGTATGTAAGTAGAGTGTGGCGAATGCGGGACAGGTATTGGTGCCAGATGAATCGTATGGACATAGAGCGCAGGAAATTGAAAAAGCATTTAGGGACGATTATAGGCACTGTCTGGAATAAATAAAGTAGCTTAGGGAGGGTGTCCATTTTGAGTGTATTGTTTGTGACCAAACCAGGGCAGTGGGGATCAGTTCCGGGTGTCAAGTTCCTTCCTAAGCTGGGTCAGTAAGGGGAGATAATTAAGGGTGTAGAGGTCCGACAGGTTGGAGGGAATTGTTATCCCCAGATAAGAGATGACTCTGGAGCCCCATTGAAATGGGAAGTTAGCCCATACTCGGGTGAGGGTAGTGGGCGGTAAAGAGATATTAAGGGCTTCCATCTTAGACATGTTTAATTTGAAGTTACGAAATTCCACAAAGTTAATTTTGCGAAAAGTTTAACGTCTAGGTTGAGGAGAAAAATTGGCCAATAACTGCCACACTGAGAGGGATCCTTGCATGGCTTGGGTATGACAGAGATGTTAGTGGATAAAAGGTCACTAGAGGGTAGATGAAAATCGTTTATGGAGTTGAACGCTATGGTGAGCAACGGGTGAGGGGCTGGGCAAACATCTTGTAGAACCTAGAGGAAAATCCGTCTGGGCCTGGGCATTTACCAGATTTCAGACCTTTGATAGCGTTTAGGAATTCCACCACCGTTAGAGGGTTGTCTAGGTCAGCTGACTCTTTGGCATCTGTGGTAGAGCTGTCTCTGATATGTAATCCTTCATGCTGGAAAGGTGTGGGTTTCCCGTGTGGGTCTATTTAGTCAGCAGGGGCAGGTTGTATAATTGAGAGTAGTAGTGTTGAAAGGCGCCTGAGATACCCTGGGTGTTGCTAATCTTTTGTTGATCAGTAGCACAGATGTGTTGGAGGGGTTGGTGTGGGGGGCAGGGGTGGAGGATCCTCGCCAGGTGTTGCCCACATTTGTTGGCTAAGGTGCAATGCCGGTTGCGTCCCTTGTCCCTAGATATGAGGGAGTGGGCATCTAATATGCGGAGGAGCTCTTGGCGGGCGTTGGAGAGGTCAACATAGGTCATGGGGTCTGGGTCTCGTTTATGTGCAAGTTCGAGTGTAGCTATAGTGAATAATAATCAGGTTATGTCTGCGGATCTGGCTTTCTTTAGGCGGGAGCCCTGTTGTATGAGTGAGGGGGGTTGGTGTCGTCGGACCGGTGGTCCTGGATGAAGTCACGGATCTTCTGTTTGATCGCTGCTACATATGGGGCATCCTTCAACAGGTTGTCATTCAGGCGCCATTAAAATGATTTACGGGATTTAGGTGGGTGGGCTAGGCTTAAGTGTGCTGGGGCATGGTCAGAGCATAACATGTTGCAGAGGGATGCCTTAAATGGGATATCCAACAGGGATTGGGAGACTAGGAAATAATCCATACAACTATAAGAATTGTGGGCTACAGTGTAATAGCTGTAGTCCCTCTCAAATGGGTGTTGCACTTGCCAAACATCCACCAGTGGAATGAAGGAGTGATATTATATGTGTTTGAGAGTGGAGTGGGGGATGGAGGACTTACCCGAGGAGGTGTCCACGGCCAGGGAAAGGGTCACATTGAAGTCTCCACCTAGAATGAAACAGGGACCGCCAAAAGAGAGTAACTTGTTCAGAACCATGGACAGGAAGCTCCCCTGGTTTTGGTTTGGTCCATATACATTAGCCACTGTGAAAATAGAGGAGTTAGATTTATTTAAGAAAAAGAAAACGACCTAGGGGGTCTAGAACTCCTGGGTGGAATGATTTATGGAAGGCTATGGACATTCCCTTTGACGTGGCCTGTGATACCACTGGTGGTAATAAGGGTTATTAAGGGTCAGGACAGCTGTGCCCCTAAAGTGGGTCTCCTGCAGGAGCAAAATTTGAGTTCTGGTTTTGTGGACGTGATATAATATCTGGCTTCTTTTCTCTGGAGTATTGAAGCCTCTACAGTTAAGGATGATAAAGTTATATAATAACGTGACAGCATGGTAACATTGAGAGAAGAGGACACTAAATCTCCAAATCGTAGCTAAGACCAAGCTGTGTTTGCACCAAGGTCTGCCCAGTAGGGGGTAAAGGGGGTGTTAAAGGGGGAGGAGAGAACAGAATAAGTAAAGAGGAGGAGGCGAGAGCAGGAGGGGTGGGTGGGATTCATCTCCAGGATACAGGAGAATAAGGGATTAGAGTAGTAGGAGATGGGAACCACCATTGAAGACAGAAGAAGAGAAAAAAAAAAAACAAGCCACTAGGTAGCAGCAATAAACCATTGAGTAAATAACTTGACATTTCTAAAATGTAGAACTAACTGTTAAAAGTACAGTGCATACACTTGCACTATCGATCCTAAGGGGGGGTAGTCGTGGTAAGCACACGGAGTGCCTCCCGGGCTCCACAGGGGTATAGTAACTAATGCTAAACTGGGAATAACAATCATCAGATATTACACATGGCTTAATATGAACTATAAGGCACAGATGTTCAGTATAAAACAAGTAATCCTCCACACTGTTGCTGTGCATGCTCAGGGGGAAGCTGGGGAGTTCTATGGGATGTAGGATGTAGTCAGTGGCAAAGGGAGGGAATAGCCTATACCGTTAGGGTCAAACTGACTGACGACAGCATGGAGGAGTCCCCTGTGCATCTAGGCATACATGCAAAAAAGCAGGACAGGTAAAAACAGTGCAACACAAGAGCAGAAAGAATAAAAAAAAAAAGGGGGGGGAAGCAAAAAGGGGTAACAAAGTTAGTGCATGGGCTATTCAGGTAGCCCTGGATGTTTGTCCCAGCGGGTCATAGATGAAGTGTGTATGCCCTGTGCCGGAGCAAGGGGAACAATCTTGTCTCTGGAGTAAAGGTGCTCAGATAACAGGAGCCTAGACAGAGTCAGTCATCTGGCGGCATCTGGGAGGTAGATTTGGGGCGCTTCTTCTTGCTGGACTTCTGTCATTGTGGGTTGATGGAAGACCCGGGGTAGTAGGTGAAAGGGGCCAGTCCGGTAAGGAGATCTGGGGCAGCTCCAGGGTGCTCAGGAACCGTGGCAGGTCCCCCAAGGTGCGGAAGAGGGCCGTCTTGTCCTCATGATGGACCTACAGCTGGAATGGAAACCTCCATTGGTATTTAATATGTTTCTCCTGGAGGAGGGCTGTGAGTGGTTTGAGAGCGCGTCTCATGGCCAGTGTTTGGCATGAGACGTCCGGGAGCAGCATGACAGGGGTGTCGTTCAGCCAAGTGGAGTCTTGTGTGCTGGCGGCCCGCATGATTTCCTCCTTAACCCTGTAAAAGTGGACCCTGCAGAGCATGTCGCGGATAAAGTAGGAATCAGGGTTTCTAGGGCCCGAGGTCCTGTGCACTCTGTCCAGCTCAATGTGGGTTTCTTTAGGCTGCTGGAGTAGCTGGTTAAAGATGGCGGTGACTGCCCCTGCTAGGTCCTTGTGTTCCACTGTTTCAGGGATACCACAGATTCTGATATTGTTCTGTCTGTTATGGTTCTCGATATCATCTTGGTGGTACATGAGTTGCTGCAGTAAAACAGTGTGGGAATTAAGGGTCCCCTTGTGGGACTGCATTGTGTTGCAGATGCCGTCAGTGGTGTTCTCTATGTCTTCCATACGGACCCCTAGGTCTTTCTTAAGTTCAGTTATCTCCTGTCTGTATGTCTTTTCTATGCGGGAGACATAGTGTTCAAAGTCAGATTTTGTAGGCAGGTATCGCATGTATGTGAGTAGGGATCGCATCTGCGATTCCATATCCCATCCATCACCGGAGCATAGTGAAGCCTGTGAGAGGCTGTGGGGGCTGTGTAAGGGAGGTTCAAGGTCTGCAAGGGAGGCTGATTGGCCCCTGGAGTGTACCTGCATGGCGTCTGCTGGCTCAGAGTGGGCCGGGGATGGAGGTGCTGGCGCCATCTTGGATTTCCCCTGGCTCCTGTAGGCCACAGATTGCCAGGTTAGAAACTGTTTCAGATCACTCTGTGTCCGGTCACCGTCGGGTTTGGGTTGATCCTTGGGCTTCCCCTTGCCCATTGATGCGATTCGGAGAGAATGTGAGCTGTGATGGAGGTAAGAGAGCCCCGTGCAGACCATCAGGACCGGGAGCTGCCGCGATGCACGTCTTACAGCTCCATGCGCTAGGCCACGCCCCGCATCATACAATTAGGAATGAGCCAAACACCCCCGGTTTGGTTTGCAGCAGAACATGCGAACAGGCAAAAAATGTGTGCAAACACGTGAACACCGTTAAAGTCTATGGGACGCGAACATGAGAAATCAAAAGTGCTAATTTTAAAGGCTTATATGCAAGTTATTGCCATAAAAAGTGTTTGGGGACCTGGGTCCTGCCCCCGGGGACATGTATCAATGCAAAAAAAGCTGTAAAAATGGCTGTTTTTTCAGGAGCAGTGATTTTAATAATACTTGAAGTGAAACAATAAAAAATGAAATATTCCTTTAAATATCTGCCTGGGGGTGTCCTTAGTATGCCTGTAAAATAGCGCATCTTTCCAATGTTTATAACAGTGCCACAGCAAAATGACACTTCTAAATGAAAAAATTTCATACAAAACTGCTTGCGGCTGTAATGTATTTTCGGACCCCGGCAATATAGATAAAAATAGAATTTTGAGGAAAATAATTAATTTAATCCATTTTAGAAAAAGGCTGTAACATAATAAAATGTGGAAAAAGTGAAGCGCTGTAAATACTTTCCGGATGCACTGTATGTGAATAAAATGATGTTATACGTTAAGAATAATGTAGTTTCTGCATACTCATGCTATCGCACTTCAAAGTTTGTAGGTGTGTACAAGCCTCTTCTATAGAGGGACACACCTGCTTAATCGCATAGAATAGCTAGATATATTACTTACAACTGGGGAAAAAAGTGGATACATATTTATGATAAACAAGATTACACTTGTAAGCAGTTCAAATGTAAATGGTTGCAAGAGCTCACAAGGTTGAAATAATAAGATTGCTGCCAAAATTGTTATGAAACTCTGGGTAGATTGTTATAACAATGTTGCTTTTTCAGCTTTAAGCAAAAGAGCATTTTGAATAAATTAGCATTGATTTACCAAAAATGTGGGATTGCTGTATACTAAAGAATGTGCAGGGAAATGTGGCAGACCCTCTGTTTTGCTAAAAAGAGGGTGGAGGGTTCTTATGGAGATGCCCCTCTGGTGTTTCAGGTTTTTCACCAAGCTGTTGAGCTTGCAGCTTTTGTGCACAGAACCAAAGCACTACAGATAACCTTAACAGTGACAGCTGACTAAAATGACCAAATGCAGAGCTGTCAAGCATGAGAACAGACTGACAGGCTACAGGATAGGGCAGGAGTACAAGGTACAAATGGAAGGTTAGGGCAGATAGCAGACAAAAGCGGAATTTGAAGGAAGTCTGAATGAGTGATGAATAATGTTCGGCAATTGTCAGAGTTTAGCATATAGTACCAGCCAGTCTAAAATTTTCACATAAATTTTCTTACACTCCCCCACCAGTGTATTGTTGGTTGAGTATTCATATGATGTGCTGGAAGCTTCTTGAATACAAGAAAACAAATTTACTTGCATGGAGGATAGCAGAACATATCTTAACAGCATGGAAACAGGAACACAACTTAACACTGAGAAAATAACTTCCTCTCATTGCATCATACAATAGATTTACATCCGCATTACACTATAACACTACAGCCGCACCTGCTGCATAAACAGGCATAATACATATATAGGGGTTGATTTACTAAATGCAAATCCACTTTGCACTACAAGTGCACTGCAAGTGCACTTGGAAGTGCAGTCGCTTTAGATCTGAGGGGAAGGTCTGAAATTAAGGGAAGCTCAGCTGATTTTATCATCCAATCATGTACAAGCAAAAATGCTGTTTTTTTAATTTTCCTTGCATGTCGCCCTCAGATCTACAGCGACTGCACTTCCAAGTGCACTTGCAGTGCACTTGTAGTGCAAAGTGGATTTGCCTTTAGTAAATAAACCCCAAGGTCACAGTACTGTCAGGGCTGGGCTCTGCCCTTCCTTCTCAAAGCTGTCCGCTCAGTTGTCATTGCCAGCTCCTATCTCTCCACAGTGACTCACCTGTTGACGATATCTGTCCCCCTTTACATCTACTTCAATCAAATACTTCTTCCAGATCAATGAATAATACTATGATTTTTTTGTTCTATAGTCTCGCCCTTCTGTCCTCTATGACCATATTATTGACCGTCTCCCTTATATCTGGGGGTCTCTGGAGGACTGTTGATCCTGACTTCGTGTGTTTTTTGGTGGCAATTTTTGTTAGGATGAGAGGTCCTATCTGTGGTGTCCTTTTTATAGATCATGCTCACCTAAAATGTATTATTTCTGTTAATTATTGTAATAATTATAAACTTTTGTTATAATAAATTTTTGTTTCTATATTTGTTTAGTTCTTTATGTGAATCTTGCTCTGAATTGCACATCCTCTGAAGAAGCAATTAGTGAAACATGTTGGGCTACTGTGCAATGTATTCATCTTTATTTGAACCTACCAACTATTATGACCACTATAATATTGTTATTACTGTGAACAAACATTTATTTGGTATCTTTTAACCTTGTAATAATAAAAATTTGTGTATATTTTTAAGTCACTACTCTTCTCTTGTACTCTTATTGGCACCGTAAAAATCCCCTCAACCCCATAGTTTTGTCTCATGATTATCTTGGATGAGGTGCCCTTTTGATTGGGTGTTGTACCGTGAACCATAACAACCTTTTGTTGTTTACAGTTATCCTTATGCTGGTTGACTGGTTCTCGAAAGTGACCCCTTCTCAACAGCATGTGCTTTGTCAAATTACATTCAGCTTCTTCTGGATATAACTATTACATTTCTTCTTCAAAGGTTTGGTGAGTGCATCAGCAGTTATCTCCTTTGATGGGCAGTATTGAATGTCAAGAACACCTTGCTCTTGATTATCCCTCAGTAGGTGATACTGGGCGTCGATGTGTTTGGTCCTAGGATTGACCCTTGCTGTTTGCGTAAGCTTTATACATCCCTGGTTGTCTTCAAAAATGGGAATTGGTTTTGACATGTCTACCCCAATGTCCACAAAAAGTTGATGAATCCATATCACTTCTTGAAACGTGTGTGCTGCTGTACTCAGCACACACGTTAAACTGTACTCAGTTTAAGATAGAGCAACAGTTACCTGCTTTCGACTATAACAACTTATGGTTTCTTCCCCATACTGGAAGATGAACCCATTTGTGGATTTGAGGTCTGTGCAGTCCCCGGCCAAATCAGCATCCACATACCGTACCAGTTTTCGATTCGATGTTGCTGGTAACTGTAAGTTCATCTGAATTGTTCCTTTGAAGTTTTGTATCACTCTTTTTACTGCATTCCACTCAAGCTGACTGGGGGCTGCGACTTTCCTGCATAGTATGCCCACTGCTGCGGCTATGTCTGGTCTTGTCACAGTGGCAACATAAAGCAGCTTACCGATTGCTCTGCGATACATGTCATTGTTGGGTAGCAAGTTTTCTGCTTCATTGCTCTTTTGATAGCCTGGTTCTATAGGAGTTTTCACTTCCTTTGCATCTTGCATATGGAATTGTTCCAAGATTTCTGAGATTTTCTGAGATTGGTTGAGAATATCAATTCCATCTTCTTCTCTCTCTATTTGGATTTCCAGATAGTAGCTAATGTCCCCTAGCTCTTTGATTTCAAAATTTTCTTTCAGCTTCACTATCTGATTGTAATCTCCTTCTTGTTTAAAGCAGGTTATAATGTCATCAACATAGATAAGGATGTATACCCATATGTCTTCTTGATTGCTGGAGTAGAAACAGGGGTCTGCTTTACTTCTTGAGAATCCCTCCCTAGTAAATACTTCATTCCCTTTCTTATTCCACATCCTTGCAGATTGCTTAAGACCATAGATGTTCTTCTAAAGTTTACACACAAGGTTGTCTCCTTGCTCAAACCCTGGTGGTTGCGCTCCATGTAGAGGTCTTCCTTAATGTCTCCATATAGGAAAGCAGTTTTAATATCTGGGTGTTTCACTTGCATGCCCTTCCCGGCTGCAACGCTAAGAAGCGCTCTGATGGTGGAGTGTTTTGTGATGGGGTAGCGAATGTTTCATTGTAATTTTCACAGAATTTCTGGGAGTAACCCTTGGCAACTAGTCTGGCTTTGTATTTGTGGATATTTCCTTCTGTGTTTGGCTTGACTTTGAAAGTCCACTTACTTCCTATAGTTTTGTGGTTAGGAGGGAGCTCTGTGAGTGTCCAGGTTTTATTTCACTGAAGCGACTTCAATTCTTCTTCTGCTGCCTTTCTACATTTGTTGGCTTCATGTTTTGGCAGTTTTTCTGTGTCTACCCAGCATGTTGGTTCAAGTATGCTGTGTGTTTTCCCCTTTGTAGTCTGAGTGGATCTTCTGACTTCAGGCAGTTGAGCAGGATCTGGTGGGGAACTTGATTTAGTCACTGTCAGTTCCACTTCTTGTTCTGACAGGTTCGCTTTGGTCTACCTTTTTTTTTTGATTTGCTGGGCCTATTTACATCACAGATTTCAGGGATTAGTGTTTCTGGTGATGGGCTTTCATCAAAATAAACACTATCGCTTATTGTCAGTCAGTCTTTGGGTATAGGATTCTGTAACTCTTAGTTTGCTCACTGTAGCCTATTAGAGTGCCCTCTATGGCTCTGTGCTCCAGCTTGGATCGCTTTTCACTTGAAATATAGGCATATGCTTTACATCCAAAACACTCTGATATGCTAGGCTTTGACCCATGCCACATTTCGAATGGAGTACCTTTAATGGCACTTGAGGGTAGTCTGTTCTGCTGACATGCTTATAAATAGGGATGAGCTTCGAGTTCGAGTCAAACCCATGTTCAACTCAAACATCACATGATGGACCGTTCATTGAATTTCGACAATTGCTGTTGTTCTGATCCTATTAGTACCACAGGCAGGCAGCTGCAGTATTTACAGTTAGTGTACTGTGTCCTCTGCACAGTGTGCACCTAAAGCTACCTGAAGACAATTGCTGTTGTTCTGATCCTATTAAAACCACAGGCGGGCAGCTACAGTATTTACAGTTAGTGTACTGTGTCCTCTGCACAGTGTGCACCTAAAGCTACCTGAAGAAAATTGGTGGTGTTCTTCTGATCCTATTAGTACCACAGGCAGGCAGCTGCAGTATTTACAGTTAATGTAGTGCGTCCTCTGCACAGCGTGCACCTAAAGCTACCTGAAGAAAATTGGTGGTGTTTGTCTGATCCTATTAGTACCGCAGGCAGCTGCAGTATTTACAGTTAGTGTACTGTGTCCTCTGCACAATGTGCACCTAAAGCTACCTGAAGACAATTGCTGGTGTTCTGATCCTATTAATACCACAGGCGCTACAGTATTTATAGTTAGTGTACTGTGTCCTCTGCACAGTGTGCACCTAAAGCTACCTGAAGAAAATTGGTGGTGTTATCCTGATCCTATTCGTACCACAGGCAGGCAGCTGCAGTATTTACAGTTAGTGTACTGCGTCCTCTGCACAATGTGCACCTAAAGCTACCTGAAGACATTTACTTGTGTTCTCATACTAATAATACTACAGGCAGGCAGTTGATTCTGCTAGCTGCAGTATCAGTATATATATACATCCCAGCTTTGTGCAGTTACATCTCACTGCAGGCCATTAGTATGTCTGGAAGGCCAACAAGGAGAGGCAGATAGTCACAAGCCAATAAAAGAGGACAAACAGGCTCTGTGTCTAGAGGCCACAGTGCTGGTCGTGGAGACGGTGCATCCTCATCAGCCGCAACATGCCCAAGACTTGGTGGAGTGGATGACCAAGTCGTCCTCATCCTCTCTCACCCAGGCTCAGGGTACTTTGTCTGGCAAAGCAGCTGCCAACGTGGCCTCTTCCCTCAGCTCAATGGCATCAGTCACTCCTTCCCTAGCCCCACCATGTCCTCCTGAGGAGTCCCCCGAACTGTTTGACCACAGTGTTGGGTACATGCTCCAGGAGGATGCCCAGCGTTTTGAAGGCTCCGATGATGGTACCCAGCTAGAGAAGGCAGTAACGTATGCCCAGAGAGAGGGGGTGCCCAAGAAGGACAGCAATCTGGCAGTCATGTTCCCCCAGCTGCAGCATACTGCCAGCTTTTCTCCAGTGATGAGGAGGGAAGGGATGATGAGGTCACTGACTCCACGTGGGTGCCTGATAGGAGAGAGGAGGAGGCACATCTCTGAGGCAGGATGTCCTCCAGGGGCCAGATTAAGGGCAGCACACCGACTGCATGACACTGCAGAGCTCTGCATGTGCAGGGCGCTGCTGTCTTTGCGCGTTATTCCAAAAGTTCTTTGGTGTGGGCCTTTTTTGAGAAGAGTGCATCAGATCCCACCGCTGCTATTTGCAACATATGTCTCAAGCGTATCTTGAGTGGCCAAAACATCACCCGCTTTGGCACCACATGCTTGACCAGACATATGTCGACCTGCCATGCAGTTCTTTGGCAAGCGTACCTAAAAGACCCACACCAAAGAACAAAGCGGACCTCTCCTTGTTTCTCATCAGCTGGGATCTCCAACCCCACTATACCTTCAGTTCTCTCTGAAACCTGCACTGAGAGGAATGAAGGTGTAGAATTAGGTGTGTGACAGCCAAGTACTTTGCGGGCAACCTGCTATCGGTACACCGACATCAGATTGTACCAGGCAAATTTCCCTGCCCCAGCTGCTACACCGCCAAAAGAAGTTTGCTCCCAGCCATCCACATGCCCAGCGGTTGAATGCTAGCTTGGCTAAATTGCTAGCACTTCAACTGCTGCCTTTTCTGTTGGTAGACTCTGCCCCCTTCCGTGAGTTTGTGGAATGTGCGGTTCCTCAGTGGCAGGTTCCCAAACGCCACTTTCTCATGGAAGGCGATTCCGGCTCTCTACCGGCATGTGGAAGGCAATGTCTTGGCCTCGTTGGACAGGGCGGTCAGTGGTAAGGTGCATATTACCGCTGACTCATGGTCCAGCAGGCATGGATAGGGATGTTACCCATCTTTCACCGTGCACTGGGTGACTCTTCTGGCAGCTGGGAAGAATGCAGGACAGGGTGCAGTAGTGTTGGAGGTTGTTCCGCCACCACGCCTCCAAAATTCTACTAGTGGTGATTCTGCCACACCTCTCTCCTCCACCCCCTCCTCTTCTTCTTCCTCCATGGCCTCTTCCTGTGCTGATTTGTCCTTGGAACCAGCGGTGCTCTGTAGGCATTCAAGGGGCAAAAAGATGCCATGCGGTGCTTGAGCTGGTGTGCTTGGGGACAGGAGCCACACTGGGGCAGAGATTCTGTCAGCTCTGCAGGGGCAGGTTCAGAGGTGGTTGACGCCACGCCAGCTTAAGACAGGTATGGTGGTTTGCGACAATGGCACCAACCTCCTCTCCGCCCTCCGACAGGGACAACTGACCCATGTGCCTTGTTTGGCTCACGTCCTTAACTTGGTGGTGTAGCAGTTCTTGGGCAGGTACCCGGGCTTACAGGATGTCCTGAGGCAGGCCAGGAAAGTCTGTGTGCATTTCCACAGATCATATAATGCCAGTGCTTGGTTGGCTGACTTCTAAAAGGAATTTAACCTGCCCAAGAACCGCCTAATCTGTGACATGCCCACCAGGTGGAACTCAATGTTGGCCATGCTGCAGTGGCTGAACACGCAGCAGAGGGCCATCAATGAGTACCTATGCGACTATGGCACCAGGACAGGGTCAGGGGACCTTGATTTTTTTCCCCACGCCAGTGGGCTATGATCAGGGATGCATGCACTGTCCTGTCACCATTTGAGGAGGCCACGAGGATGGTGAGCAGTGACAGTGCATGCTTCAGTGACACTGTCCCTCTTGTCTACCTGTTGGAGCACACGCTGCATGGAATAATGGACAGGGCACTTGAGGCAGAACAGAGGGAGGAAGACTTCCTTACCTCTCAAGGTCCCCTTTATCCAGACAGTGTTCCTGCGTGCCCGCCGATCACACAGGAAGAGGACAAGGAGAAGGAGAGAGAGGAGGAGGATTGTGTCAGCATGGAGGTGGAGCCTGGCACTCAGCATCAGCAGCAGTCTTCAAGGGATCATTTACAGTCCGAAGAAACCCATGGACTTGTACATGGCTGGGAGGAGGTGGCTGTGGATCATGTCATTCTTAGTGACCCAGAGGACTCTGGACCGAATGCCTCAGTAAACCTACGCTGCATGGCCTCCCTGATCCTGCAAAGCCTGCGGAAGGATCCTCGTATTTGTGGTATCGAGGGGAGGGATGATTACTGGCTGGCAACCCTCCTTGATCCACATTACAAGGGTAAGGTTGCGGACCTTATCTTGCCGTCGCAGAGGGAGCAGAGGATGAAACACCTTCGGGAGGCCTTGCAGAAAGGTTTGTGCAACGCGTTTCCAGAGCCTGGCAGGTTACAATTTCCTGGTCCTCCTGGACAACGTGTTGCTGAGGCTTCGGTCAGTCACAGAAGGAGCGGTGGGGAAGGTGGCCGTCTGACTGATGCGTTCAGACAATTTTTTAGTCCGCAGCCCCAAGGTCTGATCGGTTTCAGCAACCATTGCCAGCGTCTGATTGACATGGTGCAGGATTACCTAGGGGCAAGATCTACCTTGGATACCTTTCCCACCGAAAATCCTTTGGGTTACTGGGTCTTGAGGATGGATCACTGGCTAGAGCTTGCACAGTATGCAATTGAGCTACTGGCCTGTCCTGCATCCAGCGTTCTTTCGGAATGCACATTCAGTGCTGCTGGAGGCTTTGTAACCAGATCACAGGGTGTGCCTGTCCACTGAATCGGTCGATCGGCTGACCTTCATAAAAATGAATCAGCTACCAAGCACCTGATGCTGATGTAACCAATTTATTTTTTTTAATGTGAGATCCCTTCAAGACTGCCTATGCTGATGCTGAGTGACTATCCTGTTATGCTGAGTCACAATCCTCTTCCTCCTCAATTTTCATACTGATAGCTTGTAAGAACATTTTTGATTCTGGGCACCGCCACCAGTGGCCAAGGTCCAATTTTTCTGCCCCTGTTTAACAGGGGCGTATAATTACAATTTTTGATGCAATACTTTGCAGCAGGGCTCATTCCTGCGCTCTAACTATAGTATCTGTGAGGGGTTGCAGTGTTGTGGCATCAGTGCCTAAGGCCCAATTTTTCTGCCCCTGTTCAACAGGGACATGTAATTACAATTCTTGATCTAATATTTCACAGCAGGGCCCATTCCTGCGCCCACCAAGAGTAACTGTGATGGCTTACAGTGTTGTGGCAACACCACCACCAAAAGCCCAATTTTTCTGCCCCTGTTCAACAGGTGCATGTAATTACAATTCTTGTTATAATATTTCACAGCAGGGCCTGTTCCAGCGCCTGCCAAGAGTAACTGTGAGGACTTACAGTGTTGTGGCACCAGCACCACCACCACCAAAGGCCCAATTTTTCTACCACTGTTTAACAATGGCATGTAATTACAATTCTTGATCTAATTTTTCACAGCACGGCCCGTTCCTGCGCCCAAGAGTAACTGTGAGGGCTTACAGTGTTGTGGCAACCTAAGGCCTCAATTTCTGCAGAGTAAATAGGGCAGGCCCCTACTTACAAACATCCAACTTACAAATGACTCCTACTTGCAAACGGAAGGAGACAACAGGAAGTGAGATGAAATCTACCCCAGGAAGGGAAATTCTCTCCTGTAAGAGTTAATATGGGAAAAACGTGTCTCCTCTTCACTGATGCTTTATCACCAACCTTGTTTCACTAAAAACCCCAAATTTTCAAAAAACATTTGTCATTGGGACAGAAAGCGAGGTGAAATGTTCTGAAGAGGGGGGCGCATGCGCGGCGGCATCCAAGATGGCCGCTTAGACCGGGAGCTCCGCGCCGCTCCGGCCTAACGCCCGCCACAGCAACAGCCTAAGCCCTCGTTCCGGCCCGTCACATATACCAGCTGACCGGGGACATCACCAGCTACCAATAGATGTCACTCAACCCCACCCACAGAAATCTCACCGCCGCTCTGAATGAATCTGCAGCACGGACCGGCCATCCCAAGATGGCGTCCGTCACCTCACGAGGCCTGCCCTGCTTGTCTGACTCCATAGCAGACCAGGACCAAGAGGTTCTCCCGTCCTCACAATCATCTGATGCAACTGTGAGCACTCTCCCGGGGATCCCTTCACCAGCATCCACAGAATCCCTTTTAAGGAGAACTTCAGGAGGGGCAACTCTCACTCCTCAGCAGGATCTGCTACACAGCCCAGAGCCATGGGATACACAGGCCATGGATGCCCCTCTCTCCCCTACTGATTTCCCATCTATGATGGCTGTTTTCTCTCAGATGCTCTCCAAAGGCCTCTCCCACACAGCAGCGCAAATCACTGCCTCCATACATGCCGATTTTCCGCAGATTGGTGTGAGAATTGAAGTAATCGAGCAAAAATCTGATCAGGCGATCCTAAGAATCAACCAAAATACTGCTAGAATCCAAGATCTCCAGGATCAACTGGAATCTGCTACCTCTAAAATAGATGACCTCGAGAACAGGTCGAGACGGTACAACTTCCGCATCAGGGGGCTCCCTGAAACCGTCAAAGACACCCACATGGTAGTCCAAGACTTTATCAAAAGTTTAATCCCAAATATTCCAGCTCATCGTTTGGAGCTTGACAGAGCCCACAGGGCGCTACAACCCCCTCGATCCGATGGTCTGCCAAGAGACATTATCGTGAAACCGCATTTCTATGCGGTTAAGGAAGAAGTGATGAAACTCTCCAGGTCGGCGGAGAAGCTGATGATCCAGGGCTACCAGATTCAGATCTTCGCAGGTCTGTCCCCATACTCGGTGCAGAAACGTAGGGCCCTGAAACCGCTACTACAAGTCCTGGCTGGTAAAGAGATCACGTAGATGGGCCTTCCCGCTGAGACTGAACTTCTCCTTTCGCAACAAACCATACAGTTTCTCAACGTTCCGAGACGGGGAACAACTTCTCTTACATCTAGGATTGATTACCCAGGAAATCCCACAGATTCCTTCTTCTCGAGGAGCATCGTCTGTCAAGAGATCATCACCCACCAGCCCAGTATCCCCAATATGGCAGAAACAACTTCCAAAACGATCAAAGGAATCCTTTCCCTCATGAACAGGCCGGCAGTTTGTTTAGGTCCCATTTATGGTCCTACCGTTAGAGACTGTGTCGGTGACTGGTCTGCTGACATACTCATGGTGACTTTCCTCATCTGAGTTTACCCCAGGATTTCATTCGAAGACTCCTACGGGTTCAGTTTTCATTTGAAAATGGTTCTTTTTCTCCCTTTTTTTTTGTTATTAGTATTTTGCTTGTTCTTTTTTTCAACGACTCTAAGATTTAGGATCATTTCCACTACGCGATAGCAGGGCTTAGTCTGCAATATTTAGCTACTGCCACAGGTTCACTGAGAGGCGGCGTTGACCGGAGTGGTCGTAGTGCACCTCCCTCTGGCTCTGATAGTTGAACTCTAGTTCTTTCCTCTATCAGACCCAGACTCTCTCGACCCTCGGGTCGCAGGGCACTTTTTTCAGGTACCGGCCCTGGCAGGGATGGGTCCCTATCTGGTCCGTGGGGATTGGGGTTACTACTATAAGATGCACTGTTTAATGATGTATTTTTTCACTCCTCTCTCTTTACTCTTGCTCTTTTTCACTTCTCTATCCCCTTTCCTCTCCCCAACCTCCCCCCCTCCTCTTCAGTCACAGGAATTCGCTGGATCTCCCTCTTGCCGTAGCACGGATCGAATCCACCGTGCCACTGGGGTCACCACCTATCTGCCAGGGACAGCAACGAAGTCAGGTGAGACTTACACACACTTAGTTTCACACCCACTGTTTCACCATGACTGACTCCACAACGTCGATCGGGACACTCAAGATACTCTCCCACAACGTACAGGGTCTTAATTCTCCCGTGAAGAGGCGCAAAATACTGCAACAGCTTCACACACTGAAGGCTGATGTAGTGTTTCTCCAGGAGACTCATTTCCCTGCTACCTATCAGCCCAAATTTCTCCACAAAAACTTCATGCATTTCCACCTAGCTAATGCTACAAACAAAACGAGAGGAGTGGCAGTATGCTTCTCAAATAGGACTCACTTCTCGCACTCAAAGACAATCTCGGACCCCGAGGGACGTTACATACTAGTGACTGGTACGATTCATGGCGAGATTTACACGTTTGTCTCATACTACACACCGAACACACACAAGACCTTTTTTTTGACACTACGCTAAAGAACCTAAATCCGCATTTTGTTGGCACAGTAATAGTAGGGGGAGACTCCAACACCCCATTTGACTTCTCCTCAGACAAATCTAACCCCCTGCAGCCCAAAACTAAACGGCCCCCTAAACGCAGCCTTTGTGTACCGCAGATAGTCAAATCTTTTGGCCTGATTGATATCTGGAGGGAAATGAATCCCCAAACTAGAGACTACACGCACTATTCTGTTCCCCACCACACTCTCTCCAGGATAGACCACATATTCGTCCCACAACACGTAATCCCGAGAGTGATTGCCTCCAAAATCTATGACACGCCACTATCTGATCACTCAATAATGTCACTAACGCTAAAAGGTGGGGCAGGAATGGGGAGAGACACATACTGAGAAGATATAAAGTGCTGCACACCCCGATTAATGTCAAAAAGGCAGGTGGGGCAGGAATGAAGGGTCCCTTCAAATGGCGCCTCAATGAAATTCTCTTGAGCAATCCAACCCATTGCACAATACTTGATAAAGCCTTATCTGATTATTTTGATGAGAACGACGCGGAGTCGGTTTCGCCAGGTTGTCTGTGGGCAGCGCACAAGGCGGTGATGAGGGACAGGATCCTACAACTCTCCTCTCAACTTAAGAGGGAGAGCAGGGCAGAAGTTCTACGACTCACAGCAGACTTCCGCCTGTTGAGTAAACGACAAACAAAATCCCACTCCGGACGGCTTGGCCAAACTTGACTCAGCTCGAGTTAAACTCAATCTCTCTCTCACTACCTCAGCGGAGAAACATCTGAGGTGGTCAGGTGCACGTTTCTATTACCAAACAGACAAGATGGGCTCCAAGTTGGCAACCAAGCTTAGCCCTAGAATCCGCACCTTGGCATTTCCCAAAATTCGTACCCCTTCAGGCAATTTAACACAAAATCCGACAAGCATTATGGAAGCATTCCATAATTACTACTCACACCTTTATGAGAAATCTCCTCACACGCACTACAAGGCCAGAGAGCTATTCCTTCAAGACATCAACCTGCCTCACCTGCAGCAAGCACATCGAGAACTTCTCGATGCACCTTTCTCCTCTGGGGAAATCTTAGAGGTCATTAAATCTTTGAAATCAAACTCTGCCCCGGGTCCGGACGGCTTTTCGGTCTGTTATTCTAAAAAGTTTGGCCCACGTCTGGCCCCTTACATGGCCCGGTTCTTCAACTCCCTCCGGGATGGAGCCCCTCTCCCAAGTGACTTAAACTCAGCTTTTATATCGGTCATACCTAAACAGGGTAAAAACCCAAGCGAAGTTGGTAGCTATCACCCTATCTCGTTAATCAATAACGACCTCAAAATAATGACAAAAATCCTAGCAAACAGCATGTCTACCTTCATAGCAAGTTACATACACAGGGACCAAGTGGGCTTCATCCCGGGGAGGCAAGGGCCGGACCAGGTTCGCAGAGCCATTGATTTAATTTCCCTGCTGCGGACCCAGTGGGACGGCGGCCCTGCTCAAGAGGGCTTTCTGTTGTCACTGGATCTGCAGAAGGCCTTTGACTCCGTATCGTGGCCCTACCTTTTTGACATTCTAAAGTGCTGGGGGTTCGGCGACGGTTTTCTTACTATTATTTACGCACTGTACTCTTCACCCTCAGCTCAGGTGAGATTACTGGGACACTATTCAGAACCCTTTGATATTCGTAGGGGAACTAGACAAGGCTGCCCTCTTTCACCCTTGATCTTCGCAATCGAGACACTTGCTATAGCCATTAGATCGAACGAGAACATCAAAGGAGTGAATTGTGGACCCGAAACACACAAGTGTGCACTCTTTGCTAACGACATGTTGTTATTCCTGACAGCCCCTCTCATATCCACACCAAATGTCTCCAAACTTCTCAGACTTCGGCGTCGTCTCAGGCCTTCAGGTGAACATAACTAAATCCGTGGCATTCAACGTTTCGGTCCAGGCGCCTCCACTCGACCAACTTAAACAACACTTTCCCTTCAGGTGGGCAGGAAACTCTATTCCCTATCTAGGTATCAAGCTGACTAACACCATTGGGGACTTATATGCTGCCAATTACCCTCCCATGTTCCGCTCTCTAGAGCTGGACCTACAGAAGTGGTCGAGGGAGGGCCTGTCATGGCTGGGTAGACTTAACGCAGTCAAAATGAATCTTTTTCCCCATCTTCTATACCTGTTCCGCTCACTTCCTATTACAATTAAAAAACCTATCCTGTCCAAAATTCAATCCAGGCTGATTAGATTTGTCTGGGGAGACCGGGGTCACCGCTTTGCTAAGGATATCCTGTTCAGACTTAAGACTCACGGTGGCCTAGGCCTACCGAATTTATGGATCTACTACCAGGCAGCACAGCTGTCACAGTTTTCAGCTATATATTCCAGAAATCGCAGACCTGATTGGATCTCCCTTGAGAGGCAATCCGTCCCACATTTCGCAATCGACTTTTTAGCATGGAGACCTCCTAAACATAGACCGGCTATTTTAGCCCCTACCTTATCTCACTCCTTAGCCCTCTGTGATCAATTACACAAAAAATGCCAACTTGATATCTCCCTTAAGGCCTCTCACACACCTGTTTCACAAACCTGACTTTCCCCCGGGATGAATATATATGCATTTCATTGGTGGCTGAACAAAGGCCTTTTCAGGATAGGCCATTTCTTTACACCTAACGGCCCTATCTCATTGAGCCACTGCCTGAGTACACTGGAAATGCCAGCCTCAGAAACGTTCAGACTGTCGCAAATACGGCACTTCCTTCGCTCTCTTTGGACCGACAAATCGAATACTCCTAAGGTCACGATGTATGAACAATGGTGCTCCTCGATAGGCTCACAAAAAGGTAGGATCTCCATTATCTACGCTTCCCTGGCGGATAGGACAGGCGTCCCGGCATACGCTCGATCCTGGGAGTTGGATCCAGACATGTGGTTCCAAGCCTTCAGCAGATCTTTTAAAGGTATCTTAAATATTGCTTTGATAGAAGCTAACATTAAAGTTTTCTATAAATGGTACTATGTCCCGGCCAGGCTCTCTAGGATATTCCCAGACTCTTCCCCTCTATGTTACAGAGGCTGTGGTCATATGGGCACAATGCATCATATCTGGTGGACGTGCCCCCGCATACGGAGCTACTGGAATAAATTTCTACATCTCCTCCGGAGAGTCTCTGGGATAGATGTACCACAGGACCCCACATACATCCTGCTAAACCGCAAAGTACACAACACACCTAAAACCACACAACTTATCTTCTTTATGTGTTTGGGAGCTAAAATCACTCTAGCGAAAGCCTGGAAAACCCTCTCAGTGTCCATTTCGGCCACCAAGCGGAAGATCTCGTGGATAATGTTACAGGAACAAATGGTGGCGAAACTGCGTGACACGATCCAATGATTTGAAAGGATCTGGGATCCTTGGGCCAAGTATGTCCGAGTCCCACTTTACCCAGGTCATATACTAACATAGGGGGGCAGTTCAGCGAGATTACAACCCTTCCTCACATACCTCTCCTCCACTCCCCTCCTCTTCCCTCCTCCTTCATCCTTCTTGCTCCTCTTTCTCTTTTTTTCCCCCTCTTCTTCCTCACTCTCTCTAACATCAGTTCTTAGTTTTACAAGGCTTAGATCCTTCCATAAGCCTTACATAGATTATCCTCAACTACTAGTTTGCTAACCTAGCATAGTGGACAGCCAGTCACTTTTATCTCTCTAACCCGGGCAATGAGACCGGCGGCTCCATCCTGGGGGTTGCGACACCTAGGGTTCTGCCTGGTGGGAGCGGCTCCCCGGGGGATCCAATAGGTGATAAGGGGTTGCCTCACCCGGAAGGCTCCTTGAGCTCTCATACCACACAGTGTGTTCCCATTGGGGTGGGGTGATGATCTTGGGGGCCTGCACGGGGGGAGCATCCCTGTTGAAATTCCTCCCAGGCTGTCCATCCTATGGGGTAAAATACTTAGGTTCCCAGCCAGACTGAACTATAGGTGCAGGGGGTCGGAACGTTTGCCCCCCCCCCTGCCTGGCGACTCACTTATTATTCTGGAGGAACCCTCTTAGGAAGGATTAACACACAGTATAAGTTATAATGTATGTTCTGAGAGTCACATTATATCCTGAGTTTAAAGATTCTACATAATGTGAATAATTTTCTGTATCTTGTCTAGGGCCCCTGGTACTCCTACCTCCTCTTCTACCTAGCAGGATCTTCCAATTACATAAGAGGAAGGTGCATAGTTTACACTATAACGTTTCGTATTTAAATTTACCAGGGCCGCATTATTATATCACACTTGTAAGAATTATTTTGTTTATCCAATCTTTTTCCTCCCATTGGCTGCCTTGGACATTGAGGAGTATTTTGTTGTATGTTATCTATATATTGTCATTGTTACATCTACTTTGCAAAAATTCAATAAAAATATTGAACCAGAAATCTTCTGAAGAGGTGCACAGACAGCAAAACAAATGTCACAGGGGTGATAACCCTTCCCTATGTTTTCCAAAAAGCTTAAAAATAGATTTTCTGACTGGAGCTACACTTTAAAAATGTACCAGTTCAAAATTACAAACCGATTCTACTTAACAATAAACCTACAGTCCCTGTCTTGTTTGCACCACTTGTATACTGCTGTTCAGAGTATATAGGGCCTGGGGGCCCCACGCCTTTCCTTTTTTTTAATTTGGGTGCAGGGTTCCCCTTTTTATCCATTCAAGACCCAAGAGGCCTGGTAATGGATGGGGGGGAGGGAACCCATGCCGTTTGTCTCACTCATTTTCATCCATATTGCCGAGACCCGACATTACATTAAAGCCGCAAGCAGTTTTAAATGACTTTTATTCCTTTAAAAATGTCATTTTGTGCAGGGACTGCTCTAAGCACGGGAAACACGCGTCACTTTACTATAGACACCCCCCATGTATGATATTTAAAGGAATATTTCACTTTTTTTTTTTCACTTTAAGCAATCACTGCTCCCGAAAAAATGTCCGTTTTTAAAACTTTTTTTTGCATTGATACATGTCCCCTGGGGCAGGACCCGGGTCCCCAAACCCTTTTTAGGACAATAACTTGCATATTAGCCTTTAAAATGAGCACTTTTGATTTTGAACGTTCAAGTCCCATAGACTTTAATGGAGTTCTAAAGTTTGCGCAAACTATCGGTCCGTTCGCAGGCTCTGGTGCGAACTGAACCGGGGGGGTATTCAGCTCATCCCTATTCAGGAGATCACAAGAAATAATATAGAAATCAGTTTGTCAGAACTCTGTGTGAAGATGAGTAGCAAAACAACTGCATTATTCTAGCATTATAAAGAAGAAGAGAATGCGCTGCATTAAAAAATTGAAGTGTGACGAATGTGCTATCTCCATTACGTTAGCTAGTTTTACCAGACCGAGCGCTTCCGTCTTATAATTTATTCTGAGCATGCGTGGCACTTTGTGCATGGGAATTGTGTACACACGATCGGAATTTACGAGTACGGATTTTGTTGTCGGAAAATTTGAGACCCAGATCTCAAATTTTGTGCAACAGAAATTCCGATGGAAAATGTCCGATGGAGCCTACACACAGTCGGAATTTCCGAGAAAAAGCTCCCATTGAACATTTTCCACAGTTTTTTGGCACTCATAAAGTTTACTCATTATTGTACTTACTTTTCCCTGAGATCAAGTACGTTTTTCTATATATATTTAGCTTTTCTATGATAATTTTTTCCATGGGAGCTGTGACATTACACTCCTATGTCCTCATTAAACCATAACAAAATGGCCGCCATCGTAGAACCATGGAGATATCCCACGGAAAATATCCCGTTCCTATGTTCTCAATGGACAGTCTCCAAGAAAATGGCCGCCCGGCAATAATTTAATACCTAAAGACACTTCCGTTGCCCATAATCTATCCCCGATGAAGTGACGTGACGGTGACGACACACACCGGAATACAGACACCGGAAGTGATGCTCTTGATGCAAGCTCGTCGCTCATTTGATACAATGTATCATTGTTTTTACTAAATGTGAGTAACTGACTATCTTTATGAATTAAATAAACGCATATAGTGTTAAAAAACATACTACACTATAGAGCTTCTTTTAGATCTCCCCACCTGAACTTGATTTGGCATATCCTGAGCAGTGCCTGGCTATCTCATTTGGTCCTGGAGAAAGACATATCCCCCTAAGCTCTTCACCTACTGGAACCTCCCCTGTAGGAACCGATGAGAGATTCCCTTCTCTCCCTAGAGTGATCATCCATCCCCTTGTATTTCTTTGAATGCTGCTTACCTTACAGCAGTAAGGTAAGAAGTTAGTACACCTGCGGGTGTCATTTTTGCACCGAAGATCCACAACACTAATGTCACAACGTCACCTTTCGATGCCAGTTAGCACCTTATGATTTGCACCTTGCACCTTCTAATGGTTGGAAGATTTCATTACTTCCGGATTGTGATCATTTGCACTATCTGCACGTTTATATATATGGACTGTTGTTCAATCATTTTAATATTTTTGATGCATTGTGGGTTTTTAATTATTTATATACTACAGTCACTTTTTTATTTGCTACCATTGCACTGACCACCATTATCATTTCTTGCATTATTTCTTGGATTTTTCAGTATATGTCATTTTTATTGGACATAACACATACTGTCATTTATCTGAGTACTTTACATTTATTTATTTGGAGCGCAACACCATCCTTTGATTTTTTTCCACATATTTTATCGTGGGTAGTGTTTGACCCACGCGGTGGCTGCTGCTCCATACCTATTGTTATATTTGACTCCATAGTAGCACGGGAATATTCACTTTATCACCACAACCAGCCCACTAAGCCATTGGCCCACCGGAAAACTCCCGGTAGTCCCAATGGCCAGTACATCCCTGAGTTGTAGTAGTCTAGGCGTGCAATGAAGCAGTGTGAAAGTTTGCTTGTTATTGTGCTACAGTTACAGCATCTAAGTCTAATTTTTTATTTGGGGACCTTCCTCCTGCCTGAAGGGTGGGTTTCCTAACCCTAGTGGAATTTTACCATGCTTGGGCTCCTGTATATGTACCCCATTTCTATGGCATTGTACTTGCTATATGCCTAAAAATGCATTGAAAAAATGTATTGAAACAGAAACTGAGTTTTCAGGGGTGCGGATAGGGGAAACATTTTGGTCAAGGGCTTACTGATCATTCTTCACACTTTTGAAGTCTAAGTCTTGGGCTGTTGATTTTGAGTGTGTAGAACAATGCTAGATTTAATAGTGAGAATGCGTTTATGCATGCCCATAAGTCATACATCTTACTTGGAAGCACCGAAAAATAAATGTGTTTTGGTGGTGGGCTATGGCCAAATATTTTCAGAACATTTGGCAGTAACATCATTCAGAATGGATAATGACGTTCATCCCTTGGGAAGTGGCTTCTGAGAAACTGTCCTTATCGTGTTATGTGTTGGGCTGGGACAATGGAGTTTTGCTGTTAAATGTCATGCAGTTTTATTATAGTCTCAGTAGATGGAGCTCAGTGAAAAATGATTGCATATGTTGTAAGTGTGAACAAATATTTTTACCATAACAACAAACAGATATGTGTAACAGAGCCAGATATGTGTATAGGAAACAGCTACAACAAAGGGCTATATTGTTGGTCCCTTTAGAGATGAACTAGGGTGGGGTTGGGGGCACGCTTATTACGTTTTTTTTCTGAACTGTTTTATACTTTTCCAACTAGAAGAAAATGCCTGTATGTTTGGATAAAATACTATGCTCTGGTGGAACAATAGCCTGGTGTAGCCTTAAAGGTCAAGCAAAGCCACAACTGAACTGCATATTGCTGTGATATATAACAGTGGATTAAAGGGGAACTCAGTCAGGATAAAAATAAGCAATAAATGTACAGGCTTCAGGCTAGACTCACTTAGTGCTTTAATACTGGCTGAAAGCTGCAGCAGTATGTCTAATTCATATAAGAAGGACCAGCTAAGAGGGACTGTATGGAACTGGACAGTTCTGGTTAGCACAGACAAATTCAGCTTTTTGTGCTGATATGAATGACATTTCAAGTCCAAATTTGTATTGGAAAGAAAGACGGTACATGCAATAATGATAGTTTTAGGTTTAAAGCGGAGTTCTGCTTAAAAAAAAAAAAAAAAAAAAAAAAAAATTTAAAGTCAGCAGCTACAAATACTGCAGCTGCTGACTTTTAATATTCGGACACTTACTTGTCCCAGGGTCCAGCAATGCGGGCGTACGAAGCCCCGCCCGTCTCCCTCCTCTCTGCGGCGCCGGAATTGTAACTGTGGGCGCCTGGCTGTGGCATTACAGCCGGGCACCCACTGTGCATGCGCGAGCCACGCGTCGTGACTGGCCAGGCAATCATCTGGGACCTGGTACGTGTCCCAGATGATTGCCTAGAGGGAGGGGGGAGAGGTGATCTCCCTTCTGGTGCCGCGGTGTGGTGGGAGGAAGTGGGAGCTGGAACCCTCTGAAAAGAGGGTACCACCCCCCCCCCCAAAAAAAAAAAAATGGCATGTCAGGGGGTCACCTCCTTTAAAGCAGAAGTTGCATTTTTGGGTGGAACCCTGCTTTAATGACAGGAGGTAGTTTTTTGTTCCAGTGGTTTTTATTACAATTTTTAAAACATCATACAGAAGTTGATCAAATATTTGTCAGAAAATTTTGTAAAACCAGGATGCATTATCCAATGAGTCCTCATGCACACGGACGTTTTTACAGCTGCTTTTTTGAAGCTTAAAAAGGCCTGTCTATGTTAGTCTATGGCTTCATGCCCACCTAGGCGTTTTTGAGCTGCAAGTGGCATAGGCGTTTTTAAGCTGTAAAAAAAACCCAGGACCAGTGGGTTCTGAAAGACGTTTTTCAGCTGTAAAAACGCTCTAACGCTGAAAAACGCTCAAAAACGTCATTCACCAACGTTTTTTAGCGTTTTTGATCCATTGAAAAAAAAAAAAATTAAAAAAAAACACTCAAAAACGCTAACGCGGAAAAACGCTCAAAAACGCTCAAAAATGCTAAAAAACGCTATTGCAAAAACGCTGAAAAAAGCTGAAAAAAGTAAAAAAAAATCACTGCAAAGATACTGGCGTTTTCATAACGTTTTTTTAACAGCCTGTGTGCATGAGGGCTTATTAGTGACCCTGACCAATTAAACATGAACAAAACCTAATAAAAAAAAAAAATTATGGCAGGGTTGGGTAGACTTTACTGTCCCCGGCAGCATCCTACCAAGAATTATTATGGTATAACAGAACCAATAGCAAGAAAGTGAAAAATGAAAAAGAAAGAAAAAAAAAAGGAGTTAGAAAATAATAAAGTAGAGTAGAATAGGGTAGGTCCCCCCAACCCGTGCTCCTCCTCACAAAAAGAGCTCAGCATTCAGGGAGTCTGGAGTTAAGCAATCCAAGGATTCCACATTTTTTCAAATCTAGCTTGCTTATCTCTTCCAGTATGGGCCAGTTTTTCATTGATCATAATCCAGGATATTTTGTGTTTCACCAACGTAATATTGGTTACAGGTGATTTCCATGCACGTGCTATAGTTATTTTAGCCACTAAAAGAATGAAAAATATGAGGGTTCGTAGATGTCTGGGGATCTCCTCCGGCAGATCAGTAAACAGTCCCGTTTTGGCTCCTCTAGGTACATTTTGTCCCGTCACTGAGTAGATCAAGTTGAACATCCTGATCCAGAAACAGACCTTCAGGCAAGACCACCAGTCATGATACATATCACCTTCCTGTCCTCATCCCCGGAAACATAGGGGTGAAGTATCAGGGTATAATTTTGCTAGCCTCGTAGGAACAAGGAACCAACGCAATAGCACTTTGTAATTTGCCTCCACCAAGACAGGAGGTATTTTTAAGTGCAGAGTTAGGCTTAGGCTTAGGTCAAAAATAAAGGGTAACTCTACTTTCGTGAGAAAAAAATAGCAAATAAAAAAAAAAAAAAAAAAAAAATACTATAGCGTATACCATTGCTACATAAGTCATATTGTAATTGAATGTTAGTAAAAATTACCTTTCCATTTCAACCTGCAGCTCTGTCATTTTCTGTAAAATGCAATGCAATGTGGCTACCTGGAGGTGTTCTGTACACAGAATGTGTACAGAACACCCCCTAGATATGTAATTTCCCGCTTGTGTGATTGGCTCACTGATTTTCCCAGAAGTCTGCTCTAAGGCCTGATTCACACCTATGCATTTTTAGTGCTTTTTGCATTTTGCAGATATGCACTACAGAACGTGTTCCATAGGAAACCATGTTATATGGACTGTAGTGCAAATCTGCAAAATGCAAAAAGCACTAAAAATGCATAGGTGTGAATAAGACCTCAGATACAAGTCTGATTTCAGACATCCCCTGCAACAATAATGTCATTTTTGGTGAGATACTGCCAATAGGAAATTAGACCCTGCAATTTTCCTCATTAGTGCCCTGCAGGTGCAGCAGCTGACTGATCATTATGAAACCACTCCGTTAGACTCACTCATGGGCACAGAGAAACACACAGGGATTTCTTCAGAATAACAAAAATTAGGAATCCTTGCAATGTAAATACATAAGTGGTCCATATAGTGAACTTGGTATTGAGTTATTCACTTTAAAATCATCACAGAGGACAAGGGGGCACTCTTTACGTCTGGAGGAAAAGAAATGTAATCTCCAAATATGGAAAGGTTTCATTACAGTAAGAGCTGTGAAAATGTGGAAAAGGCTCCCTCAAGAGCTGGTTCTGGCCAGCTCAGTAGATTGCTTTAAAAAGGCCTGGATTATTTGCTAAAGGTACACAATATAGCTAAATACTAACGTTTGTAGGTAAATTTGATCCAGGGAATATCCGATTGCTTCTCGGGGGATTAGGAAGGAATTTTTTCCCCTGCAAGCGAATTGGTTCATGCTTTGCAGTGTTTTTTTTGCCTTCCCCCGGATCAACTGTGGGTATAGGATTGTGTATATTGAATTGTATGATTATTTTTTTTCCTTTCTATTGGTTGAACTGGATGGACTTGCACAACACTATGTACTGTAACTGTGTAGTATGTACATAGATCACACAGAGGGGAATGTTTTCCATTTAAAAAAATGAAGGTACTCTTTAAGTTAAGATTATTGGTTTAGAACACATTTGGGTTAGCGTTAGGGTAGTTTCACAAGTGTAATAAATTATTTTTGTTCAGTGTTAAATGTTTTGTATAGAAATCACCTCACTTCCATTTTTATTAATGTGTTTTGTTACCCAGAAGACAAAGTAAAGGTAGTAGAAATTATAAGGAAGTGTTACTTCTGCGCTACGTTAGTAATAAAGTGTGGGGGCGTAGGTTGGATAAAATAGCATGCTCTATATCATTCCAGAGCTGCTGCTAGCATCAATATGTGTTCCCACACAGATAAATTATAGACTAAAAATGTATTGGATGCTACGCTGCTGAAAAACACGAATCAATAGTGAAAAATAACCCTGACCAGGGCGTAACGCATAGGGCGAATGGTGGCAGGCGTGAACCAGAAGTGGTCATGTGGACGCGAGGCCCGGGATTTTTGTAATGCAGCACATTTGAAGCTTTTTCACTGTAAAAGCATTCAGTTTTTAATAAATGATATTTAAAGGGTAACTCCACTTTCGTGGGGAAAAAAAAAATAGCAAATAAAGAAAAAATAATATAGCACATATAATTGCGACACTAATCATTTTGTAATTGAATGTTATTAAAAATGACCTTTACTTTTCAATCTTCAGCCAATGTAATTTTCTGAGATGACATTGCAATAAGGCTACCTGGAGTTTTCTGTACACAGAATGTGTACTGACCACTCCCCAGAAACATAATTTCCCGCTTCTGTGATTGGCTCACCAATTTTCCCAGAAGTCTGCCTAATATACAAGTCAGATTTCAGGCATCCCCTGCAACGATACTTTCAATAGGAACCCGTTTAAAGGGATGCAGGCCCAGCAGAAAAGGTAGGAATCTGCAACAAAATTTGTTATAATCCTTGCAATGTACATAGATCACCCAGGGGGGAATGTTTTTTACCAACAAAAGTGGAGTTACGCTTTAACTATAATTCTGCACCATAAGAGTTTTTTTTTTTTAAATCTCCCCAACATATTAGCTTGGCATTTGGGCAGCATGAATACAGATCAGTCTTAAAGGCACAGCACGCCCCAGTAATGGTACCCATAGGAGGTCACAAAAGAGAGCCCCCTAGAGGTAAAGAGGAGGTGACCACCATCACAGTCTAGGAGAATAATCATATATCTGTTAGCGGACATCTGCCTGGAGGTTAGAGGCCAGAGAGTACAGAGCACAATATGTATGAAGTCACAGACACCACTCTTGGGAATTGTGTATTATATTGATTCATGGAACTGTATTTTTATTACCACTACCCTTCTATTTCTGGGAATACCACGGATCACCTGGATAAAACGAACTGTTACACTTGTTTATTTATTGATTTATTTTTCCATCTAGTTGAATAGTCATTAATTTAGCACAAGATTCATATTTTTCAAACTAACACGCATTGGTGTTTGTTTTCGGTTTTATTTATGTTATTTTTTCACTATTGATTAGTGTTTTTCAGTAGTGCAGTTTTCAGTAGGCACATCTCTTCTTTCCATGGCCATCCGACAATGCGGCTAGCAAGGAAACGACTGCTATGACAAATTTCCCTTTCCTCTGTCTACAACAGACACGTTTTTCACAAGCAATGCAGGGGGAGGTCTGTCAGATTAAATGTTTCAGGCAAGCAGGCAAATGCTTGGAGGTGAAGTGCTATTTGTCAAAGCAGCCATCACCTTGCTAGCTGCTTTGTCGGAGGGTCGTGGAAGGACCAGCGTTCTGTCATTGGATGAGGTGGAAAGCATGATGTGCAGTGCCCGATATGGCTCGCCTTACCTCCTTATCCAATCAGAGAACGTTTTGCATTCTTTGAGGGAATGCAAAGAATTCTTTGACCTCCTGTGTTTAAAATGTAGTAGGGGAGTCACTTGGCACAGCTTCTAGAGGGATAGGCAGTAGTGTATTTAGGTTTTGTGCTGCCCTAGGCCTGCCTAATTTAAATATGACCCACCACTTCCTGTCAAGGCCACACCCCTTGCTGTTTAAGAGCTGCCCTGAAAATTTTGAATGGGGACACTGGGGGGGGGGGTGTGGTCAATGGATTCCCTTAATTTGCATAGATTTCCTCTCACTTCCTGTTTGTCTATGGGGGCAGGAAGTGAAGGGAAATCTCTGCAATAGGACAGGGATGGTAAAAAATAAACTGACAGGGGTTATAACCCTTCCTTACTCTATCCAAAATGAAAGAAAAAAGTTTTGCATATAGTTCTACTTTAAGCACAAATTTCTGATAATTTTATGGAGAGAACTAAGAAGATATAACTATGCCAATGGTGCAGCAGAAAACATATAGCACAGAGAGGAAGGTTTGTGGTCCAGGATGAGAGGACAGTCAAAATTAGAAGCGGCAACCCCCCTCCCCCCCCACAGTTGCAGAATGCCAGCCGCCCGCATACTGGAAGCAGTGAGGCGGTTTTATGGGGGCGCTAGACTAATTTGCCTCTTAGCCCAGTCCGCCCCATAAGACTGGTGTTACACTAACAGTGTAGCGCAAAGCCGGCAGGGACTCTTTACGTGCTGCCCCCCTGCAAATTTCTGCCCTAGGCCAGGATACAGCGTTACCCATAGGTGTGGTATATGAAATTACATTGGTCCAAGCTTTCCTGGATATTAAAGCATGTTTGAAGACTGGGGCTTTGTCTAGGCAGATTTTACTGCATTGATCCTGGTAAGGTATATGGACGTGCTGGTGGGCTTTTAGTAATTCTTCTACTCTGAGCCTTAGTGGCAAAATAATTGGTTCATTCCTTTTGAGGTTTCTTCAATCCTTTTCGGTATCTTCCCCCCCCTTCTAGTCACCTCTTACCTCCTACAAATGCCCCTGCTGTCACGTACCTTACAGCAGAGCCCGAAATGATGAGGGTGGCCTCTTGCACGGTTCCGGTCCAAGCACCCCTGGTGGTGGGTACAGGGAGTGCGAGGGCAACAAAAGGGTGCAGGTGCCTGCAGGCAGGAGGCTGGAACTTGGAGATATAGGAACCTCTGCTGAGGAGATGTGGAAACTGATCACCAAACTTGTTCAGCGGGAGCCAGATCAGGATCAACTGCAGAATCAGGAACAGGCAGGAGTCGGCAACAGACGGGCAGCAGGGTACAGAATCAGGAGGCAGAGCCGTAATCATAAGTTCAAGCCAAGGTCAGTATTGCAAGTAGAGGCAGGTTCAGCAGGCAGGGGAGATCCAAGAGAATGGTCAGAAGATAGCCGGGTTTTCAGGAACAAGGTCAATCAGGCAGAGTAACAACAGGAACAAGCTGAAGACAATCCAGCACTGATGCTAGGCAGACTCTCTGTTTATATAGGGTGCTGTGTGCCAGGATGCGCATTAGCAACTTAGCACATACGCGTTAGCGCATTAGCGCATGCGCGTTAGCATATTAGCGCTTTGGCACTCGCGGACGCGCGTTAGCGTGCGTGCGCATTCGCATAGAGGTGCCATTGTGCATGCCCACCCTGGATCTCATTTGTCTCTGGCTATGGTTCCGTGCATGCACCTTGGCATTAGCAGAACGAGGATTGGCAGCTGCTGCATAGACGGGTGCTTGCTGTGTGAGTTCTCTGACACCTGCACTGTAAGGTTCGAGGTAAGGCGGTTTGGATCTCGTCTGGTTCAGCAAGAACTGGTCGAGATTCAAAACCGAATATGGGCAGGCTGAATGTAACAAGTTGATCGATTGTCAACTTAAGTACACTCAGCCTGCCAGATTTACTTGTGATTATCACTACCAGCTGCTATAGCTGCTAGAAATAATCACTGTCTTCTCCTGGCGGGGATAGCTTCCCTCGCCTGCCCCCACCGGGAGAACACAATGGCTCAGTTGGAGGGATTCCCCTGTCAACACTGTCTGTGTTGATGGGGGGAATCGTGGTTTCTAACTACTGATTTTCTTAGTGGTTTTCAAGCACTCTGCTTGCCGCAGGGTTATTGTATATTCTTGGTATTATCTCAATCCTAGATATTCTGTACAAGTATGCATTTATTGTTATGGTATTGTAATCACATACACTTGTGTATAAGTAATTGAAACTTCTTAAATAAACAGTTATTTGACAAGAGAATTACCAAACCAATGTCTGCATGAGGATGGAAAAAAAGTGCCTGCTATTTCTATTAAAGTTAAAACTCTTTTGAGTAGGGAAGGCTTCAAACCCCTGTCAAATTTCTGTTCTTGCCCGTGTCCCCATGAGGTAGATGAACCTTCTCTATTTGTCCAAGTGATCCTTGCCACCAAGAGAGAAAGTGATGGAAAATCCAAAATGTTATACTTGTCACCACCAGGAGGTGAGAGTTAATCTTTACTGGGGGCGCTTGTTTTAGAGAAAATAATCTAATAGGGGAATTACCCATACCTTGTAGAGATTTCCTCACTTCCTGATGCATCTCTAGGACAGGAAGTGAAGGGAAACTTCCCAAAAGGATATAGAGAGCAAAAATACACTACAAAGGGTTTTAACTTTCTCTATCCAAAACGTTGTAAAATGTCTTGGCTATACATACACGATAATTAATACTAGTATATTTAATTATCTTTAAAATAAATTGAATAAAAAAAACATGTTTCTCACCTGCTGTTCTTTTGTGTTGCATTTCCTCTTCGAGAGACGCAGCATGCACATGTATAATGGATTTTTTAACATCTGCCCTCAGATGGGGGGGGGGTATTTTTTAGTGTTAAATCTGTTTTTATTGTCTTCTTAAAATGAAATGCAGTAAAAAATAACAAACCACCACGTACACCCATAGAAGAAAGAGGAGAATGAAAGGGAGGAAACGTAATAATGATCCCAACGAGATAAAACCCTGAAGGCAGAAAAGATATCAAAACAGTGTTGACAATTAAATTGAACAACGTAAAACCCAAAGAACAGTGTGCCCATTACAATGCCAGCTTCCCCCAGCTAGGCTAACATGGAAACAGATCAAACTCATTATGTTAACTGTTCTCAGAATAGGCACTGATTAGAGGAGAATGGGGAAAGAGGGAACAGGTAAGAGCACACATAGAGAGAGTGAGAACTGGGGACAAAGCATTTGAAAGGGGTCTACACAAATAAACATCTTTGTTACATTGTTTGATTCCTTGGAAGCCGTTCAAAACTCCTTGACATCCTAGCAATATTTTTCCATTTTCAGTTTATATAGTATGTGATGTATAAGTACAGCACAACTCGTAAAGGTCAGGGAGACAATCAAAAGACAAAATAAAAGGGGAGTGGGAATAGGACCCAAGGTGTCCTTACCTTCAGTGAAGGAAAAGGAACAAACTGCGGTTTAACCTGATATAACTTTATTAGAACAATTAGTAGAAAAACCATTTTGATCATTGAAAGGAAAGCAAACAATAGAAGATTGCATAAGGTAAAAACTGACAACGTTGTCACTTAAAAACGCATGCCCATGAGCTCAGCCATATCCCAGTCATCCACACCTGTCAATCATCTCAAGTCATTAAGTGTGACTTAATATATAATGCTTACATGTGTTTAGGCGAGGAGAGTTCCAGGAAACCTTGGTAGCACAAGTTGGTACCCGTATTGTGCTTAGCCATGGACCTCCAGATTCCCTATATGCCTATAGAGCTGCTGCATTAAGTCTTTACAATGTTGAAAAAAGCATTGGTTATCTCAGACAAACAAATGCAATTCTGGCTAGAAAGTATCCCTGATAGTTAGTGAACAAGACAGGTTTGATTTCTGGATGTAACACTGTCAATCATGGAGATAATAATGCGCAATAATAATGCTGTGATGCGCAAGCATGCGACTTAAGTCAAAGAGAAACAATAGATCCACAACAAGCCTGTTAGTCATTTAACACCATGTTTCCATGAAACATTAAAGATAGCACCGCATACAGGTTGGATAGGAAAATATAGTCAGCTGAGTCAAAACACAGAGCCAAAAAAAAAAAAAAAAAAGGGTTCAGGCTGGGATTGCTTGCTGGATATACCAGTTTAAAAGAGACTCACCGTTTAGACGATATTAGATTGGTCCTCAATTGTAGCGACAATGTGGTGAATCCAAAGTCCTTTGCAGGGGTCCACAGGTGTGCAGGATGTGAATCTCTGTATTGCTAGGCCTGGTGACACGCACAGGATGTTATCCACTCAAAACCAGCATGGGGCCTCCTGGCCATTTACTTCCAGTTTTCGGTTGTTTGTGGATTTCCAGCTTGTGGAGATAGGATGAGGGCTAAAGAGTGATGAAAAGCCCAAGTTGGCTATCGGCAGAGGGCATGTGTAGGCGCACACACACCAACATGTTTCACCCACTTGTGACATGGGTTTCTTCAGGGTGAAGTGTTTGCATGGACAGAATCCTTTTGTAGGCAGAGTGACACTCAGTGAATTACTTCCTGTTACATCACTTCCTGCCTAGGCATGGTCATGTTAACCCCATAGGGGAATTCATACTGCTGTAAGAAAAAAAGTGTTTTTACACCGCTGCCATCTTGTGGCAGTATATGACTATTGCAGTTCATAGTATATAATCATTGATGTATAAGGTAAAATCGCCATTCACAAGTCGACACTATATGCTTTTAATCACATCTATTAAACTCATTAGTAGTTGTATTAAGATGTGAATGTAAAGCCAAATACAGATAGATACATTTGTACAAACTGAGGTCATTCTTTGGTATTAGCAGTTCTTTCCGGTCAATTGCGGATGCTCGCTTTCTTGAGTTCTTTAAAGATCTATGCAGGTAACCCCTTTCTCTAAATCTTTTATAGAATTGCTTTGATTGAGCCTGATAGTCTTGATCCAGTGAGCAGTTGCGTTTAATTCTCAGAAACTGCCCTGTTGGTATACCTCTGACCAAGGACTTAGGATGATGGCTGGTTGCCTCAAGAAGGGTGTTTGCTGCTGTTGCTTTACGATACGTTTTCGTGTACAGATGGTCTCCATCAATCCTTATTAGGAGGTCCAGAAAATAAATTTCGTTCAAGTCGTAGGTAAATGTTAGGTGTATATCACAGCTGTTTTCGTTCAGTTCGCTCAAGAACTCTTCAAGGGATTCAACAGACCCTTGCCAAAGCAGCAGGATATCATCAATAAATCTTAGCCACAATTTGGCAAGGTCTAGATAAGATTCAGAGCAATAAACAACTTCCTCTTCCCAATAACCAAGATGTAAACATGCGTAGGAAGGTGCCCAAGGGGCCCCCATGGAGGTGCCTTGTATTTGTCTATAATAGACCCCTAGAAATTCAAAGCAGTTGTTAGTCAGGGCAAACTGCAGCATCTCAAGGATGAACTCATTTTGAGGTCCCTTACATGGAAATTTCTGGTCAAGAAAGTGTGCCACTGCTGCCAAGCCCCATGCATAGGGTATAGATGTATAAAGAGACTCTACATCAATGCCTACCAGGAGAGTTCCAGGAGATACAGTTAGCTCTTCAATTTTTGCTAATACATCAAGAGTATCTCTAATGTATGAGGGTAACTCAAAGACAATTTCTTTCAGTAGGGCATCCAAGTATCTTCCAATTTTCTCCAGAGGACCCTTCACCGCTGAAACGATTGGCCTGCCTGGTGGGTTCGTCAGGGATTTATGGACTTTAGAAATGATATAGATTGTAGGGGTGTTAAACTCCTTCACTTTCAGATACTCATACTTATTCCGAAACGAGAAGAGGCCGGCTTCCTGCGCAAACATATGTTTAAAATTCAGTTCATTGATTATAGAGGTAAAGAGGTTAGCAGGAAGTTTTTCATTGGTGGATCGGTCATTTAACTGTCTTTTTATCTCATTTTGATAGTCATCTGTTGAAAGCAATACCACATTGCCCCCTTTGTCGCTTTTCTTTATCACCAAATTTGGTGCGTCCTTCAGCTCTCGTAAGGCCCGGCGTTGTTCAGGATCCAGGTTGTCTTTTCTTCCTCTTTGCCAATTCACCTTAGTAAGGTCATCTTGAACCAGGTCTAAGAAGACCCCCAACCATCTATTTTTTCGGAAAGGGGGCATTTTTGTTGATTTTATAAGTAGATTGGCGTCTCGTTTCAATGGGCTAGAGGGAGTAGGGATGGATTGGTCATCATCCTTACTTTCCATTATTAAGGAGGTAAGTATATCTAGATCTTCATCATCTTGGGATTCAGTTGGGGGGTTTTCATCTTCATCTTGGGTAGGTCTTTGATGTAACTGTCTCAGATAGACTTTTCGTAAAAACAAAGTGTCTTTATATACCTCAAACTCGTTCATTGACCCAGTAGGTGAGTAAGAGAGTCCTTTTTCAAGCAAATATTCTATGCCTTTCTTCTAATTTAAATTCTGAGAGGTTAATAATAGTCTTGGAGTGTTGATCAGGATGAGGGTTTAAGGAAGTGATGTCTAATGATAGTGGGGAGATTATTTCTGTCATCTCTGCTGCTATTGGCCCTGGTCGTTTCTCCTCTGTCCCCAGCACTCTTGTATTTTCCTTTTCCTCTTCCTCCTGTTCCTCTTGTGGTCTTTAGGACCCCTTTGGTAGCAGTTGTCGCTTCCAAAGGTGAGCGTTCTTGTCCTAAAAAACCACCCATTCTTTCTGTATCTTCGTCGCTTTCTGAGGTATTTGGTGTTCCTCTGGTTGAGGAGCGTGACCATTGCTGGCCTTTTCTCGAGGTGCTTCTACCCCTAATCTTAGTCAGATCAAAGATTTCTCCCTTGGCCCAATCGTCTAGATCCCTTTGGAATTTAGATTGTTTAGTGTGTCTTAAATTTTTTCGTGTTTTAATAACTTCTTTTTTCAAAATTTTGTTTTGTTTTTCAAATTCCAGTTGCTCCTTGAAGGGTTCAAGTTGTTGCAGACTAGCCTCAATTTGTGATTGTAGCTCAGAAGCCTATAGTTTTTCCTCCTCCACTATGAGTTTCATTACGGACACACCATGATCAATACATTCCTGCTTCCATTTAGTTAAAAAACGTTCATTATGTAGATGTTCTGCTGGAATGACACGCTCACGTAACCCTCGGGGAATTAAACCTTTAGCAATATAGGATTCTAGAGACAGAATATCCCATTTCCTATTTAGTTGTTTTATTGTAAGCTTTTTATGTAGTTTAAATACATTTTTTATTGATTCATCAGCAGAGGGAGTGGCTTCTTCCCCTCTGTCGCTGAATGTGAGTCTGATTTCCGCCTCTATGTCATCTCCAATTACAAACGCCATCAGTGTACAAGTATCTATCTGAGCAGTTACACTTACAGCAGTAATAAATGCAATCCTATTGTAAGGTTTTCTAATGTCAAATAACACTTCCCGCTTCAGGAATGGTCCAAAAGACCACAAAGGCATACAAATCTTAGTAAAAAACGCAATGGGCGGGGTCCTGATGACCAGTATCCTTGGTCAATTCAGGTAACAGGTTACCGACTCACCTAATAGGGTGGTGTTCCTTGTCAGAACAGGAGAAGTAGTCAAAATAAAAGGGGAGTGGGAATAGGTCCCAAGGTGTCCTTACCTTCAGTGAAGAAAAGGGAACAAACTGCAGTTTAACCTGATATAACTTTATTAGAACAATTAGTAGAAAAACATTTTGATCATTGAAAGGAAAGCATAAACAATAAGAGATAGATAGATAGACACGTGTGGATGACTGGGATATGGCTGAGCTCATGGGGATGCATTTTTAAGTGACAACATTGTCAGTTTTTACCTTATGCAATCTCCTATTGTTTATGCTTTCCTTTCAATGATCAAAATGTTTTTCTACTAATTGTTCTAATAAAGTTATATCAGGTTAAACCACAGTTTGATCCTTTTCCTTCACTGAAGGTAAGGACACCTTGGGTCCTATTCCCACTCCCCTTTTATTTTGACTACTTCTCCTGTTCTGACAAGGAACACCACTCTATTAGGTGAGCCGGTAACCTGTTACCTGAATTGACCAACGATACTGGTCATCAGGACCCTGCCCATTGCGTTTTTTACTACAATTTTTAGACAATCAAAAGAGTAGCCAATGCATTTCAGGGGTCCCAAAAAACCCTGCATTGGATTTGAAAAAAAAAAATTACAAACATTTCTATATCAATACGATTGGTCCAAGAACATAGGAAGGTGGAGAAGAGAAGGCAGAAGTAGTAGTGGGAACACAGAGCACATTGTAGGCAGGACCAAGAACAGCAGTGCAGGGGGGTCACATTTTTGTTGAATGGCTGTGATCAACAGCTTGTCTGCTCTTCTTTTATTCAGCATCTGGAGGACAGTTCTGGTGACTTAAAGGAGAAGTATGGCCAAAGCTTTTTTGGCCATACTGTTCTTGTAGGTCATGGGGTGCACGTATTTCAGTACTGTACTCCAGATAATGCCCGTTGTCGGCTGACATCACAAAGCCGACCCAGGCTTTGCAGGAAACCCGACAATGTCAGGATCTGCCCAGATGCCTGACTGGCAGCTGGCTGAGCCTCCCAGAGCATCGCTCCTGCCCCCTCCCCAGCCTGGCATTCCAGTGAGCACTGGCGGGGCAGAGCAGAGAGTAATGACTGTCAGTCATCGCTCTCTGCTAACTGAAGACTGAGATCAGAGGTCATATGATCGTTCGGCTCTCAGTCTTGGCGCAGATGGGGGACAGATGCTGCATCCACATATGTGAGTATTTTTTTTTTTTGTAGTAATCCCATACTTCTCTTATAATCATCAATGAAGCAACCATGAGTTTATAACAGAATGCATCAGACGTAAGGTATACTGACCTGGCCTGCTGGAACCTGTCTATGCCTTATGTCATTGACAGTGAAAGGATAAAATCTCGTGGCTGCTTTTTTTTTTTTTTTTTTTTTCTTCTTTAACCTTTTTCCTTAATTTTCATCCAACAATTCTGCCAGGTACACCTTTCCAGTCCTAGGATGACAATGCTTTCCCATCTTACTTTGTCAGGGCAACATAAACAGAATAAAACTACATGATTTTTCTCCTCTCCTCTTCTCCATAACTAAGAGGAGCATGGTTCTGTAGTTCTCAGAGATAGCTGAGAACAATGTAACTGATAGAGCACAGGAACTGATCAGATCACAAAATTTTTGCCGAGATCAAAAGGGTTTTTTTGTACTTAACGCAAATAAATATAACAAAATGCCTTTAATTGTATACTTAATAGACAAAAAAGAAGAAAACAGAGAAGTTCATTGTTAGGGTTTACATACCCTTTAAATCTAAATTAAATTGTGTGGCTAGCAGTCCTGGACTGTCCATAGGGCACACCGGGCACTTACCTCGTGGGCCGGGGGCCACTGGGCTGCATTTTCTTGTGGGGCCCAAGGCAGATGGGCTGCTCCTTGAGCCCGCACCACACACCCGGCCTCTCCACAGCCAGCCGGCCACCAGCTCAGTTCAGTCGCAGGGTTGGGGGGGCAGAAACTGTGACCATGAAGAGGGAGGAACTGGAGGATATGCCGGACCAGAGAGAAAATGAGTGCGGCTCCACGTGAACCTGGATAGAAGAAACGGCAGGGCGGCTGTATATAGAAGAATCAATCTCTCTATTTTCCTCATGCAGCCTCTCAATTGCCTGTGGGAGGTAGAAGAGGAGAAGCGCCCGCAGGCATACAGAGGCTGCAGGAGGAAAATAGAGAGATTGATTATTTTATATGCATCAGCCCCTTCCGCTTCTCCTATCCAGCTTCTTTCAGCTGCCCCCCCTTAGCTCTCCGCCCCCCATGCTTTCAGGCCCCCCAGTGCTCTCCACGGCCCGATAGTGGTCTCCAGCCCCCCATGCTCTCCAGCCCCCCCCAGTGCTTTCCAGCCCCTTTGTGTTCTCAGGCCCCCTCCTGTGCTCTCAGTCTCCCCCCAGTTCTCTCCAGCCCCCCATGCTCTTCACCTCCCCACTGTGCTCTCAGGCTCCCCCCTGTGCTCTCTGCCCCCCCCAATGCTCTCTGACCTTCCCCTGCCCTCCAGCCTCCCCGTGCTTTTCGCCCCCCCATGTTTTGGCCCCCCTGTGTTCTCCACCCCTCATGCTCTCCGATCCACCCTTGCTCTCTGCCCCCCCATACTCTCCAGCCCCCTGTGTTCTCTGACCCCCCTATGCTCTTTGCCCCCCCCATACTTTCTGCCCCCCCAGTGCTATTTGGTCTCTCCTGTGCTCCCTGCCCACCGTGCTCTTTCCAAACCCCCCTCACCTCCATCGGGATGGAGAGTGTGGAGGGCCCAGGCCTATTTTTTGTTCTAGTCCAGGCCTGGTGGCTAGCATGCTATCTAGATTTCCCAGAAGCAGGATATTGTGACATTGTGGTTCTTACCTATCCTAAGATGTAATTTAAAGGATTTTTAGTTCACAACACATTTAGTATATGATTAGCAGTAGTGCTATACTTATACAGTTCTATCCTGCATTATCTCCATAGGAGTTTAGTGACTTTCATAGATCATAAAAATAATGTATTTTTTCAATATGTGTTAAGCTGCTCAGAATTCACAGAATCGACATGTATGAGAAATGTGTAGATAGCTTTTCACTTTTTTGTATTAAACATTGATATTTGTTGTTGTTTTGATCGGAAATGTTGTAATGCTGTCGGACTATAGTTAGAGATCATAATGGATATATTTAGAAATCTCACGCATGTATTACTAGCCTATTATGCTGGAGAGAATGTAATTTTATACTTTTCATTACTCTAAGCAAGTGCATTAGGCATATCAAGCTGGTATTATTCTTTATATTGCTATGACCAGTGGTTCTATTATAAATGAAAAATGAAATGGCTTTGTGTCAATTAAATTTTTTTACATTTACAATGTCCTAAATTATTGTTACATATTTTTTCACTATCTATGTAAACTCTTTGTTTTACAAAGAAACATTTATTATGTATGATAAAGGGTTTACAGAGTATTATGGATTACCTAAAGAGACAACCCAGCTAAGAAGCTAGTTTAGTTACAACTCTCATTAGTCATTTCAGCTCTGTAAACAACTTCAGCTAAAAGATGAAAATGATGTGAAAAGTAAACTAGAAAGCCACCTGCTGTCTAAACAGAAGATTACATATGCATTTTTTGTAATTATGTATTTTAATGTCCTGATCATAGAAAAGAAAGAAAATATGTATAATACCTCTATACATCACCACTTCCACTGATACAAACTGATATTTTGTAGAGTTTTTTCTTATACTTATTACTTTTCAAATTTGGACCATGCTAATTTACTACTACGTAATCTTTTTTTGGCACAAAAGGGTCATCTTTTGCTGGCTCTGTGAAGTAAAGGAGTCAACATCTCTTGTGGAACAGTCAGGTCATAGCACCCCTATTGATGTGACCAGTGTTTGAGCACAGGTATTCCTGGTAGTAGGTATTAGACCAATAAGCATGCACTTCAACTACCCCATAACCTGGCCAGCATAGGTTAGCAGAACATTATATACAGTAAGTGTATTTGAGACATACAATATATACTGTATAGTGAATGGTATATTTAGACTTATTCAGTAATTGTACAAGACAGTGTTGTAGAATCCCATCTGCTAGCGAGGAAACAGTGACAGATTCCTACTTGGATGGTCAGGTTTTCTCTACCTCTTCCACAATCTGACCCACTGCCTCCACTTCTTCTCCTCCACAATCCTATCTTATTCTGTAACCTTCACCTATACCTTCCACTCACTATCCAGTCATGCAACTTCCTCTGTTTACCAACTTCAAAATATGGTCCTGCTTCCTCTCCTCCATTTCAAAAATCTTGGTTATTATTATTTATGGTACTTATATAGAGCTGTCAATTTACACAGCGCTTTACATATACATTGTACATCCACGCCAGTCCCAACCCTCAAGGAGCTTACAATCTAAGGTCCCTAACTCACATTGATATACTAGGGCCAATTTAGACAGAAGCCAATTAACCTACCAGCATGTCTTTGGAGTGTGGGAGAAAACCAGAGTACCCAGAGGAAACCGACGCAGGCACAGGGAGAACATGCAAACTCCAGGTAGGTAGTGTTGTGGTTGGGATTCGAACCAGCAACCCTTTTTACTGCTAGCTGAGAGTGCTACCCACTACACAGGGAAAAGATTTCAGAAAAATAAGGATTGTCATAAGGCACAGGGTACATACTCCAGTAAATCTTCCCCCTGATTCTTTCTGTGCCTGAAAAAGTACAATAGAAAAGACACCAGGGTAATGGAACCTAAAAACTATATTTTTTTGAGCGTTATTGGTAGCATGCCATGGATGGATGCCACCGGAAGGGGCCATTTTGTCTTCTCAACCTCCTGGCAAAAATGTGCAGCAGTACTGTGCTAATTGATGCTGAATATGCATTACAGGCATAGTGGTGGGGCATGTTCGGTTGCAAAATTTGTTGTCCATTGGCAATGTCAACAACTTCGGGCTTTCCTTCATGTCTGTCCAGGATCGGAAAACCCTGGCCTTTTTGGATCTAGAGCTATACCACAATAGTCAGTCTATCTTTGCCAAAAACTGTTAAGCCAACAGCTGGCAACTCTTTTTTACATTACCCTGGTCGGGTTAGAAACATTCTCATAATTTTACTGAGGATTATGTAGCACATAGTGCCCTCCTTAACAATAATTTTTTTTACGAGCGAACTAATTGACGATATATGGGTACCCAGAGACACCCAGTTGGATAATAATTCACCCGTTAGATTCATTACCCAGTTCCAAAGTCAGTAAAAAAAAATGGAGAATACAGTAAAGCCTTAGATTGCGAGTAGCTTGGTCTTCAAGTGTTTCACAAGACAAGCAACATTTTTTTATAAATTTTAACTTGATAAACGGGCGAGGTCTTGCAATACGAGTAGTATCACCTTACATGAAAAATGGTAACAACTACCTACTCGCGCATATGGAAAATTAAATAGATTAATTGGGGAGCAGCATGTTATAATAATAGTGAAAAAGCAAAAAAAAAATTAACAAGTTAATTACAAACCGCGCTCCTTTTAAAGTGCAAGTGCAAAATCACTCTTTTGTGAAAACAGAATCATGGAAATGGTGAAATAATGTCAGTGATGATATCTACCAGCTGAGTGAAACATTAAATCATCATAGTGAAAAAATTAATAAATAAATTACTGAATAGTGAAAATGTAAAAGGTGAAAAATTAAAAGGAAAAGTCCAAAATTAGTTTCCAGAATATCAATGTGTTCGAAAAATATAATGAATCAATCATAAATCAAAATGTTCAAATAATGATAAAACAGAACTTCTGAGTAAATTAACCACTTCCCGCCTGGCATATAGCGGATTGATGTCTGGGAAGTGGTTCCGTTATCCTGACTGGGCGTCATATGAGGTCCAGCAGGATAACATGGGGGCGCGCATCGCGGCGATTGGTGGAGCGGTGTGTCAGCCTGACGGAGGAGGCTCTTCACCACGTGATCAGCCGCGTTCAATCACGGCTGATCACGATGTCAATAGGAAGAGCTGTTGATCGGCTTTTCCTCACTAGCGTCTGACATATGCGAGTAGAGGAGAGCCGATCGGCTGTTCTCCTGGCAGGGGGGGTTTATCAGCGCAGTCCCCCCTCAGATCACCACACTGGACCACCAGGGATCGCCACTAGGACCACCAGGGAAGGGGCAACATGTGGATGGCCAGGTATGTACCCCATGGCCATCCACATGTGCCCAATGTGCCCAATCTGTGCCAATCAGTGCCCACAAATGGGCACTGATTGGCACCATTAGGTTTTAGTTATGCCCAGCAATGCCACCAATAAATTTTATCAGTGCCACCGATCAGTGTCATCAGTGCCACCTGTCATTGCCCATCGGTGCCACCTGTCAGTGCCCATCAGTGCCCACCTATCAGTGCCCATCAGTGGCACCTATCAGTGCCACCCATAAGTACCCATCAGTGCCACCCATATGTACCAATCAATGCCACCTATGAGTGCCCATCAGTGCCACCTATGAGTGCCCATCAGTGCTACCTATGAGTGCCCATCGGTGCCGCATACCAGTGCCACCTATCAGTGCCCATCAGTCCCACCTATCAGTGCCCATCAGTGCCGCCTATCAGTGCCCATCATCAGTGCCCTTCAGTGCCACCTCATCGGTGCCCATCAGTGCCACCTCATCGGTGCCCATCAGTGCCACCGTATCAGTGCAGCCATATCAGTACCCGTCATTGAAGAAGAAAACGTACTTATTTACAAAAAATTTTAACAGAAACAAAGAAAAACTTGTTTTTTAAAAAAAAATTCGATCTTTTTTTATTTGTTGTGAAAAAAATAAAAAAACGCAGAGGTGATCAAATACCACCAAAAGAAAGCTCTATTTGCTCTAAAAAAGCTCTAAATGATAAAAAATTTGTTTGGGTACAGTGTAGCATGACCGCGCAATTGTCATTCAAATTGCGACAGTGCTGAAAGCTGAAAATTGGTCTGGGCGGGAAGGTGTCTAAGTGCCTGGTATTGAAGTGGTTAAGCTTCTGGCCAAATCTTCCTTGGGTTCAGCAGAGCATCGAATAACAGTATTCAGTCACCATCACCAGCCACACAGCCTACTCACCAGATGGAAGTGACTCCCATGACAGGAGTCAATCACGCTTTGGGGACAACCAACGGAACTTCTCCCGGTCGCGGCTAAGTGCAAATGCTGAAACTCAGGTGTCTTGATTAGTGCTGAGGCTACTTGGACGCATACAACCGGACTTCCCAAGATGGGTCACAAAGACCATGGATGTCAAGAATGTGGAGAAAATGGATAAAAAACTCCCATGGTGAAGTAAGCCAAAACATTTAATGGGCTAAAAATGGGCTTAAAACCACATTACCCACATATGGGTTCATGCAGGCAAACAAACAAAAAAGCAGGAAAAAACAAGTTACGAGCGGAAGTGGCGTGTCACCTTCGTTTACGTCCGACCGGTTTCGTCAGTGCACTCTGACGTCATCAGGGATCGCAGGAACGGGCACGCCGCCTCCTTAAATACACATCGCCATTAAAGGCATCCAATCCGGTGACATCTCATCTATCAGAGAATTAGACCAAAATTGAAAAATAAATTTACTGTCATCTTGTGGCCAAAAAGCAAAATACAATGAAAAAATGTTGAGAAATTACATCGACATCCAAACTGCCATCTTGTGGATAGATGCCAGATTGCACAATTAAGTCAGATGTCATTAATTGAAGTTAAAGTAAATGTAATCAATAAAATAAAATAAAATATCCTAAAATTGGAATAGAATTAAAATTAAAAAGGAGAAAAAACACAAAGGAAGGAGAGAGAGTGCTGCTCACCCCTGATGCTAAAAAGGAAAAGGAATCACCCAAGGTGGGGTTTTTTGGCAGCAAGATGTAAATATCGAGTCAAAATATGTATAAAATTGAAAAAGTTTATTTTACAAAAAAATCACGTCATGAAATTAAGATATGAGCTCCAGTAGGAAGTGTTTAAACCTTGTTTAAAATTGACATACACTATACAGACATATTTCCATAATGACATCAGAAAGAATGTCAACAATATGAAAAATAAAATTGACGCGTTTCAACCCAAATACTAGGGGTCTTCTTCAGAGGTTCAGTCTGTTGAGAAATATGTGGTATAAGTACACATGTAACATGACATTTGCATATGACAGAAATAATCCACAGCATGTTCACCTAATATAAATTACCCAACAGTGTATGTCCAGTGGGAGGAAAGAGGAACTTCCTACATATAGTTTCCTTTAAAAATTGCTCACTCCCTCACCCTCAGAGGGTCCCAACACAACTCCACCGACACCGCAACCAGGAGGAGGGGGCAGTAGTCCACCGATGTAGCTTACAAGAAGTCACACTGAAAGGTCACCCCCCATCGGGCCAGGTGATCGATTGAGGGGAAGGGCCACACCTGCAGCGGAGATCCAAAGAAGAACAAACTAAATGCTATATCCCTATACCAAGAACAGCTATTTGAAAAAATATATTATAGGTAAAGGGTAAATAATGAATAAAAATAAAAATCAAGAAAAATGTGTGTGTATGTATATATATATAGTTAGCCAGGACAGTGGTCAATTGACCGACTAACAGGCATCAATCTAGTTGCATTCCATATATGCAGCTAGTAGCCTCTAAGTACTTGGCAACTACATTTTTATTAGGTAATGATAAGTAGGTGAATATATGAATAAAGAAAAATAGGTTATAAAGAGAGAAGTGGGTAAAAATGTTTATGGGTAAATGATATAATGGATTGGAGGGTCAGAGTAACATATGTCAGCCCAATTATAAAACACAAATAGTGGAAAAGTGAAAATAGTTGCAGTGGCATGTGAAGTGTATGGTGTTGACCTACAATTATATGAAGAAGGTGGCCTAAGAAAGTGAAAGGTAATGCATACCATGCGTGCATGGACCCAGTGAAGGACTAGTGAAACCAAGAGGTGCAAAAAGTGATCTGTATGTGAGTGAGGGAAAAAGACAAGAAAAAGAAACCCCCACCAAAAACTGATTGCAAAAAAAGTGAAAAAAAAAATAAATAAAATGAACCACGTATACCTGAATGGGTGTTGAAGCTATTATGAAGCTGCGCCAAATCGCCCTATATGAATAGACTATGGTTTGTGGCCTGGCCCGGGATTGGCCACAAATTATGTCAGGCTCAGAGGATCAATGTCCACACCGAGTCGACTAGTCTGAAATATATATATATAAAAGAAAGGTACCATAAGTATCAGCTCAAAAGAGCATAGTATCCTTGTTATGAAGTATAGGTTTAAAGGCGAAGATGGCGCAAAAACATACTGCTCAGATGTGTACTTACTGTGTAGGAGCTGCATAAACTTCTGACCCACCAAGAAGAGAGGCTACAGGTCCAAAATCATTCACACGTATATATATACCTACCAGGGGCGTATCCTAATCGGATTGGATCCACTGCAGGTGCGCATCCCCCCCAAAACAACAACCCCATTAGGGGCCGATCAGGTGGACCAACATGGGCGGCATGGCCGGCATACAGGCAGCCTCGTGTGGCTTCCCCGGCGTTCGGGACGGGCATGGCGCCCCGAAATGACGTAATTCCCGTCGTAACTACGTGACGTACCTACATCACGTCGCATGCGCGGGGCCCCGCGCATGCGCAATGACGCGAACGTCCGGGAATGGTTATTTTTTGCAATCAGTTTTTGGTGGGGGTTTCTTTTTCTTGTCTTTTTCCCTCACTCACATACGGATCACTTTTTGCACCTCTTGGTTTCACTAGTCCTTCACTGGGTCCATGCACGCATGGTATGCATTACATTTCACTTTCTTAGGCCACCTTCTTCATATAATTGTAGGTCAGAACCATACACTTCACATGTCACTGCAACTTTTTTCACTTTTCCACTATTTGTGTTTTATAATTGGGCTGACATATGTTACTCTGACCCTCCAATCCATTATATCATTTACCCATAAACATTTTTACCCACTTCTCTCTTTATAACCTATTTTTCTTTATTCATATATTCACCTACTTATTACCTAATAAAAATGTAGTTGCCAAGTACTTAGAGGCTACTAGCTGCATATATGGAATGCAACTAGATTGATGCCTGTTAGTCGGTCAATTGACCACTGTCCTGGCTAACTATATATACATACACACACATTTTTCTTGATTTTTATTTTTATTCATTATTTACCCTTTACCTATAATATATTTTTTCAAATAGCTGTTCTTGGTATAGGGATATAGCATTTAGTTTGTTCTTCTTTGGATCTCCGCTGCAGGTGTGGCCCTTCCCCTCAATCGATCACCTGGCCCGATGGGGGGTGACCTTTCAGTGTGACTTCTCGTAAGCTACATCGGTGGACTACTGCCCCCTCCTCCTGGTTGCGGTGTCGGTGGAGTTGTGTTGGGACCCTCTGAGGGTGATTGAGTGAGCAATTTTTAAAGGGACCTATATGTAGGAAGTTCCTCTTTCCTCCCACTGGACATACACTGTTGGGTAATTATATTAGGTGTACATGCTGTGGATTATTTCTGTCATATGCAAATGTCATGTTACATGTGTATTAATACCACATATTTCTCAACAGACTGAACCTCTGAAGAAGACTCATGTAGTATTTGGGTTGAAACGCGTCAGTTTTATTTTTCATATTGTTGACATTCTTTCTAATGTCATTATGGAAATATGTCTGTATAGTGTATGTCAATTTTAAACAAGGTTTAAACACTTCCTACTGGAGCTCATATCTTAATTTCATGACGTGATTTTTTGTAAAATAAACTTTTTCAATTTTATACATATTTTGGACTCGATATTTACATCTTGCTGCCAAAAAACCCACCTTGGGGGATTCCTTTTCCTTTTTAGAATTAAAATTAAAAATTTGATAGAAATGTATTTTTTTATTTTTTAGTAAAAAGGAATACAAAGAGATGAAACCAAAATGGACAGCCCCCTCACAATCTGAAAGGACAGGAAACCAAACAATCAGTAATTAGACAGATAGCAGTTTAAATCAATATCGATACCTGCCGGAGTAAGTGTGTCCAATCGGTAAATCCATTCCGTTTAGTTTTTTGATATTCTCTGAACCATATTTCCTCCCCTCCAATCAGCATCCAGCTTGTCATTCCCAAAAAATCTGGCCAAGCTAGGATCCTGTTGGTGGTAGATTCTAAAATGGTTAGAGAGACTGTGTTTGGGAAAACCGTTTTTAATATTTGTGAGATGTTCATTAATACGTGTACAGAGATTTCTTTTAGTACGCCCAACGTACTGTAACCCACATGGGCAAACAATAAGGTACGTGACAAAGATGGACTTGCAGGTGATAAACTTGTCTATTTTATATTCTTTACCTGTGCTAAAAGATGTGATTGTCTATTCTCTGATAGATGAGATGTCATCGGATTGGATGCCTTTAATGGCGATGTGTATTTAAGGAGGCGGCGTGCCCGTTCCTGCGATCCCTGATGACGTCAGAACGCACTGACGAAACCGGTCAGACGTAAACGAACATGACACGCCACTTCCGCTCGTAACTTGGTTTTTCCTTCTTTTGTTTGTTTGTTTGCCTGCATGAACCCATATGTGGGTAATGTGGTTTTAAGCCCGTTTTTAGCCCATTAAATATTTTGGCTTACTTCACCATGGGAGTTTTTTATCCATTTTCTCCACATTCTTGACATCCATGGTCTTTGTGACCCATCTTGGGAAGTCCGGTTGTATGCATCCAAGTAGCCTCAGCGCTAATCAAGACACCTGAGTTCCAGCACCTGAGTTCCAGCATTTGCACTTAGCCGTGACAAGTTCCATTGGTTGTCCCCAAAGCGTGTTTGACTCCTATCATGGGAGTCACTTCCATCTGGTGAGTAGGCTGTGTGGCTGGTGATGGTGACTGAATACTGTTATTCGATGCTCTGCTGAACCCAAGGAAGATTTGCCCAGAAGCTTAATTTACTCAGAAGTTCTGTTTTATCATTATTTGAACATTTTGGTTTATGATTGATTCATTATATTTTTCGAACACATTGATATTCTGGAAACTAATTTTGGACTTTTCCTTTTAATTTTTCACCTCGTACATTTTCACTATTCAGTAATTTATTTATTAATTTTTTCACTATGATGATTTAATGTTTCACTCAGCTGGTAGATATCATCACTGACATTATTTTACCATTTCCATGATTCTGTTTTCACAATAGAGTGATTTTGCACTTGCACTTTAAAAGGAGCGCGGTTTGTAATTAACTTGTTAATTATTTTTTTGCAGTATCACGTTACAACTGAGTAGATAAAAGAGAAATCCCATTTTAGTCAATGAGAGCTGTCTTAATTAGCACTACTGAATTTGCTTCGACTTTAGAAAAGTTTCCTGTACTACTTCAAGGCGACTTCTATCCGACTTGTTCCCATAGACTTTGAGGAGGGTTTGTGGAAAAAACAAAAAAATGCTTATGTTCAAAGGAGCTCGAAGGAGCTCAAAGAAGCTTAATAAAAATGTTCACAAGAGCACAAAAAAGCACAAGTTTCTTCAAGCTGAAATAAAAGCTCAAATGCCTGTAAAAGCAGCTTTTTTTAGCTACAGTGTGCATGAGCCCTAAGTCGGATCCTAATCCTAATTGAGTGATTTGGAATTTACAGGAAGATTACCCAGGCATTCCCTGAAGTTGCCTTGAAGTCACATTGCTATATTCTTTTTATATGGACTATAGGACTTATGAATAAATGGTTGTGGAACGAATCATCTAAGTTTCCATTATTTTTTATAGGGAAATTTGCTTTCATATACGAGTGCTTTGGAATACAAGCTCGTTTCCGGAACTAATTGGCCCTGGTACCACTCTGTGTCCTCACATTCCTTGTCACCACTACCAGGAGTGTTGTACAAGAGGTACAAGAGAAGCCTTCTCTTCAGCTAGATCTCCATTAGATATGTGACAGTTTCCAAGTCTATCTTTGGGCTGCTTAACACCTCCTCCCTATTTTAAAAAGCATTAGGTGAGGAGACATGCTTTGTAGTCCTAACACACTGTCTTTCCCAGGGAGCTCTTCCATAGATACAGCGCAGTGGGTGCGTATTGTTACCCTAGGGCAGGAAGTGTGTTATTGGCAGGATCACCAGGTTAAAATAAAAGCAAAAAAGTCTGCAAAAAAAGAAAACTTATGTTACCACATTTGGGGACTAGTAAGTTGCAGTTCTTTTAACACATTTGTTTTCACTGATTTGCTATGAGTCTTAGAATCTAACAGTTTTTTCCATTGCACAATTAAAGCCAAGTTTTTTTTTCAATTTTGGATAGAATAAGGGAGGGTTATAATGCCAGCAGGTACCCAACAGGTACATGGATTTCAAATATTTTACGTCGCTCCTGGTGATATTAGGCTCCACAATCACATCTCAAGAGCTGGATTGGCCTGTCTCCCCCGCAGCAATCAATTGTGCAGTATTTCTCTTGCAGGTACATGAATCTGTCTCAAGCACCAACATTTGGGGTTACAGAGGTGCGGTGGATGACAATCTTTATAAATTCCAGGGATCATTTCTGGTAAGAACTGAATCCAGAACCAAATTGCTGGACTTACAAAGCCAATGTCTTGTCCCACAATATGCATTAAACATAAATATGATTTTGCAAGCAGCTTGAGGAAATGTGCCAGCAGATAACATCAAAGGAAACCAAAGCTTTAAATTGCAATAAAAATATTAAAGAACTGTGTATTAACCATTCTGACTCTTTAATCATGGGCATGTGACCAGAAGGCTGTGTTTGTCAGCGCTCCTCTGATACATGAGGCACTTTACACAAGCCAGCAATGGGTATCCTGGGAGTGTGTTTCTGTCTATTACAGGGAAAGTTGCTCTATATTTTTTTACAGCCCGAATTGGCTCAGCATCTTTCTGATTCACTGATCCTTCCAGAATCCCTGTACTCAGCTGCCTCTCTAAACTTTACAACTTGCTGACCTCCTCTGCATTTGAGACTTGATGTCAGAGCAGGGAATAATTCTCTGAGCCGCCGGTCCCAGGCCTGATGTATTTCTCTTTGTCTTCAGCTATTATTTCCCCTCTCTGTTCTATTGTCTGTAAACACAGCACACTCCAGGGCTTAGAGGAGCTGACATCCCCTCACCAAAACTTTACTACTAAAAGACTTAGCTGCTTTGGGGGAACTGTCATATTACTTTTCTTCTGCTCATTGTCAAGTCATTCCTTGCCCTGGTTTCCTAAGGACACCAATTGCCCATTGCAATAGCCACTGATGTGATTAGATAACAGAATATTATTCTGTAATTATGTGGTGCAGAACACATTTATGACCTTAATAATGGCAAGGGAGGTCCAAAATGTCATAAAATGGTCACCTGTGACATTTTCAGGCCAGTCTAAAAAAAGCTCACACTAATTCAATGGACATTAGGAACACAATGGTACTTTAGCATGTTCGGATTAGGTAAGGGATTTGATATTGAACAGCAAATAAAGTTACCAAGTAAAGTTAATAAAGTTGTGTTAACACAATATACATTGATGACTTTGGAACTTGAAAATAAGAATGTCATTCACACTCTAAATACAATTCAATTTTGAGAATGAGAATGAGACAACACATTTAGAATGTTGAACATAATGAAATTACTAAATTCCTGTGTAGCACAGAATAAGAGGTCATCATATGAAGTAGGGGTAGACAAATCATTTTAATTATTGTTTACTTTTGTTTTTTACCTTTTTTTAACACTATTGATTTTCACACGCAGGGAACAAAATGCAAAATTCCAAATTGATAGTGGAAGTAGAACTTCTGAGGACTGGCTTCTTTTAATCTAAAACGACATATAGAATTAAAAATGCTTTTGCCTTTCTAGAGTTGTTGTCTATAATTATATTTTCTTTTGTAAATAAGTCATTTTTCTCATTCACTGATGTGCGCTGATGAGACTGCACTGATGGGCACTGATAAGGCGGTACTGATGGGCACTGAGGAGGCGGCACTGATGGGCACTGATGGGGTGGTACTTATGAGGAGGCAATGATATGCAGCACTGATGGGCACTGATGGGCACTGATGAGTACTGATAGGTGGCACTGATGGGCACTAATAGGGGGCACTGATGGACACTGATAGGCGGCACTTATTGGCAGTGATAGGTGGCACTGATGGGCACTGATGGTAACTGATGGGCGGCATTGATGGACGGCACTGATGGGCAGGTACCGATGGGCACTGAAAGGCAGCACTGATTGGCATAACTGATGGGCACAGATGGCATGCAATGCCAAGCTGCTGCTAATAAAGCAAACAGAATATTGGCATGCATTAAAAGGGGGATCAACTGCAGAGATAAAACGATAATTCTCCCGCTCTACAAGACTCTGGTCCGGCCGCACCTGGAGTATGCTGTCCAGTTCTGGGCACCAGTCCTCAGGAGGGACGTACTGGAAATGGAGCGAGTACAAAGAAGGGCAACAAAGCTAATAAAGGGTCTGGAGGATCTTAGTTATGAGGAAAGGTTGCGAGCACTGAACTTATTCTCTCTGGAGAAGAGACGCTTGAGAGGGGATATGATTTCAATTTACAAATACTGTACTGGTGACCCCACAATAGGGATAAAACTTTTTCGCAGAAGAGAGTTTAATAAGACTCGTGGCCACTCATTACAATTAGAAGAAAAGAGGTTTAACCTTAAACTACGTAGAGGGTTCTTTACTGTAAGAGCGGCAAGGATGTAGAATTCCCTTCCACAGGCGGTGGTCTCAGCGGGGAGCATTGATAGCTTCAAGAAACTATTAATCACCTGAATGACCGCAATATACAGGGATATGTAATGTAATACTGACACATAATCACACACATAGGTTGGACTTGATGGACTTGTGTCTTTTTTCAACCTCACCTACTATGTAACTATGACATCATGGACGGGCACAGACTGGTGTCACTGATGGGCACAGAGTAGCATCACTGATGAGCACTGTTGGGGCTGCATTGTAATCAGGGCACTGATATTCAGTGCCCTAATTACTTTTACACATCTTCCCTGTGAGGAGATGACGCTGATAGTCTCACCTCACACTCCGTCAGTCAGTGTGAGGCAAGGGGAGCAGATAAACGGCACTTCCCTGTTTACATGTGATCGGCTGTGATTGGACACAGCCGATCACATGGGTAAAGAGCCACGGCCTGGGACATGTCATTTTACTATACAGCGTGCGGCAAGTGGTTAAAAAATGTCAAAAAAGAGCATGCAAAAACACTTCATGCTAACACCCCTCTTCCCATCACCATGCCCCAAATTCCTTAAAAAATATTTAACCACCTCAATACTGACACTTTTACCCCCTTCCTGCCCAGTACAATTTTCAGCTTTGAGTGCTGTTGTACTTTGAATGACATTTGCGCGGTCATGTAACACTGTACCTTCATGAAATTGTTATCATTTTTTTGAGACAGATACAGCTTTCTTTTGGTGGTATTAAATCACCTCTTAGTTTCTGTTATAAAATTTAGCAAACAAGTAATTTTTTTCTTCACTAATGTGCGCTGATGAGGCTGCGCTGATGGCCACTGATAAGCTGCACTGATAAGGCGGTACTGATGCGTACTGATAGGCAGCACTGATGGGCACTGATAGGCAGCACAGATGGGCAATGATTGGCACTCCTGTGGCTGTACTGATAACCAGGGCACTGATGAACAGTGCCCTGATTATCAGTGTGAATGTCCCCTTTCACAGGAAAGCTAGTTATTATAATACAAGATTTATATAGCGCCAATAGTTTGCGCAGCGATTTACAATATAAAGGGAAACAATACAGCAACAATACAATTCAATACTAGAGAGTTAGGAGGGCCCTGCTCCTGTGAGCTTACAGTCTAATAGGGAGGGGCTGGTGAAACTAAAGGTAGTAACTGTGAGGTATGAACTGATGGGAAAAGTAGAACATTTGCTTGATAGCTGAAGGCAGGATAGACCTCCTCGAAGAGATGAGTTTTCAGGGATAAAAGTGGACAGAGTAGGAGATAGCCTGACAGATTATTGGGTTTCCTTTCCTCAGACAGTGACAGCACTGAGGAAAGGAAATGCTGATAACTGGCATTTGTTTACATGTGATCAGCTGTGATTGGACACAGCTGATCACTTAGTAAATACTCAACGTAACGTCATTGGTTCTTTTCCCTGATCCGCGAAGCGCTGTGTCTGAGGGACACAGCTTACCACCGATTGTTGTGCTGCGCGCCCCCGGGAGCGTTCATGCAAAGCAAGAATGGGAGGACATTATATGACGTTCTCCCAGAACAAGAGCGTTCCCGGTCCTCTAGTATAGAAACTGTCTAGCAGCAGGACAGTACATGAGCACTTCTTGCAATAAAAATTAGAGTGTAGTATCTGAGACACAGTTGCCAAAATTGACCAGTGGCAGGAGAGTGTGGGAGCCAATAGGTAGAGACCATTCAAATTTTACCCAGCAATAAAAATTAGAGTATACAACATCTATGGAATAACCTATTTTACCTACCTTCCATCCTCTCACAGTAAATGTACTGCGAGTTGGGGGCAGGCCCAGGCACAATCATAAACATGTACGTGACGGCCTTCAGCCAATCATTTTAACTAAAATCAGCTGATCAGCTGTGTCCAATCACACACAGAGTTCTGTTTTACAAACACACAGAACTCTGTGTGCATAGGACTAACGATCTAGTTGTTCCTAAAATGCAGGGAGAAAAAACAGCCAGATCTGTTAGTAAAAGCAGCACACATTACATACATTACATATTGTTAGGCACACACTTAACACATTGATTGCCCCTAGATGTTAACCTCCTCCCAGCCAGTGTCATTAGTAGTATCAGTGTATAGTATTATCACTGATCACTGTATTAGTGTCACTAGCGTCAGTTAGTGACCCTCCCAGATAGTGTCTGTTAGTGCCAGATTTCCACCACAGTCCCACTATAAGTATCCGATCACTGCCATTACATTAGGTCAGCTATAGTTGCATAAATTCCAGTAAATATACTATAGCTTGTAGATGCTATAACTTTCACAAACAACAATTTACTATTTTTACTTATAGCAGAATACATTTTGGCCTAAATTTATGAAGAAATTGTATTTTTTTACATTTCTTTATTGGTTGATTTTTTAACAATTTTCAGCCTTTTTTCATTAGTATCAATTTTTTTTTACAAAAACAGTGTTGATCAAATACCGCCAAAAGAAAGCTCTATTTGTGTGAAAAAAAAAAAAAAATTTCAATTTAATTTGCATACAGTGTTGCATGACCATGCAATTGCCAGTTAAAGTAGCATAGTAGTGCTGAATTGCAAAAAATGCCCTGGTTATGAAGGGATAAAACCTTCCGGATGTCAAGTGGTTAAAGAGGCAGCATAATACAAAAGCAGCTTGATTAGTCACACAAAGAGATATAGAAATAAGGCTTGAGATAAAAATTAGCAGTGCTGCAAACATTTTTATGAATGTCAATAGGTTTACGCTTGCAGCAGTGCAGACCAGTATGTACCTCAAACACATATTTATTTTCACATACCAAATTAACCTAAAACTGCTTCACATCAGCAGTAAAACAAAGTAACAAAGTCCTGCTTACTTGAGAAAATGCATCTGTACGCACCTCAGAGTAATTTGCTAGGTTACCTGTTGTTTTAGGTGATCATCAGAACAGTTTCATTTGGCAAAACTGACATTTTCATCTGTTATGTGGGTATCAATTGTTTACTATTTCACACAGGCTGTTATCTGCCAAATAGAGGCACTGTTTTTTTTCCTTCAATGAATTTCAAACTACACCAAATCAGGCACCACAATTAGCCTTTATAGCTACAGAAAACTGAGACACATGACATCCTGGGCAGTGGATGACATGTGAGGGGCAAATGTTCTGCAATTGAGGGAAAAGGGAGACCAGTGAGAAAAAGTTTGGGGACTACACAACTTGGAGAATGATACCCTGCTAGATTCTCCTGGTAAGATTCCTATTGAGTGCTTAGAAGTCAGTGCAGAGAAAGGGAGGAGGGGATTCCACCTGTTTCTTTTGTCTGCCCTATGCCGCGTACACACAATCAGAAATTCGGCCAGCAAAAGACAGATGAGAGCTTTTGGCCGGAAAATACGACGTGTGTATGCTCCATCAGACTTTTGCTAGCCGAATTCCAGTGAGCAAAAGATTGGGAGCATGTTCTCAATTTTTCAGTCGGAAAAAGTTCCTACCGCAAATGTGATCATCTGTAGCAATTCCAACGCACAAAATTCCTACGCATGCTCAGAAACAATTCGATGCATGCTCGGAAGCATTGAACTCCATTTTCTTGGCTCGTCGTAGTGTTGTACTTCACCGCGTTCTTGATGGTCGAAAGTTCAGCGAACTTTTGTGTGACCATGTGTATGCAAGGCAAGCTTGAGCAGAATCCCGTCAGAAAAGCCATCGCATCTTTTTCCAAACAAAATCCCGGTCATGTGTACGTGGCATTAGAGGACTGAGGAAAGCTGACTGCTGCATTGTAAGTGCCACAAGGTCTCCGCAAGGTCTATGTTGACCATTTGTCTGTGTGCCTGATGCGGACATTTAACCTCACTATTGGTTATTGTGAGCTTTGTCTTCAATACAGAAAGCGATAGAAAATGTTGTCACAGAAACAGAAATAGGAAACAGAAGGACATTCTTGCAATGGGAACCTTTCTGGTGAGGACACCTGTCTAAGGGAGGATGTCCCCTCGTTTTGTAGAGAGCTTCTCTTGCTTTTTTTTAATGTTTTTGGACAGCTCCCTGATGGGAAACAGAAAGCAAAAGGAAAACCTAATAAGTGTCTTAATCATTCACTACTCAATGCAAAATTCAAAAAAATATACTTTAAAGCAGATCTAAACCCATTGATTTACCCATTTCAAAAAACAGTTAAGCCCTGTACACACGGTCGGATTTTCCGACGGAAAAAGTGCAATCGGATTATGTTGTCAGAAATTCCGATCGTGTGTGGGCTCCATTTCCGACACACAAAGTTTGAGAGCAGGCTATAAAATTTACCGACAACAAAATCCGATTGGTTAAATCCTGATCGTGTGTACATAAATCCGACGCACAAAGTGCCACGCATGCTCAGAATAAATTAAGAGACGAAAGCTATTGGCCAATGCCCCGTTTATAGTCCCGACGTACGTATTTTACTTCACCGTGTTCAGAACGATCGGATTTTCCAACAATTTTGTGCAATCGTGTGTACGCAAGACAAGTTTGAGCCAACATCCGTCGGAAAAAATCCATAGATTTTGTTGTCGGAATGTCCGATCAATGTCCGATCGTGTGTACAGGGCATTAGGCTACTTTCATAGAAAATTTAAAAAACCGCGCTAGACTAGTAAATAAAATATTAGGACAAAAGCAGCAACTCAGTTGTGGGATACACACAAATAATGGATAGGAGGCAAAAGCGCTGCGCTCAAAAACATTAATCATAAATGGTGAAATCAGTCCATAAATAGATAAATCAATAGTCCCTGGATTCAATTCAGGTACCACCACAGTGACTGCACACAACATAGAAGTGCCCGACCACCATATAAAATGCCTGCTTACCAAATAGCAGGCAACAAGAAGCGATCGGCTGTAACCCAGCCACGGCCTTTATCTTGCAAAGACGGCTGCTGGACCCATACAGGAATACCCCTGGTTTTGGATCTGGTGATAGCAACCCCCTTGGTGTCCCGCTGGATCATGGCTAGGCTTGAGATGTACTCCGGAGAAGCTCAGAGGAGGGAGAAACTGACCATTGCGTGATACAGTATACCATTAGAAAAGAAAGGATATATTAAAATGCATTAAACAAGTGGCGGCGAACACAGGAGCCCGTCCTCCTCACAGACAGCGTGGTGACGTCAGTGCGTTCCCTTTGGGAGCTTTACAGGAGCTACAGCGCTAAAAAAAGCACCTGCATAGCACCCGCAAAGAGACTCATCTGTCTCTTCAGTGTGAAAGCCCTCGGGTTTTCACACAGGAGCGGTGCACTTGCAGGACAGTCAAAAAAGTCCTGCAAGTCGCATCTTTGGAGTGGGGGGGAAAAAAAGGGGGGGAAGGGGAAAGAGGGGAGGGGTGGGGGGGGGGAGGGGGGGAAAGGGGGGGGGGAAATAGTGGGGTGAGTGAAAGGATAGCTGCGGATGAGTTTGCATGAATTGGCCGCTCTGAAGGTGGGGAGGTGCGAGGATCCTAAGTGATCCTGGCGTATGGATGATATTTGATGATATTTATTTTAACCTGAGCTTTGATAGCTAGGTTATTAGTATTATTTATTATTATTATTTATTAATATGAATAGTAATGTTGAATAAAATTGAGTTTTATATATGATATATATTCAAGGATATATTTTTTTTATATTAAGCCTGTATTAAAACTGCGGCCTTATTTAATCCAAGTCTATTGTTTAGAGTGTTTTATTTTATATATTAATTTATACAAAGTCCTGACTACAGTACCATGACAAGTGGGAAGTGGGGCAAAACTGTCCCCCACAACCACCTATGGGAACGTGTCAGGCATAAAAGAATTAATTTTATAGGTTAATATAAAAGATTTTTGATTGGTCTATTTTAAAGTATTTATTTAAATATAAACGGTACTCAGCTCGTGCTGGAGGGTATATAAGTATGTTGATTGCATCACAAACTGTCAGACGACGTGGAGAAACAGAAGAAGATCGTTTGATTTGGATTGAAGTCTGTTCGTTTCTGGACAAGATGAAATCTATACTGCGACAACTGATGGAACGGGCCGGTTCGGAAGGCGGAGAAGAACGGATGCGTCGGTGTTTATCGTTGCCTGGTGGTTCTCAGGCTTCTGTCCCTGAAACGGAGGCTTTTACAGCTGTTCCTGTGATGGAGGATGTTCGGCCTGAAGCTTTGTTCCGCCCCCCTGGACTGCTTCCTCCTTTGGGTCAAGCTTCCGTGACTGATCGGGTTACGCACCCGCCTCCTCTGCCTGTTAATCAAGAGGCTTTGAGACGTAGTCGGAAACTATCGCCGAGGATGAATTCGGGAGCATGCGCAGTAGTGCGGTCTGACCTTAGGTGTTCTACTAAGCGGCCTCGCAGGTTCGAATCCCGGTCACCACCTAGAGTGGTAAAGAAGATGACGGAAGAGGTAAGGATTCCTAGGAGTTCTGCTCCTATGAGACTTAATTTAAAAAATAAAAAACCTGATTCTGCAGTGAGTGTTGCTCCAAGGGGGGAAGTTATTATTACACCTGCGGAGCCTCCTGTATTATCTGGACATTTGATTGAAGAGACTGTAACTGGTGTTACTGATGTTGATGCTGTTACCATGGAAACACAAGCTCTGCCTATTCGTGCAGTGGCGTTAACTGACCATTCGATGCAGGCGGTCCCTTCAACTAGTACAGCTGCACAGGTGAGTCTGCTGACATTGCTATATTGTGTGACTTAGCAAAACAATATTCTACGATTGTTGAAAAATTGAAATCGCCTATTATTGATGTTAGTAATGTTGCGTCAGCGTGGAGAGTTGAGTCTGCTAATTCCACGCTGACTCGGTCTACAGATTCTAATAATCTTACATCTAATTGTGTTGTTCCTTCTGTGTCTGTGTGGTCTGTAAATGTTCCTTCTGCACAAGTTCCCGAAGGTTGTTTGAAAGAAGCATTGTCATGCGAGATTTCGCCTTTGGGTTTTCATCTTAGTTCTGCTTATAAAGAAAAAATCTGGAGAGGTGAATATATCAATATTTTTTCTTTGCTTCCTTTGTCCACGGAACATCGTTATCATAAAAGAGATGATAAATTTGATGTTGAAAGAAATACCTCAGTTCCCAGATCGTTTAATAATTGGTTGCAATCTTTTTGTATTTTTGCTAGTGTTCTGGGTGAAAAATATCCTGATCATTGTAGTGGGCTTTTCCAACATGTTGAGATTATTTTGGAGGCCTATAAAAAGTTTCATGGACAAGCTTGGTATTATATGATGAATCGTTTCGACAGAAATTGGCAGTACATCAGTCTCTTAAATGGGGAATGAAAGATGTGGGTCTTTGGTTAAACCTACTATTGCCGCAAAGATCTCAGTTTTCTAAGCCAGTTGTTGCAAAACCTGTTGGATTTCGTAAAGGTTTATGTTTTAATTTTAATGATGGTCAATGTAAGTGGCCAGCCACTTGTAAATACAAGCATGAATGTGCGCATTGTTCAGGTGCACATTCAGCAGCTAGATGTTTTAAAAAATTAGCTATTGGTGATAATACTCCTTCGAAGGAGTCCTTTCTTAAAAGCAATGACTCCCGTGATCTTAGAAAACATGCTGCCGTCGTGGCTTATTCATTACCCAAATCAAGTGTCAGCAGCATTTCTAATTGAGGGTTTTTTGGAAGGTTTTTCATTGCCTTCGTTTTCTGGTTTTGGTTGCTCAGTTTATGATAATTTATCTTTTGTTGATATTTACGAAGATGTGGTTTCTGATAAACTCTGTAAAGAAATTTCTGCAGGACGAATGGCGGGCCCTTTTTCGGAGCCACCATTTGTTAATTTTCATATTTCGCCCTTGGGAATTGTTCCTAATAAATAAATAAATTCTTTTCGACTAATTCACAATTTATCATACCCAGATGGTATTTCTTTGAATGATGAAATAGATCCTGAATTTTGTTCGGTGTCCTATTCTTCATTTGATGATGCATTGGAAATTATTAGGAGAGTGGGAGGTTCTCCTCTTTTGGCTAAAGCTGATGTGAAATCAGACTTCGATGATTCATCCATCGGCCTTTAATTCATTGGGTATTTATTTTCAGGGGAAATATTATTTTGACAGGTGCCTACCAATGGGCTGTTCATTGTCCTGCAGATATTTTGAAAGGTTTTCAACCTTTTTGGAGTGGGTGGTCAGTTCGCAGTCTGGTTCAGTTAACATGCATCATTATTTGGATGATTTTTTGTTTGTTGGTAAGGATGACTCGATGGAATGTTTATATTTATTTACTGAGTTCAAAATCATTTGCGAATGGTTTGGTGTTCCGTTGGCTCCTGAAAAATTGGTGCCACCTACGCATTGTTTAGAATTTTTGGGTGTCACTATAGACACTATACGGATGGAATTTCGTCTCCCTATGGCAAAAGTGAAGAAAATTTGTTTTTTATTAGATTTTGTTCTCTCCGGGACTAAAGTTCATTTGAAAATTGATACAATCTTTATTGGGCCTTTTGGCTTTTACGTCTCGGGTTATTACTATGGGTAAGGTTTTTTTTTTCTAAGAGATTGTATCAGGCTATTGCTGGAGTTCATTCTCCGTGGCATTTTATTCGCTTGACGGTGTCTATTAAAGAAGATTTGTTTATTTGGAAACGTTTTTTAGCTTTGTTTAATGGTCGTTCTGTGTGGCAGGCCCCTTTTTGTTTGGCTGATGCTTTAAATTTATTTACTGATGCTTTGGGTGCGATAGGTTATGGAGCATACTGGCAGGGACGTTGGTCTGCAGATACTTGGCCGGAGGTTTGGCATGTTAAGGGTTTTACGAAGATAGTAGTTTTATTGGAGTTGTTCCCTGTGGTAGTGGCTTTGGAATTATGGGGTGAGGCTTTTCGGAATTGTCGCATTTTGCTTCATTCGGACAATAAAGGCGTTGTGTATGCTATTAATTGTTTGTTTTCAAAGTCTTTACCTGCGATTGCTTTGTTATGTCACTTAGTTTTTAGATGTTTAACGCTGAATGTATGGTTGAAAGCTAAGTATTTTCCTGGTAATTTCAACACTGTGGCTGAAGCTTTATCAAGTTTACAGTTGGATCGGTTTCATGCCCTGGTGCCGGAAGCAGACATGGATGGTGCCCCATGCCCGGATTTCTTATGGAACTTGATCTAGGGTTCATAAGTTCGTCTGTTCGTAATTCTATCGCTGCACGTGGGCGAGTTATGGAGCCGCGTGGTCTCTGTGGTTTAGTTTTTTGAGACAGTAATTGTTTATCTGCGGAATTTTCGGAGTTTTGGCATTTTTAAATTTTTTATTGTCTCGAAATTCCTCTTGTTCTCATATTCGTAAAACATTATGTGGTGTTTCTTTTTTTCTGAAATTAAGGGGTTTTCATTCTTGTCAGAGTTTTTTTTCGGTTCAACAAGCATTAAAAGGTTGTCGAAAAAGTAATTTTGTGCCCGATCATAGACTGCCTATTACTTCTGCTCTTTTGGGCCGTCTGTGTTTAGCTACTGAATCGATTTTTTTCTGATTACGAATCCATTTTGTTCAAAGCTGCATTTGTAGCCTTTGTTTTTTTGGAGCATTCAGGGTGTTGGAGTTAGTGCCTCGTACTGTTGAGGATACAGCGGGCTTATTATTAGAGGATTTATTAATAGGTCCTGATTTTGTACGTATTTTACTTAGGCGCAGCAAGACGGATCAATTAGGTAGAGGTTGTTGGGTTACAGTGGGTAGAATTAATAATCCTCTTATATGTGCTGTTTCCCTGCTTAGTCTATTTTTGTCGATTCGGAACAGTTCTTCTGGACATTTATTTTTACACCTTTCCTCTTTGCCTTTAACTGTATTTCAGTTTAATTCTGTACTGAAAAAATGTTTGCATTTTCTGCAGCTCGACCTCCTTCGTATTTCATCGCACTCGTTTAGAATCGGTGCTGCTACGGAGGCAGCCGAGTTGGGTTTGTCTAGTGATGAAATAAAAAATTTAGGTGGGTGGAAGTCAGATTGTTATCTATGCTACGTACGCCCTAATGTTTCATTTTGAAATTTATAGGTGTCAAACTCAATGTTTGGGATATTGGACATTCGTATGTGTTTTGGTCTCACCATCGTGCTTTCTGAAGGATTTACGGCTCTAATTTGGGTCTTCCTTTATCGGACTTTCGAATTTGGTGGTATGGCAAAACGGGGATGAAATGGTCTAATTTAAGGGAGACTTTGTCATTATTATATATTTCTTGGCCTTCTCCTGACATCATTGTTTTGCATCTGGCAGGCAATGATGTTGGTCATTGCAAAACCTTTGACCTTATTTCACAGATTAAAATGGATTTTTTGTGCATTCATTCTGTTTTTCCAGAAGCAATCTTGGTTTATTCAGAAATTGTTCTAAGATTGCTTTGGCTGGCTTCCACAGAGCTTAAATTTTTCGAAAAAGTGAGAAAAAGGATTAATAGGACTATAGCCAAATTTATGAATTCCTTAAATGGCCTGTCTTTTAGACATGTTGATCTAGAAGGGGGCATTTCAGGATTTTATCACTCGGATGGTACTCATTTGTCCAATATTGCTTTAGACATTTTTAATTTAGACTTGCAGACTTGTATTGAATTGGCCGCTCTGAAGGTGGGGAGGTGCGAGGATCCTAAGTGATCCTGGCGTACGGATGATATTTGATGATATTTATTTTAACCTGAGCTTTGATAGCTAGGTTATTAGTATTATTTATTATTATTATTTATTAATATGAATAGTAATGTTGAATAAAATTGAGTTTTATATATGATATATATTCAAGGATATATTTTTTTTATATTAAGCCTGTATTAAAACTACGGCCTTATTTAATCCAAGTCTATTGTTTAGAGTGTTTTATTTTATATATTAATTTATACAAAGTCCTGACTACGGTACCATGACAAGTGGGAAGTGGGGCAAAACTGTCCCCCACAACCACCTATGGGAACGTGTCAGGCATAAAAGAATGAATTTTATAGATTAATATAAAAGATTTTTGATTGGTCTAGTTTAAAGTATTTATTTAAATATAAACGGTACTCAGCTCGTGCTGGAGGGTATATAAGTATGTTAAATATGGATGAATGAATGTACTATATGAAACTTTTAATTAACCCATCAAAGCAGCGCTATTTTCAGTCCTCAATGCTGACTGATAAAACAAAGTCTTTGTAAATGCAAGCAAAACACATGCAGGCAGGCAAATTCCAACAAAGACACAGCGGTTGGAGCTCGGTCTGGATTATCTTATATGAATAGTAGATCTGATGAGTGCACCTTTCACCATCTATTGGGAAACCTTGTGCTGCACACACCCCCTAGGGTTCAAACTCACCGGAGCCAAGAGGTTAACAAGCCTTGGATCAAATCCTCTCTCTGGTTACTCCCAAAGTCCTCCAGGGTTGATAGTCAGATAACAGCAACAATGTCCACATGTAAAAAAGAGACCCCGAATAGTCCAGTACCATTTTGATCATTTATTGTAAGTCACAAATAAGAGAAAAAAACTAATAAAGTAAAAACACTGTAAAAATCAGTGGGCGCAGTTCCTTACAAAGGATAGCCTTCTAGCTTTCAGTTGGTTGGTAATAGTGGATAACTCAAACAGCTTCTCTCAAAGCACAAGGGTACTGGTTGCAGACTGAATGGATGATACACACTCACAGCTGATCAGTCCTTCATTCCACTAGTATACAACTACAAGCTTGGAGCGCACTGCGTGTCAACCAGGCGCAGCTGATCCACACTTCCTCCCTCTCGTGTCTGAAGCTTCATGCTAGAAGCACACTGTGTCCTCACGTGATAAGGGTTGCCGTGGTATCCTGCTCTGACTAGTTTCGACAGGAAGACTTTTTCAAAGAGCATGACTACACGGCTTGTTGAACAAAATTTATCTGAAAACCAGGGGGTGGGGCGCGACCAACACTTCGCCCTAATGAGTCAATACTTGGTAAGCACTAGGTCTGATTGGAAGGTGCGTCCCTATCTTAAACAGGTAACGTATCCATACTCCAACCAACCGAAAGCTGCAGGCTGCACATTTAAATGACAACGCGGTCTATTTATACCAGAATCCTGCATTACATCTGCAAACTCCCAATTCCTTGTGAGAAACAGTGCTTATGTCCTGGATTAAAACTAAACATCTCCTCTTCCATATATTATATATGTTATAAAAAGAAAATAAGGGGTAGCGCTAATACTAATATGATATAATGAATAATTTACAGTGAAGAAAAATTCATATAGTGATCATAAATGAAAATAATCAATGTGCAAAAGCATTTAGGTGATAATAAAAAAACCATTAAGTAAAGCGTCCATAAAGTGTCTTAAAGGATCCAAATCACCAGCAAAGTACAAAAAATACCAAGTGATGATAATAAAATTCTGTGACAACAAGGGAAGGCCCCTGGAAGACGTGATGATGTCACGAAACGCGTAGGGCGGAGCCAGACGACGCGCTGACGTCACCCCCAAGCGAGTTGCATTCCAGTAGGACGGGTTTGTCCGAGCTCCGGTGGCCACGGAGCCGGACTTAAGGCTGTCTATCCATTTACACTTTGTAAGTGTGCATTTGTATTTTACTTACTTTTTAATAAATTAAAACGGTTTTACACTATGTGAGCCCCTTCTATATTTTATGGTATCTATGCCCTGGGCTGGTGGAGTTGCTGATGATGAGATGACCCCTGGTGGACACCGTTGGCAGTTTCCATTTCTTGGCTTCTAAAGGCTTTTGCTTGCTGTGATCCTCTGTGGTGGGGGGTCATGGCCTTCTGGTAAGGAGTAACCCCTTCCATTCCTGGTGGTGGACCTTCCCTTGTTGTCACAGAATTTTATTATCATCACTTGGACTTTTTTTTGTACTTTGTTGGTGATTTGGATCCTTTAAGACACTTTATGGACGCTTTACTTAATGGTTTTTTTATTATCACCTAAATGCTTTTGCACATTGATTATTTTCATTTATGATCACTATATGAATTTTTCTTCACTGTAAATTATTCATTATGTCATATTAGTATTAGCGCTACCCCTTATTTTCTTTTTATGCCTTTTACAATTGATGTTTTTGTGGGGATTGCTGCTTTTCACATTATTCGATTTTTTGGTTGTTAGCGCAGTTTTTTTCACCATTTTTCTATATTATATATGTTGATTGCATCACAAACTGTCAGACGACGTGGAGAAACAGAAGAAGATCGTCCCACCCTCCCTCCCTGTTGCAGTTCAATTTATGAGGCATTGTGTCTCTTTCTTTGAGAGGAAATGATATTTGATGATATTTATTTTAACCTGAGCTTTGATACCTAGGTTATTAGTATTATTTATTAATATGAATAGTAATGTTGAATAAAATTGAGTTTTATATATGATATATATTCAAGGATATATGTTTTTTGATATTAAGCCTATAATAAAACTGCGGCCTTATTTAATCCAAGTCTGTTGTTTAGAGTGTTTTATTTTATATATTAATTTATACAAAGTCCTGACTACGGTACCATATGAGCACTACACAGTCCAGATACACTCTTGCAATTTAGGCATTTCTGGGAACCGTGGTTGCAAATTCAGCAGAAATATGGGTAATACCACATTACAATGCTATTTTACCAACTACAGTTGATCGTTCTTCATAACATTCATTCTTTGTCCAATGTACACATCTATTAATTATCACGACAATTTTAATGTGTCTGCACGAATACTTTCTGTCATGTTACCAATCAAGCATGCAATCTATGTAATTGTAAAGTGATGGTCATCTTGTTAAACCTTGTAAAACCAATAAAAAAAGTATAACACAAAAAAATAAATAAATGGCTGGTGTCATAACTGATCACATGTGCAGCTCCATGCCAGTTGCAAATCAAACAAAGGCTAAGATGGCAGCTTCCTTGGCTGAAAAACATAGGCGTGTTTAGTTTTGCTTATATGTACATTTCTGTGAAGCTGCATATTCGTCATTATGTTCCAGGAACTCCATTATGCTACAAAATGTCTTTTCCATGTGAAACCGATAATGGACAGCAAAATTTCTCTGGCCGTCTGTCAATTTATTCACAAGTCACAAGATCTGAAATACTTCGGCATCCTTCCTATATGACATTACATACTAGTACGTTTTATTATGTGCTGTTTAGTAATAGCTGTAACAATACATCACGATCTGCTTGGGAATAAATGAGAGTAAAAAAATAGTCTAGACTTGATATACTGCATTTGGCCAAATGGAATATTCTAGGGATGAGAATGGAATCCATTTCCTGAAAATTGTCAGTTATTACCTCATGCATGCTCACACATTGGCAGAAAGACCAATTTGCTAAGAACTAATTTAAAGTAAAGTTCTACCTCTGCTGTAAACCCAAGAAACAATACCAACAACAACTACAACAATAAAAATAATTTTAATAAATGGATGCTTTGCTTTGGCATCTGCGTTTTTTGTAAATTATTCATATATTTCAATCATTATATATACAGTATATACCCGAGTATAGGTCGATCCGAATATAAGCCGAGGCCCCTAATTTACCACAAAAAACTGGGAAAACTTATTGACTCGAGTATAAGCCAAGGGTGAGAAATGCAGCAGCTACTGTAAGTGGAAAAGAGGGTCAACAATGCCCATCTGCAGCAGCATGTCTCCCTGTGTCCTGTGCATGCCTCCCTGTGTCCGGTGCATGCCTCCCTGTGTCCTGCGCATGCCTCCCTGTGTCCTGCGCATGCCTCCCTGTGTCCTGCGCATGCCTCCCTGTGTCCTGCGCATGCCTCCCTGTGTCCTACGCATGCCTCCCTGTGTCCTACGCATGCCTCCCTGTGTCCTGCGCATGCCTCCCTGTGTCCTGCGCATGCCTCCCTGTGTCCTGCGCATGCCTCCCTGTGTCCTGCGCATGCCTCCCTGTGTCCTGCGCATGCCTCCCTGTGTCCTGCGCATGCCTCCCTGTGTCCTGCGCATGCCTCCCTGTGTCCTACGCATGCCTCCCTGTGTCCTACGCATGCCTCCCTGTGTCCTGCGCATGCCTCCCTGTGTCCTGCGCATGCCTCCCTGTGTCCTGCGCATGCCTCCCTGTGTCCTGCGCATGCCTCCCTGTGTCCTGCGCATACCTCACTGTGTCCTGTGCATGCCTCCCTGTGTCCTGTGCATGCCTCCCTGTGTCCTGTGCATACCTCCCTGTCTCCTGTGTATGCCTCAATGTGTCCTGTGTATGCCTCAATGTGTCCTGTGCATGCCTCCCTGTGTCCTGTGCATACCTCACTGTGTCCTGTGCATGCCTCCCTGTGTCCTATGCATACCTCACTGTGTCCTGTGCATGCCTCCCTGTTTCCTGTGCATGCCTCACTGTGTCCTGTGCATACCTCACTGTGTCCTGTGCATGCCTCCCTGTGTCCTATGCATACCTCACTGTGTCCTGTGCATGCCTCCCTGTTTCCTGTGCATGCCTCCCTGTGTCCTGTGTATGCCTCACTGTGTCCTGTGCATGCCTCCCTGTTTCCTGTGCATGCCTCCCTGTGTCCTGTGTATGCCTCAATGTGTCCTGTGCATCCTACCTGTGCCAATCTGCATCCTCTCTGTGTCCTGTGCATGCCTCCGTGTGGCGATCTGCAGGCTCCATGTGCCGCTCTGTATCATCCATTGCACTGATCAGCATGTCATAAAAACAATCGGCGGCCATTCCACTGTTCAAAAGCCACGCCTCCTCCTCGTTTGTGATAGGCAGAACACTCAATTTCCCAGCAGTCAGTGTTCAGCCTATCACGGACGTCCGCTCATCCTCATACCATGGACGAGGATGAGAGGATGTCCGTGATAGGCTGAACACTGCCTGCTGGGAAATTGATTATTCTGCCTATCACAGACGAGGAGGAGGCGCGACTTTTGAACAGTGGAATGGCCGCCGTATGTTTTTATGTGACGCTGGCTGCCGTCTGTCTCCATGACACGCCCGATCAGGTAGGCAGACAGCGGTGACTCGAGTATAAGCCGAGGGGGGCACTTTCAGCCCAAAAATAAGGCTGAAAATCTCGGCTTATACTCGCGTATATACGGTAATTCATGTAGTTCTTATGTAAAGCTGCCAGCTTTTATTGTGTAGACCTTCATTGCATTATCATTTTTCTCCTTTTAGGTAACAGATTACTTACGTTGTCTTATCTGGGTTTAAAGCACAAAAAAACAGCATTTTGATGTAAACAATTTAACTAAATTAGTGATGATCAAAACTGGTTTCAACATGAAAGAACCTGGCTCAGGTATGGTCCAAAGAGCAATTACTGATGAATTATTAGCACTACTCAGGAAAAGAAAACCTCTATCAATTAGAAGTGTAAGTCTAAAAATCACAAAATAAAAATTGATATTGTTTTGCAGTATAATTAAACAAAGCAATAAAGCATAACCATGCTTTCAGTAAAACTGTATATTGGATACTGTACATGGATTTGTATTTTGATTAATTGTTATAGGTCAGCAGAAACCTTTTTTCTTTAAACCATGGGGTTTAGCTTATAAATGTTTTCACACAAGATTCACATAACTTTTAACCAGGATTCACATATTTTCCCAACTAAACTTGTGTGAATCCTGCAGGAACATTTTTTAAGTTTGCGTATAGACAAATATTTTTTTTTTGTTTTGGAGAGACTAGGCAAAAGGCTATTACTCTGAGCCTATTTTGGGCTTTTAGTGTACTTTTGGGTGTTTATATGTTTTCAAATACACCTTAGCACATCGTTATCATCACATGAGAAATATTTTCGTGACTCAGAGCAGGATTCTGATTTAAAAAACGAATGCATGCTGCTTATAAGTTTTATTGTGCAAAGGCAACAAATATTTGTCAGGACTGCTTTTAGCACTCACCATACAATCAGCAGGAAATCTGGGCTTTTGTATAACTTGGCATTTTTAAAAAGTACATTTAAAGCCATTTTTTTTAATTTTGAATAGTGTAGGGAAGGGTTACTTTTTTCTTTTTGGTTTTCTTTTCTTTATTTTTTTCTTTTCCTTCTATTTTGTTTTTAATGATCAAATAAAAAGCCAACACAATTGGGGTGTTGCAAATGTCCCCCTTCTGCCGGCCTGATAATCTCATTGGGATCTTGATATGTTGATCTATAGCATGATATCAACCCTCAGCGGGATTTTATAACTTGCCAGTCCTTTTGATACCACTGCCATATTTAATCCTTTTGATTTTATTCAGCCCTGAAAAAGGGGGACATTTTTAACCCCAGAAACACATTGGTTTTCTCTTGATGATTACAAATAAAATTATATTCTGTATTATATTCTTAAGTGGTACTTATATGCTTTATACCGTATTCACATTTCTTTGGGGACTATCCACATAAATCCTACGAAAACAGAGCTTCTTGTCTACTTGGAAAAAAAAAAAAACAACTCATGGCTTTCAGGAAATATATTGGGCAATCCAGCACTCCTCACTATTTTAAAAATATTGAGCAATAAAAACTTGGCAGAGGTTATAATACTACCCCACACCAGAAAATTGCTTTTAAACTTGAAATAAAACCCTAGGTCTAGGTTAATTTTTTGTAATTACTTTTAAGTACAATACATCTTTAGCTTCCTTTACTTCTTTTGTAAATAGATTATATGATAATGTGTTTTTATGGGGTTTTTTTCTGCTCCTGGCCCTTTTGGCAAGACTCAGGTTAAAGTTGACACCATTATTCATGCCAATTTTTTTGATGTTTTCAAAGATGTTTAGGATGCAGTTCGTGTGAAAAGCAGCAGCTATCTCAGTCGGCCTAAGGCAAAAACACAAGGTGTGTCAGATCAGTGTGTCTCTGCTTCTTAAAAGAGAGCAAAGGCGAAGAGTGTTATTTTCAGTGACCTGTTTGCCTCCAGACCTTTCGTAGTAACACCTATGGTCAGAATCACTTTGTCTGATGCAGATCCATGAGAACAGAGTCAAAGGGTACAACCTCAAAGGCATCAGCAATTACTGAAACATTCAAGCTGCATACTTACAGAAGATGGTTCTTTCCTTTTATTTACTATACAAAAATGACACCCAAAACAATTCTTGCAGTAGATCCAACCATTGTGATGTGAAATTCCAGGTTTGTCTCAGGACATCAGCTCTATGAGCTATCAGCTAACCAACAGAAAAATTGCCATATATGCCAATTTTAGTATGGTGGGACTTAGTTGGCCATACAGTAGTAGAATTGAATTCAATTTTTTTTTTTTAAAGGGGTTGTAAAGGTTTGTGATTTTTCACCTTAATGCATCCTATGCATTAAGGTGAAAAAACACCTGTCAGTGACGCCCCCCTGTTTTACTTACCTGACCCCTCGAACTTGACCCACAGGGATGCGCTGCCTCTCTGCCTGGGGTTCTGGGCTGTTGATTGGATAGACTGATAGCAGCCATTGGCTCCCACTGCTGTCAATAAAATCCAATGACACGAGTGCCAGGGGCGGGGCCGAGTCCTGCATTCGGCCTCTATGGACACCGAATGCTGGACTCGGGAGCGCGCCCGCAAGGTAACCCCCTGGGAGAGTGATTCTCCCTGGGGATTATCTGCTGTGGGGAGGAGCCGCAAGAGCCGCCGAGGGACCCCAGAAGTCGAGGATCGGGGCCACTCTGTGCAAAACGAGCTGCACAGTGGAGGTAAGTATGACATGTTTGTTATTTAAAAAAAACAAAACAAAAAAAAAAACAACCTTTAGTGTCACTTTAACCTCTTAATGCTGGTGCCTCCGAACCCTTTAAAAGGCTAATGACACCAGGAGGCAGGGCTTAAGAGCACATGATCGCCCTGATTGTCTATCACAGCGGTCACGTGATAGCGTGCGGCTGGTGCCAAGGGGTTAAGAATGTTTTTTTCAATTTTTTTAATTGTTAGTGGGGTCAAATTGACATTTGTTTTTGACTGCAGTGATAAAAATATTTCAAGGATTTATTGTTCCCCTGTTTATAGAAAATTGGTCTATGCTTCATATAGGGTTTTTGCCTTCCCCTGGATCAACTGTGAGTATTTTTATGTTTTCTGTTTATTCTGTTTATTTTTTATTTTGGTTGAACTAACTATGTAACAAAGGAGCAGGATGGAAAATAGATTTGATTCCAAATTGAATGTGCAACAAAATTTTGTACTTTTGAATGTCCCTCATCAAGTCATCGAATGTACTGAGAATTTTTGTATGGATGTTTGTACCAAGATTTCCTTGAACATCTACTAGTGTATGGCCAGCCAACTTTTTGTTTGTAAGCTCTAACAAACAGGGCCCTCTGATTCCTCCTGAATTGAATTGTACTGTGACTGTACTGTCTGCCTCTGTGTTGTAAAGCACTGCGCAAACTGTTGGCTTTATATAAATCTTGTATAATAATAATAATAATAACCTACAAACCTCCCCGAAGACGCACTGATGTGTGAAATGCATTGAGACTGTGCCGCTACCATTTCCGATTTGTCCTCTACGTCATGGAACGCATGCTGGCTCAGGAAGAGTGAGCGCCATTTGCGAGGGTACTGGGTGAGAGCCGCTTGTGGAGGTGCCTCTAAGCCACACTGAAAACTGTTATCTTCTCAGAAACAATTGCAGTGTTATGGCACTTGTTGTTTGTCCAGTACTCCCAGCTTGAGAACACGCTGACAGCCGTCATGGCTATTGAGCACCATGAAAATAATTTCCCTCTAGCACAGATCACTCAGGATAATTCGTATTGTTGTCAAGTCTCTAATCCTCAGGAATTTTCATCAGACATCATGGCTGTATGGAGTCTTATTGCATATTGAATGATGGGATACATCAAGGTGAATTGCCTTCCAAGACCACTGAAGTAGGTTGGAGGCTCTGTGGAAAATTAAACAAGTGCTGTTTGACCTTTCCTTAGTGAGGATCATTGGAATCTGGTAAGCCCCACCTTTCACACATTGTGGTGGTCTGCGTGGTGGTCCTAGTTTTGAGAAGCTTTGAGGCTCTTTGGGATTTACAATCTATCATTTCTTTTATCATGCACAGTTTTTTCTCAAAATTTCTCAATCACTTTTTGACTTTTCATTGGGACTCTTTTTTTGGTTTATATCCATTGCACTTATATGAATATTATCAATCAATTTGTTTACGGTCTTAATTTTTGTATTATATGTTGAATATTTGTAATTAGTGTTTTATCTGGTTTTTATATGCTCAGCACTGCATTTTCTCTAATTTATGCATACCATGTAGTATGAGGCCCCTTTCACACGATCGGACCATTCAGGTCCGCCTATCAGTTTTGACGGCGGACCTGAACGGGCGCTCCATGTTAGTCTATGGAGCATCAGATGTCAGCGGAGACATGTCCGCTGACATCCGACCCCGTCCGATCCACAAAAAGCAGACGGATGGCTCTACGTCCAGGTCCGTCACTGGCGGATCGGATCGGGTGAGATCTGATGAAAATGAACATGCTGTCCGTTTTCATCTGATCCCTCCATAGGTGGCAGCAGCGCCTGACAAGCCCCTCCCCACTCAGTGAGCAGAGAGGGACCTCTCAGCCACCGGCTCAGCGGAGATCAACGGACAGATCTCCAGCTGAGCCGGTAGACCGAGGCGGGCTCCGCAGAAACGGAGTCCGCCTCGTGTGAAAGGGGCCTTAGGGTATTGTGCCAGCTGCTCTCAAACTTTACAAATCAGGGCTCTTAGCATGTTTTTTTCTTTGTTTTACATATAGCAGAATACATTTTGGCCTAAATTTGTGAAGAATTTATATTTTAATGTACACTGTAAACTTACTAATTCATCCATGTCTCCGTGATTTATTTTGTTGAGAATTCACTTTGAAAAACACCCTCTAGCCCAGTGTTGCCAACCTACCAAATTGAAATTTACTGACATGACACCCAAAATTTACAGGCACAGCCAAGTTTTTACTGGCATTTCCAAAAGTTACAAAAGTACAGTTTTAAGTGCAAATTTCAGTATTTGGGTAACAAACATGTACAATATGCAATTAGCAATATGATTTAAAGTAGATATTAAGGCACAAAAACATATTCCTTATTTTATTTTCAATATAGTAAGTAAGTATCCCAGGGACAGGACTCAGGAGGGCAAGAAATTAGAATGGGCAGGCACACAGGCTTGCTCGGCTTGCCCGCAGACCCGCACATGACGCTCTGGCCGCTTTGCTCAGCTCCCCTGCACCATGACAACACACCATACGCTCAAGCATCTCCTTCGCCAGACTCGCCTCCTGCTGGTGCCACCCAACCACACTGTAGCGGGGACTCAGATGTTTCGGCCAGCTCCTGACCGGAACTGAGCATGCTGGGCATCACAGCCATATTTTTTACTGGCAACCTTTTCCTATCACTGGCATTTACTGACAGGAGAAAAGTGCCCGTTTTTTTATTGGCTGCCATTAAAAATACTGATGGTTGGCAACACCCCCTCCAGCATTTCTAGCCATGGCCATCTTGAGTAGGGATGGATGATTCATGTAGAATTTACTTCCTGGAATACCTCTGCTCTTAGACATACAGACAGAAGGGTGGTTTTACCTGAGAAAGCCTCTCCTCCCCTCCTGGAAACTGGAAACCAGGAAGCGACTGTAAAAATAAAAAAAAAGTTTAAAACAAGTAATGTGTGTATATTATACATTTCTATCTATTTACTAATGCAATAGGATTAAATAGTTCATGTTGATTGAGAGAGATAAGTTCTGCTTTTAAAAACCAAAAACCGCTATGTTAAAGTATAGCTAAAGGCAATCACTTTTTGTTTTTCTAAATACAGTGGAGAGTAGGGATGAGCCGAACACCCCCCTGTTCGGTCCGCACCAGAACATGCGAACAGGAAAAAAGTTCGTTCGAACACGCGAACACCGTTAAAGTCTATGGGACACGAACATGAATAATCAAAAGTGCTAATTTTAAAGGCTAATATGCAAGTTATTGTCATAAAAAGTGTTTGGGGACCCGGGTCCTGCCCCAGGGGACATGGATCAATGCAAAAAAAAGTTTTAAAAACGGCCGTTTTTTCAGGAGCAGTGATTTTAATAATGCTTAAAGTCAAAAAATAAAAGTGTAATATCCCTTTAAATTTCGTACCTGGGGGGTGTCTATAGTATGCCTGTAAAGGGGCGCATGTTTCCTGTGTTTAGAACAGTCTGACAGCAAAATGACATTTTGAAGGAAAAAACTCATTTAAAACTACCCGCGGCTATTGCATTGCCGACAATACACATAGAAGTTCATTGATAAAAACGGCATGGGAATTCCTCAAAGGGGAACCCCGAACCAAAATTAAAAAAAAAAAATTAAATGGGAGTCCCCCTAAATTCCATACCAGGCCCTTCAGGTCTGGTATGGATATTAAGGGGAACCCCGGCCAAAAAAAAAAAAAAAAAATGACGTGGGGTTCCCCCTAAATTCCATACCAGACCCTTCAGGTCTGGTATGGATTTAAGGGGAACCCCGCGCCAAAAAAAAAAAACAAAAAACGGTGTGGGGTCCCCCCGAAAATCCATACCAGACCCTTATCCGAGCACGCAACCTGGCAGGCCGCAGGAAAAGAGGGGGGGACGAGAGTGCGGCCCCCCCTCCTGAACCGTACCAGGCCACATGCCCTCAACATTGGGAGGGTGCTTTGGGGTAGCCCCCCAAAACACCTTGTCCCCATGTTGATGAGGACAAGGGCCTCATTCCCACAACCCTGGCCGGTGGTTGTGGGGGTCTGCGGGCGGGGGGCTTATCGGAATCTGGAAGCCCCCTTTAACAAGGGGACCCCCAGATTCCGACCCCCCCCTGTGTGAAATGGTAAGGGGGTACAAAAGTACCCCTACCATTTCACTAAAAAACTGTCAAAAATGTTAAAAATGACAAGAGACAGTTTTTGACAATTCCTTTATTTAAATACTTCTTCTTTCTTCTATCTTCCTTCATCTTCTGGTTCTTCTGGTTCTTCTGGCTCTTCTGGTTCTTCCTCCGGCGTTCTCGTCCAGCATCTCCTCCGCGGCGTCTTCTATCTTCTTCTCCTCGGGCCGCTCCGCACCCATGGCATGGGGGGAGGCTCCCGCTCTTCTCTTCTTCTCTTCTTCTTTTCTTCTCTTCTTCTCTTCTTCATTTTCTTCTCCGGGCCGCTCCGCAATCCATGCTGGCATGGAGGGAGGCTCCCGCTGTGTGACGGCGCTCCTCGTCTGACAGTTCTTAAATAACGGGGGCGGGGCCACCCGGTGACCCCGCCCCCCTCTGACGCATGGGACATGATGGGACTTCCCTGTGGCATTCCCCGTGACGTCACAGGGAAGTCCCGTCAAGTCACAGTGCGTCAGAGGGGGGCGGGGTCACGGGTGGCCCCGCCCCCCGTTATTTAAGAACTGTCAGACGAGGAGCGCCGTCACACAGCGGGAGCCTCCCTCCATGCCAGCATGGATTGCGGAGCGGCTCGGAGAAGAAAATGAAGAAGAGAAGAAGAGAAGAAAAGAAGAAGAGAAGAGCGGGAGCCTCCCCCCATGCCATGGGTGCGGAGCGGCCCGAGGAGAAGAAGATAGAAGACGCCGCGGAGGAGATGCTGGACGAGAACGCCGGAGAAAGAACCAGAAGAGCCAGAAGAACCAGAAGAACCAGAAGATGAAGGAAGATAGAAGAAAGAAGAAGTATTTAAATAAAGGAATTGTCAAAAACTGTCTCTTGTCATTTTTAACATTTTTGACAGTTTTTTAGTGAAATGGTAGAGGTACTTTTGTACCCCCTTACCATTTCACACAGGGGGGGGCCGGGATCTGGGGGTCCCCTTGTTAAAGGGGGCTTCCAGATTCCGATAAGCCCCCCGCCCGCAGACCCCCACAACCACCGGCTAGGGTTGTGGGGATGAGGCCCTTGTCCTCATCAACATGGGGACAAGGTGTTTTGGGGGGCTACCCCAAAGCACCCTCCCAATGTTGAGGGCATGTGGCCTGGTACGGTTCAGGAGGGGGGGGCCGCACTCTCGCCCCCCCTCTTTTCCTGCAGCCTGCCAGGTTGCGTGCTCGGATAAGGGTCTGGTATGGATTTTTGGGGGGACCCCACGCCGTTTTTTTTTTTTTTTTTTGGCGCGGGGTTCCCCTTAAAATCCATACCAGACCTGAAGGGTCTGGTATGGAATTTAGGGGGAACCCCACGTCATTTTTTTTTTTTTTAATTTTGGCCGGGGTTCCCCTTAATATCCATACCAGGCCTGAAGGGCCTGGTATTGAATTTAGGGGGACTCCCACATCATTTTTTTTTTTTAATTTTGGTTCGGGGTTCCCCTTTGGGGAATTCCCATGCCGTTTTTATCAATAAACTTCTATGTGTATTGTCGGCAATGCATTAATAGCCGCGGGTAGTTTTAAATGAGTTTTTTCCTTCAAAATGTCATTTTGCTGTCAGGCTGTTCTAAACACAGGAAACATGCGCCCCTTTACAGGCATACTATAGACACCCCCCAGGTATGAAATTTAAAGGGATATTACACTTTTATTGTTTGACTTTAAGCATTATTAAAATCACTGCTCCTGAAAAAACGGCTGTTTTTAAAACTTTTTTTTGCATTGATCCATGTCCCCTGGGGCAGGACCTGGGTCCCCAAACACTTTTTATGACAATAACTTGCATATTAGCCTTTAAAATTAGCACTTTTGATTTCTCCCATAGACTTTTAAAGGGTGTTCCGCGGCATTCGAATTTGCCGCGAACACCCCAAATTGTTCGCTGTTCGGCGAACTTGCGAACAGCCAATGTTCGAGTCGAACATGAGTTTGACTCGAACTCGAAGCTCATCCCTAGTGGAGAGGGATTAAAACACTTGACAGGCATTTTTTTCTGTCTGTGTCCCTGTTCAGGAGATCCACTCTATCTACTGCAGCTGTTTACCATAATCACCAAGAGTAAAAATAAAATCTCACATTTTGGGTAATCACCAGGAATAAAGGGGAAATCTTTCACTGGGGACACTAGTTCTGGTGACAACCAGGGATTACCTCACTTTGGAAGGACCTCCTCTTGTTGTGGCTTTGGGAAAGGAAAAAAAAGGGAAATTTCCGCAATGGGACACAGATAGCTAAAAAGCAACAGACCCTCCTGTATTGTAACCAAAATTAAATAATAAGTTTCCCTTTAGTTCTACTTTATTGCTAATGGCAGACTGCACTATATGTTATTCCATTTTTTGATAGTATAGGGCAGTCTTTCTCAACCTATGTATCCTGGAGAAAAACCAAATAAAGAATTTCCAGGTCTTGGGTAATCCCTTCTAAATGCAGTTCATTGGGGGGGGGGGGGGGGGGGTGCACCTTACATTGTTGGTCAGTGGGAAGAATGCCGCCCTTACAAACAGCTAAAAGGCTCATGGTGTCATTCAGTGTGCTCCGCCAAATAGCACTGGCCTTCAAACTAATAGGGGGTCAGTTTGCCTCAGCTTAAAGTCCAAACTTTACCTAACTATGCTTAAACCTGCTTCCACCCCCCTTCCAACTACTCTGTGAAAGGAAAATGCTTATACTTACCTATTCTAAGGGGGCTCTGGTCCAGGCACATGATCAGCTTCCAGCAGCCTACTTCAGGGGAGAGGAGGAACATGCCTCATAGTAAGTCTATGGGTGATGTCACTGCACTGACATTGCAACCGTTGTCAGCAATCTCTTCTCTCCCTTGCAGTCAGTCACTGGGAGGATCATGTGACCGGACCTGAGCGCCCTCAGAATAGGTAAATATAAGCATCTTTTTTTTACAGGATAGTTAGATAAGGAGTTAGAAGGCAGGGTGGGAGCAGGTTTAAAGCGGGGTTCCACTCAAATTTTTAACTTAATCTTACCACCTTCAGTTAATTGCATAGATGTTCAAATGCCGCACGAACATTTTTTTTATCGCTGTAATTACCTTTATATTGTACTTTATTGTGGCACTTCCTGTCTCTGCTCCCATGGGAGTAGGCGTGTTTATTGCCTTTCCCCGGCGCCGTACTGTCTCCTGGGAGCTTAGTGTCAGGCTTCCCAAGATTCAGTGCGGGAACAATGATCATGCTTGTGAACAAGCTGTGAATGACCAGCATTCACCGCATCCAGGAAATCGATGCTTGTGGGCTTCACATGCCCACAAGCAAGATGGAAACAGCCAGCATCACACTTTTAAAGTTATTCTTCAGTAAGAAAACAGACAGAGGCGGAAATATTACACCCGAACTGTGAGTATTATTTTGGGATTAGCAAAGTGTCTCAATGACCTAAAAAAAAAAAAAAAAGATTGGTTGCCGGACTCCCACTTTAAGCTTGGTTAGGATAACCCTGCCCTAGACTTCCACTTTAAGGAACCCCAGCAGCCTCTGGAGAAACCTTAGGGTTCCATGGAGCCCTGGTTGAGAATGGCTGTTGTAGGCAATGATTAGAACCTCGGACAGACATTTTTTGCCAACTGTGTCCATTTGGGGACATTTCTCTTCTCAAAGTGTCTGGAAATCCCCTGTTGGTTGCCACTGGACGAACACAAGAGTCCCAGTTAGAAGATATCTCCCTAACTCCTATTCCACTGAAAATGTTGGACTTCCTATCACTTGCTTTCCCTGTGACTATGATCACCAGGAAAAAAATTTTGAGGACACAGAAAGCAATAAAAACTTCATTAACCTTTACTAATGTATATACAGTGCCTTGAAAAAGTATTCATACCCCTTGAAATTTTCCACATTTTGTCACGTTACAACCAAAAACGTATATGTATTTTATTGGGATTTTATGTGATAGACTAACATAAATTGGCACATAATTGTGAAGTGGAAGGAAAATGATAAATGGTTTTCAACATGTTTTACAAATAAATATCTGATAAATGTGGTGTGCATTTGTATTCAGCCCTCTTTACTCCCCCTAAAATCTAGTAGAACCAATTGCCTTCAGTTAGTAAATTAGTAATTAGTAAGTTAGTAATTAGTAAATAGAGTACACCTGTATGTAATGTATTCTCAGTATAAATACAGCTGTTCTGTGAAGCCCTCAGAGGTTTGTCAGAGAACCTTAGTGAACAAAAAAAATCTCCCAAGCTTTGAACATCTCACGAAACACTGTTCAATCCATCCATCGATATCTCCTAAACCTGTACGGTTTAGGAGATATCTACTTTGCATGCAGCTGCTGACGTCAGCAGCGCATGTGCTGTGAAGGCCCGGCAGACGCTGCCAGACCTTGCCGGGAAAAAGATTCCCACGCGCATGCGCGGGAGTGACGTAATCGCGGCTTTAGCCACTCACAGCGCCGGAGCCGCAATACCCAGAAAAAACACAGAGTGAACATGTCAGCTCCGTCGGCGTGGACAGGGATCAGATGTCGAGGCCTCATTCTAAGGTGAGTTTTTCATAATGAGCTAGTATGTGCTGCATACTAGCTCATTATACCTTTGCCTTGCAGGTTTTTTGTTTAAAAAAAAAAAGGTGCGGGTATACAACGGCTTTAACTGGAATTTGTCACAAAGCCAAGTATTTGTATCAGATGCTTATGGTGGAAGCCAACGTCTAACATGCAGGCTGCAAAATACTTCCAGTGTATAGAGCTGACAAAACTAATATCTAGAAACTGTAAATTGAAGCTTCCATCAAAGGTATTTTACATTGTTTCAAACTGCCAACAAACTAAACTGATGATCTGATTCAGGGGCCTAAATTAAAAACATGTTACTGTAATTTTAAAAGTGATTTTCAGTCTTTTAAAATCTGCAACTTCTGTTAAAGCAGTACCTGGTGATTGTGCCATGAAGGTCCTTTTTTTCAGACACTTCCTGTTATGGGATGACAACTGTCTTCCAAGTGTTCTCCTGTGTTGTCACCTTGTCATATGCGCTCGCCAGTGGACACTACAAGTGGTCATGCTAATGCCTGAAAAGAGTAGAAACACTGAGATGGGGAAAAGGTTTAAACAGTTTGACAAATTAAATAAAGTTGACCATCTATTGTAACATTTTGGTAATAAAATAAAACTGCTTGCAGGGTCTTTGAGTCTTTTTACACAGGTAGTTTTTAATGAAGCTACTGAATAAATACAATATACTCAAGAAAAAAAAAACAACAACAAATATATATATATATATATATATATATATATATATATATATATATATACTGTATATATACTGTATATGTGCAAACATTTGTATGAGAGTGGGAGTGGCAGTGTCCCTGCTTATTAGCATAAGCTTCATTTGTCTTTCATAATAAGGGAATACTTCATCCCCATCTTCTTTAGGGTTGGAAGGACCCAAAGAAGACATAAAAGTTGATGTACCATAGGCTAAGAGATGGTAAAAATAGAGGCATGCGTCTGTGGCCTTTTTGTTTAATACCAATACTTTGTTTTAAATATAATTTCTATATTTTGTACTTACAAATTACAACTGGTTGTTTAACTTAGCACCAAGTGGATTTGTACTTTTTTCTTTATAATGGTCAGGACTAAAAAAAAAAATGTTAAAAATGTATTTAAAGTGTATCTAAACCCAAAAACAAAACTTTAATAAATTGCATTTTACCAGTCTTCAGATGTCATGGCTTTTACGCTTTCTAGTTTTATTTTTTTGAATGTTATATTTTTTAATCTGATGATCTGACCAGTAACACACTTCCTGACCTAGGGTGGTTCCTTTATCTGTGGAGAAGCAATGGAGACACAGTTGAACAGCAGCACTTGCTGTGAAAAAAATAACATTTCTTGTTTATCCACTACTCATACAGGTCTCAGCGGAGAAATTCTAAAAAGTCTATCTTTTATGAAGTACCAAGTTGCCTTTTTGATCGTGTAAAAATATATTTTTTTAATGTACTAGAGAGACTTTGCCTTATGCCGCGTACACACGACCGGACTTTCCGGCAGAAAAGGTCCGACGGAATCATTCCATCGGACATTCCGATCGTGTGTGGGCTTCGTCTGACTTTTTCTTTCGCAAATTCTGACGGACCTAGAAATAGAACATGTTTCAAATCTTTCCGATGGAATCAGTTCCTATCGGGAAAACCATTTGTCTGTATGCTGTTCCGGCGGACCAAAAACGATGCAAGGGCAGCTATTGGCTACTGGCTATTGAACTTCCTTTTTCTAGTCCCGTCGTACGTCATCGCGTTCTAAACGATCGGACTTTGGTGTGATCGTGTGTAGGCAAGTCTGTTTTAGCGGAACTCCGTCGAATACACCAAGTTTATTCTGACGGAAAAAACGGTCGTGTGTACGCGGCATTAGGAAATTAGGTCTATTGGAAAAAACTGGAGGAAAGAGGAGGACTAGCAAATAGTAGCCAGTCAGTTTTTATCTTTTCTGCTCTTGAAAAAGTGATCATTATGGATATGCTTTGTACATTTGTGAAGGTTGCTACTTTCTCCCCAAATATGGTTGTTGAGAAAAAACAGACACAATTTTTAGAGGAGTGTCACAATCCTGAATGCATGTTATCTTCTCTCCCATTATAAGGAAAAGTCAGAAATATGTTAACATTTCACAAGTACTTATTTCATTTTAGAAATTTAGCACCATGCTTTTAAAAATAGTTTCAATGTATTTATTTTTAAGATTTTTTTTTTTACAAAGGCTAATTTTCCTTATAATTCAAAGAAAAGTGATTGTCTTAAAAAGTTTTCAGCATACACAAGTCAGGAATGGGTTAATGGCAAGGTGAGAATATGATTGACAGAAACTGCCCAAGGAGATTTAAAGGTAGGCATGTCTTTACCTGGCTGCTAAGGACACAAGCATGTTATTATCGCCATTACAAACTATTACTCATCTTAAAATGACAGGGCTTTTCACTTTCTCACTTGAAGTTTCACCTCTTAGACTGTGATAGCTGTAGGTAAGTAGAAATGAGACCTTTAAGCGAAATCTGGAGCCACTAAGACTAGCAGGCTGGGGTATAGAAGGCGCTTTGTTGACAGCTGTCCATTAACAAAAGCAGAGATTAAGAAGAAATTAGCTCTACTTTGGTTTCTGAAGATATTGTTATCCCTGTAATTTGCTACTGTGCTATTTACAATATTCCCTGGCTCTCTGTAATGTTTTGTTTCATATTAACACAAGGCAACTGCGCCTTGTGTTAATATGATACGCGTCTTTACATATTTGGAATGCTGCACTGTGGAAATAAAGAACATAGATGATCACATGAAAAAAACATAATATTCCAGTACACACATTTATTAATGGAGACCCCTCAGGCCACAAATCAAAATTTAGTCTTAAAAATGTAAAGATTAATGCAACAACTAACAGCATTTATTAGAACAAATCTGACAAACATTTTAAAATTTGGACACATTGGTTACTGTATAGAAATTCTCTCTGAGATATCTCTCTCTCTCTCTCTCTCTCTCTCTTTCTCTATATATATCTATAGATATATACAGGGCTTTTTTTCTCAGAGAATAGGTGCAGGAACCCCCCCCTTCTGTGTCACTTCTTGTCTCCACCCCCTACCCACCCCTGAGCAACGTTTCTTGGTTTCATCCCCCACCCACCTCCTAGTACTGCCCCTTTTTAGAGCATACAGAGCCAAGTATCATTTTGTGGCGCTAAGTAATTTGTATGGAATTTGGTAATGATAGCAAGAAAAGTAGTAAAATATATCCCCCCCACCCACAGCCAGCAGCAATGGACCACCCCCCCCAGCAACAATAGATTTGATCAAAAACAATAGACCCCCCCCCCCCAGCAACAATGGACCCCCACAACAAAATACCACCCCAGCAGCAACAACAGATGCCACCAGCATCAATAGACTCTCCAGCAGCCACCAACAATAGACCCCCCTTTGTCAAAAGTAGATCTCTTCCAGCAATAATTGACCCCCAGTAACAATAAATCCCCCACCAACAACAATAGACCTCCCAGCAACACTAGACTGCCACTCAAAAATAGATCCACTCCAGCAACAATAGATTGCCCAGCGGCCAGCATTAATAGACCCTTCAGCCCACCCCAGCACCCCTTGCCATTACACACAGTACATTCAGTGCTGGAGGTGCCGCAACTGCGTTCCCCCGCGTTCCCGCTGAAAAAAAGTCCTGGATATATATAATATATATACAGTATCTCACACAAGTGAGATACTGTATATATATTACATATATATTTTATTATATCTTTTCATGTGACAACACTGAAGAAATGACACTTTGCTACAATGTAAAGTAGCGATTGTACAGCTTGTATAACAGTGTAAATTTGCTGTTCCCTCAAAATAACTCAACACACAGCCATTAATGTCTAAATTGCTGGTAACAAAAGTGAGTACACCCCTAAGTGAAAATGTCCAAATTGGGCCCAATTAGCCATTTTCCCTCCCAGGTATCATGTGACTCATTAGTGTTACAAGGTCTCAGGTGTGAATGGGAAGCAGGTGTCTTAAATTTGGTGTTATCGCTCTCACTCTCTCATATTGGTCACTGGAAGTTCAACATGGCACCTCATGGCAAAGAACTCTCTGAGAATCTGAAAAAAAAAATTGTTGCTCTACATAAAGATGGCCTAGGCAATAAGAAGATTGCCAAGACCCTGAAACTGAGCTGCAGTGCGATGGCTAAGACCATACAGTGGTTTAAAAAGGACAGGTTCCACTCAGAACAGGCCTCACCATGGTCGACCAAAGAGGTTGCGTGCACGTGCTCAACGTCATATCCAGAGATTGTCTTTGGGAAAAGACACACGAGTGCTGCCAGCATTGCTGCAGAGGTTGAAGGGGTCGGGGGTCAGCCTGTCAATGCTCAGACCATACGCCACACACTGTATCAAATTGGTCTGCATGGCTGTCGTCCCAGAAGGAAGCCTCTTCTAAAGATGATGCACAAGAAAGTCTGCAAACAGTTTGCTAAAGACAAGCAGACTAAGGACATGGATTACTAAAACCATGTCCTGTGGTCTGATGAGACCAAGATAAACTTATTTGATTCAGATGGTGTCAAGCGTGTATGGCGGCAGCCAGGTGAGAAGTACAAAGACAAGTGAGTCTTGCCTACAGTCAAGCATGGTGGTGGGAGTGTCATGGTCAGGGGCTGCATGAGTGCTGCCGTCACTGGGGAGCTACAGTTCATTGAGGGAACCATGAATGCCAACATGTACTGTGACATACTGAAGCAGAGCATGATGGAAATTGGAAATTGGGCCGCAGGGCAGTATTCCAACATGATAATGACCCCAAACACACCTAATACTGCATACACACGAGCGGAATCTCTGACAGAAAAAGTCAGATGGAAGCTTTTCATCGTATATTCCGATCGTGTGTATGCCTCATCTGACTTTTTTTTTAGAAAATTCTGACGGACCTAGAAATAGAACATGTTCTAAATATTTCCGACTGAACCAATTCCAATCGGTAAAACCGCTCGTCTGTATGCTGACCAAAAACGACGCATGCTCTGAAGCAAGTACAAGACGGAAACTATTGGCTACTGGCTATTGAACTCCCTTTTTCTAGTTCATTGTACACGTTGTACGTCACTGTGTTCTTGACGGTCGGACTTTGGTTGGACTTTGGTTTGGCCGTGTGTAGGCAAGACCGCTTGAATGGAGTTCCGTCAGAGAAACCTTCGGAGTTTATACCGACGGCAAAACCAGTTGTGTGTACAGGGCATAAGACGACCACTGCCATGGTAAAGAAGCTGAGGGTAAAGGTGATGGACTGGCCAGGCATGTCTCCAGACCTAAACCCTATTGAGCATCTGTGGGGCATCCTCAAACGGAAGGTTGAGAAGCGCAAGGTCTCTAACATCCACCAGCTCCATGATGTCATCATGGAGGAATGGAAAAGGACTCCAGTGACAACCTGTGAAGCTCTGTGAACTCCATACCCAAGGGGGTTAGGGCAGTGCTGGAAAATAATGGTGGCCACACAAAATATTGACACTTTGAGCACAAATTAGACATTTTCACTTATGGGGTGTACTCACTTTTGTTGCCAGCGGTTTAGGCATTAATGGCTGTGTGTTGGGTATTTTGAGAAAACAGCAAATTCACACTGTTATACAAGCTGTACACTCACTACTTTACATTGTAGTAAAGTGGCATTTCTTCAGTGTTGTCACAGGAAAAGATATAATATTTACAAAACTGTGAGGGGTGTACTCACTTGTGTGAGATACTGTATATATATTTATTTATTTTGCAGAACTGACTTTATATATATTTTTAAATAATCTAATGACTATTTAATTTCTAAAAATATGCTTAAACAGAGATTTTTGTTAATCCTATATTGTCATTATTGTGTTATTGTAAAATCTTATATTTTCCTGATGTTTATTTGATTTGATTTATTTCATTCTGTTATTTCTGTAAAAATAAAGAATAAAAAAAAATGTAAAGAGAATTTTTATTTTTTATTGTTTATTTTATTTTGCACATTTATTACCTCCAGACCAAACACAAAATGTGGTCTTAAAAATGTAAAGAGATTTTTTTCTTGAGATGCTGTTCAGAAATTACATTTTTTTATATATTTTCTTATATTTTTAGGCCTGTTGCAAGAAACAAAGCCAAACTCATTTAAAGTGGAAGTAAAGTCCACTTTTTAACTTGTATCTACAGGTAAGTCTATAATAAGGCTTACTTGTTGGTACAGTGAGTATCTCCTGAACTTGCACTGTTTAGGAGATATTAACATGAAATGCAGCAGGTGATGTCACCGGCGCATGCGCTCTGAAGGGACGGCATACCCGTGCTGTACCTTCAGTGCTCGGTACCAGGGTCAGGGATCCCGTGCACATGCACAAGAGTGACATCATAATGCACCCAGCCATTCAAACAGCTGGAGCCTGCGAACCTGGAAGGAAGACCGGGTGAAGACGAAAGCGCTGGGGAGCCTTGAAAGCGTTGACTTCCTTTCAGAGACAAACAAACAAAAAGCACAAGAAATCTGCATTTCAAAAATATAACTCACTTGCGCTGAATTTTAAAACCTAGAGGAGGAGAAGAAATCATTACAAAGGAGCAGTTGGGGCCCACAGCAACGGATGTTCCCTGGATCAACTTAACTATAAATGTTAGTATCCAGTTATATTATGTACATTTAGGCAAGAGTCCAGACCTTTTTTAAAGCAATCTACTGAACTGGCCAGAACCAGCTCTTGAGGGAGTCTATTCCATATTTTCACAGCTCTTACTGTGAAGAAACGTTTCATTATTTGGAGAATACATCTCCTTTCCTCCAGACGTAAAGAGTGTCTCCTTGTCCTCTGTGATGACCTTAAATTGAATAACTTAACACCAAGTTTACTATTTGGACCACTTATGTATTTGTACATGTTGATCATATCCTTTAATCTCCTCTTCTCAAGAGAGAATACATTTAGTTCCTCTAATCTTTCCTCATAGTTGAGCTCCTCCATGCCTCTTAGTAGTAGGTGCTAAGAACTGTTTACTCATTTACTTAGGGAGGGGATGTATTTGGATGCTACCCTATTGTTAAAAGGGTCTTCCAGATTCTTATAAACCTGCAGTGCCCCACAACCACTGGAGAAGAGGCCTTTGCCTTCATCAACATGGGACCTGATGCTTTGCTAGAGGGGTATCAGGGTATCTCTCACCCGCATTGAGGGCCCTTGTATGGTTCAGGAGGGGGCTGAAAACTCGCCCCTCCCTTCCTTTTCTGGCTATCCAGGCTGCATGCTAGGCTAAGGGTCTGGTATTTTTTAAGGGCCCTTATGTTTTTTTTCCTTGGTTTTTTTTTGCGGGGGGGGGGTTAAGCAGTTTTTCTTTTTTTGGTTGGGGGAACTCCCACACCATTTTTTTTTTTAAATCCCAGGCTCAGTTTCTTACATGGCCAGGAATTGCAGTGTGCTTAACAACCATTCCAAGCAGGAAGCTGTTATATGATATAGCAGTAATAACACTGAGTCCGCTAACTCTCTCACCCCTATGTGTATTTTTTTCTTTAAATATGCTTACCTTTTTTTAGACGTCTTTAGGCTGGACGTGTGACATGATATGACCTCCTTCTCTTGATGCCTCTCCAGGTTTGGGCGGTCCTCGGTGTTGCAGAGAGTTGACATTAGTGCCATTTTCTGCATTATTGTATGTGAGCTCCGAATGCTGTGGTATCATTCAACCCAGAAGACTGAAAATAACGAATGGGCAAAAGGAATTACTGCAGGAAATGGCATCAGAAAGGACATAAGTATTTCAGCCAGAGCTACTAAGGGACTATTATATGCAGGGCTTTTTTTCTCAGAGACTAGGTGCAGACTAGGTGCAGGAACTCCCCTTTCAGAGTCACCCCTTGTCTGCGCCCTCTACCCACCCCTGAGTACTGTCCCATGATTCTAGCCCCCTACCCACCTCCTAGCACCACCCCTTTTAGAAAATACAGAACTAAGTAACATTTGTGGTGCTAAGTATTTTGTATGGAATTTGTCAATGATAACAAGAAAAGCAGTAAAATAGATCCCCTGCAGGCAGAAACAATAGACACCCCCCCCAGCAATAACAGACTGCGTGCAAAAATATACCCCCCCCCCCCAGCAACAACAAATCTCCCCGCAGCCAGCATCAATAGATCCTCCAGAAGCCAGCAACAACAGGCCCCTCACTAAACAGTAGATCCCTCCTAGCAACAACTGACCTCCCAGCAACAATAGACCCACTGCAAAAATAGGTCCTCTCCCACAACAATGGATCCCCCAGCGGCCAGTATCAACAGACCCTGCAGCACTCCCCAACCTCCCTTGCCATTACATACACTCAGTCCTGGAGGTGCCGGAACTGCGTTCCCCCACGTTCCCGCTGAAAAAAAGCCCTGATTATATGAAAAAACTTTGCCCAGAGTTGGGCTTTAAATAGACCTTTCACCAGTTGTGGCAAAAAGCCTGAAAGTGGCACAGATGTTGAATAGGCAATAATCAGGAAATTATTCCAGGCATAGTTCCTACAAGATTGAATGGACATTAGCTCTGAAGCATTTAACAACTTTGACAAAAGGTCTCATATTGTTTGTATGTAGTGAAAAGTGAGTAACTGTTTTCCAAAGCACCATTCCTGGAGGAGCTGGATAAACAGGGCCAGTTGTCAAAATACTGTGGTTAATGATTTGTGATTCTGTAATATGGATGTTATAATAAAAATAATGGTTTGCGTTGTAGACATCTTTTGACAGCTAGGCAGAGACAGCTTGGGAATAACCGTTCAAAATGACAGTTGGCTTAGTAAATGTCATCAATATGTATCTACACATAAAATACTTTTAATACATTTCTTATTTACCAAATAGCCCTGCATGTTCTGTTTATGAATGATGGTCAGTGGTGTATTTAGGTTTTGTGCTGCCCTAGGCCTGATTAAACTCATGCACCCCCCTAATTTAAATACGACCCACCCCATCCTGCTGAGACCACACCCCTTCCTGTTTAAGACCCACCCTATCATCTTTAAACCACATCCCTTCCTCTTTAGGCTCATTTGGCACCTTTCAGGGGGGAGGGGGAATCGGTACCTGTTTTTGACAGGTACCCTTCCCCACTTCTGGGAGACTGCACTGCCCCCTCTGAAGTTCACCCCCCCTCTTCCTTCCTCCACTGGGCTATGTAGAAAGGGCAACGCGCTTCGCACATGTGCAGTAAGGAACCGGCTGGTTTCCCTTACCATTAATGATGATGGCTTATGTCATCATCATCATAGTTGCCAACATTGAAAAAACATTTATAGGGACACTTTTTTTGTCTGTGGGTGGAGTCTTGCTATAATTAGGGGGTGGGGCATTCAAAGGGCACCGCAGTGAAAATGGGTGTGGTTTAAACTAAATGGCCATGTCTTAAAGGGGGCATGGCTCAAAAGGGTGTGGTTAGAGTCTGAGATGAAAGAGGAATGGAGGGAGAAAGTGAGAGAAAAGGAAAGAAAGAAAGAAAGAAAGAAAGAAAGAAAGAAAGAAAGAAAGAAAGAAAGAAAGAAAGAAAGAAAGAAAGAAAGAAAGAAAGAAAGAAAGAAAGAAAGAAAGAAAGAAAGAAAGAAAGAAAGATTTTTTTTTTTTTTTCAAAGTATTTAATTGAATTTTTAAATTTAAATGTACAAACATAAGTAAACAAAATAATACAAAACCATAGACATAAGAGATTGATCTGATGTTAGAGACGTAAGGCTAAATACATATTAGCTTCAAAAAGATGGAATGGCTCCTAGAAGCCCGTCCCAGACCGAAAACATTTGTATATCCGTCAGGCCTAGGGATCAGACTGGCAGAGGCTACGTAGAGAATCACCCCGAAAGGGAACATGCTGTGCCCGGCCGATTCCCTCCGAGCCCCTAGAAATAAGGCATCAACGTGCTAGACGCAAACCTAAGGTAATCTGTAGAGTTACTAACATCTGATGTGCTAGCCCCAAAGGGGACGTCCCTCCAATGAATGAAAACATATTTTCCTAGTGTCGGAGGGTTACTTCTTGTGTCAAAGGGGACTCCTAGGAGGGGGGGGGTGGGGGAGGGGAGAAGAAGAGGGGGAAGTAGAGAGGGGGAAAGAGAGAAGGGCCTATCAACGGGGGATGATCTCGTGAAATCTGGCAACCTCAGGGGCTCTAAGGTTGGCCACCCGGAATGAGAGAGATGCCCAGGTGGTGTGCCCATGGTTCCCAAGTGGCCTCAAATTTCGATTTGGTGTCGAGGAGGATGCTTGAGAGTTTCTCTTGGGACATGATCCAGGAAATTTTTCGTGTGGCCGCTTTAAAGGAGACCTTAGGTTGTTTCCATGCTCTGGCAATGGTTAATTTGGCCCCCAGGAGTATGAAATGTATTAATTTGCGCGTATGTTTTGGAGTTTTGGGGAGATTATCATTAAGCAGAGCAATGGCCGGGGTTTTTGGTATCTGGATATCCGTTCATTTACAGATCAGGGCAAAGATCTTACTCCAAAAGGGTCTAACTCTTGGGCATTCCCACTTAACGTGGACTAGGGTACCAGTGAGTAGACAACCACGGAAGCACCTAGGGTCAGCTGAGGGAAACATTTTATATAGTCTAACCGGGGTAAGGTACCACCTGGTGATGACCTTAAGGCTAGATTCAATAAGGGAGATGTTCCGGATGCCTTCGAAAGATCTATTAAAGGAGGACCTCCATCTTTCTATGTTCCAATTGAAGGATAGATCTGTTTCCCATTCCATCATGTACGTGGTCTTTTCCGTTTGGTGAGACAGTGCCTGGTAGATAATGGTGATTCCGCCCCTCTGTTCCCTGGGCTGTCCGCACCATAGTTCGTATGGGGTGAATCTTGGGGGGAAGGTTTCCCCAACTAGATATGATGCAGGAAGTGGCTCAATTGGTGGAATCTAAAACGCTCCGAATTTGGGATCTCCAGTTGATTGACACAGAAATTAAGGGAGATAGGGCCCCTGGCAGAGAAAAAGTGTCTGATTCTATTCCAAAAAGTTTAACAATCAGCAGATAAAGTTACTCCAAACAACTGGTGTTAGGGCTTCAATCATCACGGCACAATGGTTGGTATGGTGTCAGGATGATTGAAGCGCATTATTTCTAATATTACATTGTTATATAAAATGAAAAACTCACCATAATGCCGAATCAGTGGAAGCCCTGAGCATGTCACTTGCCACCGTCACCTGCCACCAGATGTAACCAGGTGTCCCCAGTAGAGTCCCTTCTTACACCAGGCATTCCCAGTAGAGTCCCTTCTTACACCAGGCATTCCCAGTAGAGTCCCTCCTTACACCAGGAATTTCCAGTAGAGTCCCTCCTTACAAAAGGTGTCCCCAGCAGAGTCCCTCCTTACATCAGGTGTCCCCAATAGAGTCCCTCCACACATCAGGTGCCCCCAGCAGAGTCCCACCTTAGATCAGGTGTCCCCAGCCAGCGGACTCCCTTCTTACATTAGGTGTCCCCAGCCGGCGGAGTCCCACCTTACATCATGGCGATTTCCCGGGACATTTTCCCGGGTAACAGTAGGACCGGGACAAAGGTCTAAATCCAGGGAATGTCCCGGGAAATTTGGCAAGTATGCATCATACACAGCTCTCTCTCTCACTCGTGAGAGTTTGCCAGGAAGGGAGGGGTATGAGTCATAAGAGGGCCAATTAGAGCTGCAGAGCTGGAGGTGTGCCTCTGTGTGTCTGTGTAAATCCAGTAAGTGAACAGGCAGCAGCTTCAGCTGCCCACAGTTAAAATGGTTGCAGCCAGACTTAGTGGAGGGTGAATTCTGCAGCATATTTGGCAAGTACAGAATCACAGTATATATTTAAAATAATATGCATAGTTGTTGAAGGGTAGCTTCAGAATGCAAAGATGTTTTTATTACAAATTATGTGAGCAGACTGCAGTTCCTCGTTAAAGTGGTACTAAAGGCTTAATGCTTTTTTAATTAAGAAATTCACAGTTTAAAAAAAATGCCAAAGTACATGTGCTATCTCTTGCTGTCTACATACACATATGGGCTGTCTTTGTGCTGTTCTGCAAACTTGCTTGATTGCAGGAGGCCCTGAAAACAGAGGAGTGATAGGCTTTTGCTGTCATCAGTCAAATCGCTGGCAGGAGGGAGGAGGAAGGAGCAGGAACATAGGTGTGCGCAGCTTATTGCATTAGGGTGTGCACCCCAAAGCTCAAACAGGCGTGTGTGTAATAATAAAAACAAAACAAAACAATATATATACACATATATATATATATATATATACACACACACACACACATATATATATATATATATATATATATATATATATATATATATATATATATATATATTTATTATACACACACACTCTTAATAAATGTAAAAAACAATAGGGCAGTGGATGGTGTCAGTAGAGCAATGCCACTAGGGCAGAGGCTGGTGTCAGTAGGGCATTGTCAGTCGTTTTTTATTATTTTGATTTTGTATTATTTTTTGCAATTTTATTTTTATTATATTTTTGAAAAATCTTATTTTTTTTACTATTTTTTTTAGGAGCCCCGTTGGGGGGCTTTGGTAAAATATCAGCAGGGGAAGCTGCACTGGACAGGGGACACCCCCTGCGCACGCCTATGAGCAGGAACATAGCTTGCCGAGTACTGTGTATGTGTTTATGGATGCTCACAGGTTGGCACAGGTCTCAAAAGGTAGTGCTCATGCAAAGCTATCTCCTTGGCTCTCAGCTAGCCAAATTAGACAACTGAAAACAGGGGGAAGAGGGCAGTAGCTTTGAGACCCCCAGGAAAGAAAGGAAAGGGACATTTTAAAGGACAAGTACAATACATTTAGGGTAGTCTAGACTTCCTCTTCTAAAATAACCTCTTCCCGCCAAGCTTACACAGATGTGCGGCCTCAGTTCGAGGGTTATACCGGGATGATGCCTGCAGCTGCAGGCATCATCCTGGTACCGTTTTGTAGAGCCAGCGATCGGCTTTCCAGGGATAACAACCAATGCAGCTAAAAGCCGCTCGGCTGTTATACCGGAGGAGCGGGAGGGGACTAACCCCTCCCGCCCCACTGGGAGTCTCGATCATCGATCTGCCTCTTCCGGCTGCTAGAGACAGACTGGCACAAAGCTGGAAACAGCTTCATTCCAGTCTCCTGATTGTAAACACGGAAGCGACGTCACAACGTCACTTCCTGTTTACTTGGCTGCCAATGGCGCCGTTTTTTTTTTTTTTTTTTAAAGCGCCCCCGTCCCCGCGAGCACAGCAAAAAAACGCATACAGAAGTCGCGTCCGCATATGTAATATGTATATGTCCGCATATACGGTGTTCAAATCACACAAGTGAGGTATCGCCGCTATCGTCAGAGCGAGAGCAATAATTCTAGCACTAGATCTCCTCTGTAACTCTAACCTGGTAACCGTAAAAAAAAAAATTTAAAGCGTCGCCTATGGAGATTTTTAGGTACCGTAGTTTGCAATTATAAAGCCTGACATGTTTGGTATCTATTTACTCGGCGTAACATCATCTTTCACATTATACAAAAAAATTTGGCTAACTTTACTATTTCGTTTTTTTATATTCATGAAATTGTCCCTTTTCCCAAAAAGTTGCGTTTAAAACACCGCTGCACAAATACCGTGTGACATAAAGTATTGTAACAATCGCCATTTTATTCTCTAGATTCTCTGCTAAAAAATATTTATATAATGTTTGGGGGCTCTAGGTAATTTTCTAGCAAAAAATACGGATTTTAACTTGTAAACACCAAATGTCAAATATAGGCTTAGTCATGAAAAGGATAAAAAAGAAGGTTTAATATCACTTTCTGTTTTCAGTATTTCTGTTGTGGTCCTTGAGGATTAAATACTCCACAGTGCCTGCAGCTACAGAGGTCAATGAGGCATGTTAGTTCAAGTTAAAGGGGTTGTAAAGGCAGAAGTTTTTCTCTCTTAGACCCCTTTCACACTAGGGCTGCGGCTGCATTCGTGGTAAAGCGCCGCTCATTTTAGCGGCGCTTTAGCGTCGTTTAGGCGGTGCCTTTGCGCGACTTTTCAGCCACCAAAAAAAGCGTTAAAAACTCCCACTTTACTGTGCTTTAAAAGCGCTTTCAGGCGATTCAAAAGCACTGCCCATTCATTCCAATGGGCAGGGCGTTTTGGGAGCGCTAAATACAGTGCTCCCAACCAACCCCAAAGATGCTGCTTGCAGGACTTTACATAACGTTCCTCAAGCGCACCACCCATGTGTGAAAAGTCACACTAGAACGAATGGGAGGTGTTTTTTTTTTAGGCGCTTAGCAAAAGCTATTTCCAGCATTAAAGCGCCTGAAAACTGCCCCAGTGTGAAAGGGGTCTTAATGTGTTCTATACATTAAGATAAAAAGCCTTCTGTGTTCAGCAGTCCTCCCCCCAGCCCCCATAATACTTACCCGAGCCTTATCTCTATCCAGCGATGTCCACATGTCCCTCGGCCGTCCGGGACTATCCCTCCTGATTGGCTGAGACACAGCAGTGACACCATTGGCTCATACCGCTGTCAATCAAACCCAGTTAGCCAACCAGGAGAAGAGGGGTCAGGGCCAGGCCACATCTCCGTGTCTGAATGGATACACAGAGCTGTAGCTTGGCTCTGGTGCCCCCATAGCAAGCTGCTTGCTGTGGGGGCATTCAACAGGAGAGAGGGGCCAGGAGCTCCAGCCAGAGACCCATGAGGAGGAGGATCTGGGCTGCTCTGTCCAAAACCAACTGCACAGAGCAGATGAGTAATAGAAAAATAAAGTGCCATGGCTGCAACATTTCCAATAATTAAGACATCTCCAGTATTCAAAGATAATAAGAAGGCAGTAAGTATTTCAATTTCAGTATATGGTTTAGTTTGGGATGTGCTGACAAAATGAAATTAAATGTTCTTGAGGCATTTTATGCTACCCCTTCTTATACTTGCCAACTGTCCCGAATTTCCTGGGATATTCCCGGGATTTTGACCTTTTTCCCTGTATTAGCGTTTCCCGGCAAATCCATGCTTTCCCGATTTTTTGCCGCCACCGCTAGAGGTCCGTGGAGACAATGTCTCCGCCGACCGCCATTTTACAGAAGACCATAAGTAATGCAGAGGAGAACAAACAAGAGGTGGAGCCAGCTGGGTGACTGCCAATAGAAATTGAATGGCCACCCACCCTCCGCCCTGCTGCCGGTCTGTCTGTGACCTGTTGTGGGAAAGGCCGCAGGGCAGGTGGTGGGCGGCAGCTAAATTTCTATTGGCAGCCACCCGGCCGGCTCCGCCTCCATTTTGTTCCCCTTGGCCTGTTACTTCTGGTCTTCTGTAATGGCGGCGGAGACTCCGTTGCTGGGACACCTGACGTAAAGGGGACTCCACTGGGGGACACCTGATGTAAGGGGGACACCGCTGGGGGATACCTGATTTATGGGGGACACCACTGGGGGATACCTGATGTAAGGGGGACACCACTGGGGGATACTTGATGTAAGAGGGACACCGCTGGGGGATACCTGATGTAAGGGGGACACCGCTGGGGGATACCTGATGTAAAGGGGGCTCCACTGGGGGACATCTGATGTAAGAGGGACACCACTGGGGCATACATGATGTAAGGGGGGCTCCACTGGGGGACGCCTGATGTAAGAGGGACACCGCTGGGGCATACCTGATGTAAGGGGGGCTCCACTGGGGGATGCCTGATGTAAGGGGGACACCGCTGGGGGATACCTGAGGTAAGGGGGACACCGCTGGGAATGCCTGGTGTAAAGAGGGACTCTACTGGGGACACCTGATCTAAGGAGGGACTCCAATGGGGAAACCGGATGTAAGGAGAGACTCTGCTGGGAATGCCTGATGTAAGGAGAGACTCTGCTGGTGACACCTGATGTAAGGAGAGACTCTGCTGGGAATAACTAGTATAAGGAGGGACTCTGCTGCAGCTCCCACTGATTCTACATTATGGTGAGTTGAACAATTTCATTTTATATTACAATGTCATAATAGTAATAATGCGCTTCAATCATCCTGACACCATAACAACCATGGTGCCGGGATGATTGAAGTGCTAACACCAGGTGTTTGGAGTATCTTTATCTGCTGCTTGTTAAACTTTCTGAAATACACATATTTCTATTGTGGTGTAGGATCTGGGACTGCTGCCCCTCCATCCCTCTTTCTTTCCTTCCTTCTCTCTCTCTCTCTTCCTCTCTCTTTCTCCTGTTGTTTCTCCCTCCATCCCTCATTCATCTCAGACTATAACCACACCCTGTTTGAGTCATGCCCCCTTAAAACCACACCCAATATTTAGCTTAAACCACAGCCATTTTTTTTGCCACCATTTTTCTTTCCCCCCCACTATGTCACACCTACAAACGAATGCCTTGCCCCTAATTATAATAAGACCCCCGTCTACAGACAAAGTGTCCATATACATTTTTTTACAATGTTGGCAACAATCTCTTTCTCACTGTTTTGATGGTGGACACCATTCCTTATAACTTTAAAGCAATTTGGAGGGACTGCAATTAACATGGAAAGCAGGATGTTGCTCTGCCAGGATTCATTTGTTTCCAATATACACTAGAGGGCAGTGCAGAGATAAAACAGGATTCGTTTACCCAGAGCCACCTATGTCTGTCGGCACATCCCTAAGTAAGAATGTTACGCTCAGCTAGGAGGGGAAGGGCAATTCATATTTTCCAATCAAATAATTTTGTTTTTAAGAAATATCTCTTTTGAGGCCCCGTGACATCATCACTTGGTCTGTATGCTCATCTTTGCTTTGTGTTTGGCGGAATGGGCTGACAAGCTCCTGTAAACATAACAAAACCCTACCCTGAATCTTGTTTCAAGAGGGTTATATGAAAGAACACATCCCTGGCATCCCTGTAGATATGCATGCTCCTTGCTGCTGGCTACGAGGTGCTGCAGATTTTAGCTGTGCAATCTGATGATCAGCTTCTTGAGCATGCATGTCTAAAAGTATGCCTGGGATATGTTATTTCACATCATGCTCAGGAACAAAATTATTTATGGCAGATAAGCTGATAACAGGGGTGGGCAGGGAAATCTGATCAGGAGGTGGGGGAGTTGGTTAATGATCATTTGACACTAAATGAAATTGGGCTTAAGGTAACTGATAGGTTCAAAGGATTTTAATGCGTATATGCAAGTTTTCAGGGAATTGAGGGTAATCAGTTTCAATGCAGGGGTGTACATGCTACAAACGTGGGGGATTTAGGCTGGAATTCAGCTTTAGGTAAATGCAGACACTTTAACACAAATTTATCAGGGCAAAAACTGGAGAATTTAGACAGCGTTTTCTTACCTGTGCTATAACTACTTCTCCAATGATTCACAGAGAGCTGTGTCAGCAGTACCACACAAGAAAGAGATATACTTTTATCCTATATGATCAAAAATAGCAACATCTCACCTCTATGGGTATCTTTGCTCCCATATATTTACAAGCTATGTTCATATTAAATCCTCTACATCTAGACAGTTCTGAGCTTTGAGGCAAAGGGTAAACAGGGGCTTAATGGAGCAGTGGCGCCTGGTGCTCCATTTTTTGGGTTGGTCGGTCGGTCGCACCTCCCCAGCCTCCCTTTGCTTGATCGTCAGCCCACCAGCCCGCACTTACCCCCATCTAGGTCACAGGGAGCGCTTCCTCCTCATCAGCTTCACCCTGCGTCTCCTCCTCCTCGGCTTCACGGCGGCTTCCCCTGCGTCTTCTCCTCCTCGGTGGCCAATATGATCGCTTCTCCTTTCAGCCAATCGGGTCTCAGGACCCACTTACTGATTGGCCAGGAGGAGAATCAGGAAGACAATAGCGAATATTAATTCACTATTGTTATGCCCCCGTACACACGGTCGGATTTTCCGACAGAAAATGTGTGAATAGGACCTTGTTGTCGGAAATTCCGACCGTGTGTAGGCTCCATCACACATTTTCCATCGGATTTTCCGACACACAAAGTTTGAGAGCAGGATATAAAATTTTCCGACAACAAAATCCGTTGTCGGAATTTCCGATCGTGTGTACACAAATCCAACGGACAAAGTGCCACGCATGCTCAGAATAAATAAAGAGATGAAAGCTATTGGCTACTGCCCCGTTTAGAGTCCCGACATACGTGTTTTACGTCACCGCCTTCAGAACGAGCGGATTTTTCTACAACTTTGTGTGACCGTGTGTATGAAAGACAAGTTTGAGCCAACATCCGTTGGAAAAAATCCATGGATTTTGTTGTCGGAATGTCCGATCAATGTCCGACCGTGTGTATGGGGCATAACACAACTGGGTGGGCTCAGGGCGCAGTGCTTTTCACCCCCCCTTTTTTGAAGCCAATTAGAGCCTCTGGCTCTAATCACGTGCTTCTAAAAAACAAAAAAAATTTGAAAGCATGTGTCCTGCGCCCTGCATGTAGATTACCAGACGCATGGATTAGAGGGGTGGAGCCCCTGCTCCCCGTATGGGTGGGCCAACACTGTAATGGAGTTACCTCATTTGTAACTCTTGCTATATACATCAATGTCTGTGTAACAAAAGCCTTTTCTCACAAATAAACATCTCATGGTAAACGTTCTAGTGCCAGAGTTGTGCCAGTAATTGGCATTTTGCAGTTTTTATAAAAATGCTTTGGAGTCAATAGGGGAGGTAAAATGAAAGTAATTTTGATGTTATTTTAAGGGTGCAATGGGCTTTAAAGTTTACGTTACCCTAAATTTTTTTTTTCCTATGTGTGTGATCATATATGTGTATTTTAAAAATTATGGGGGGAGATATACTAAAACTGCAGAGTGCAAAATCTGGTGCAGCTCTGCATAGAAACCAGTCAGCTTCCAGGTTTTATTGTTAAAGCTTAATTGAACAAGTTGAAGTTAGGAGCTGACTGGCTACTATGCACAGCTACACCAGATTTTGCACTCTCCAGCTATAGTAAATCAACCCCATAGTCTCTATCATTTTCATGTACTTCTTCCATCTGAATTTCCTGGTTTATCCTGTCAGTCACCTTTCTTTCTTGTTCTAAACCAACCCCACAAAGCACAGAAGCTGATCTGTGCTTGCATGGCCATTTGTTATCCTTTGGCTGGCCTTTCAGAGGTACAGGACACAGTGCAGACACACAGCATGCCTGTATTGGGCAGTCCAGCCACCATGCCCCCCAACCAATTACAGCCTACTTATGGCATTCCCCCTCCCAATCACAGCCTGCCTCTTGAACACGCCCACTGCACAGTGTCCTGTGACCCTACCCCCCCACTATCAGGAAGAAGAGATACATGGTCACATGACAGAACGTTTTAAAAAGGGTAAGCCCCGGTTCACACAGGGGCGACTTGTCAGGTGACCTAGCCGCCTGACAAGTTGCGTCCTGTTCTGTACTATGGAACCTTTCTAACAGGAGTGACGCAAGTCGCTCTGACTTAGAAAAAGGTTCCTGTACTGTTTTTGGGGTGACTTCAGGCGACTTGCATTGACTTCTATACAGAAGTAGTTTTGCAAGTCGCCGCTGAAGTCGTGTGCAGGTCGCCTCTGTGAGTCGGGGCCTGCAAGTCGTGTTGCCCATGTGTGAACCGGCAGTCACTGTATTAGAAAGTGTCTATAACATTATATGTGCACAACTTCAAAAGACTTCTGAGGGTTACAGAAGCTCCTTAAAAACTATCCTGGATCTGTTCTTGTGCCAAAAAATGGCCCCTTATTAACTGCTTCAGCCTCGGAACATTTTACCCCATTCCCGACCAGAGCAATTTTTGCGATTCAGCACTGCGACGCTTTAACTGACAATTGCTCGGCCGTGCGACATTGCACCCAAACAAAATTGACGTCCTTTTTCCCTACAAATAGAGCTTTCTTTTGGTGGTATTTGATCACCTCTGCGGTTTTTATTTTTTGCACTATAAACAAAAAAAGAGTGATAATTTAAAAAAAAAACGCAATTTTTTTTACTTTTTGCTACAATAAATATCCCCCAAAAATATATAAAAAATTACAATAAGTGTATAGTGATTGGTTTGCGCAGAAGTTATAGCGTCTACAAAATAGGGGATAGTTTTATTGCATTTTTATTATTAATTTTTTTTTATTAGTAATGGTGGCGATCTGCGATTTTTATTGGGACTGCGACATTATGGCGGACACATTGGAGGCTTTTGACGCTATTTTGGGACCATTGTCATTTAGTGCTATAAAAATGCACTGATTACTGTGTAAATGACACTGGCAGGGAAGGGGTTAATCACTAGGGGGGGCGATGAAGCGGTTAAGTGTGTCCTAAGGAGTGATTCTAACTGTGGGGGGGATGGGCTTCAACTCATATGACAGCGATCACTGCTCCCGATGACAGGGAGCAGTGATCTCTGTCATGTCACAAGGCAGAGCGGGGAAATGCCTTGTTTACATAGGCACCTCCCCGTTCTGCGGCTCCGTGACACAATCTTTGGGAGACTGGTGGACATCGAGTCCGCCGGTCCCCGTGGGCACGGTCACGCTGTACGTGCGTGCCTGCTATCCCCACCTCTTAAAGGGGACGTACATGTACACCCATTTGCCCACCGCTGCCATTGTGCCGACGTATATCTGCGTGCACGGGGTGGCAAGTGGTTAAGGGAAAGCATGGTGTTAGATGGGGAACAGAGATGGTCCTTTCATCCACTTTAAAGTATTTCTGCCACTTTTGCTAGTTCTTTTTGTAAATCACTTAAGTACGTTTGCTGTACTTATGTGATTTTAAAGTGTCAATATATCCATATAATTAATATATATAATAAATGCTGTATTACATGATGTTCATACTCCGTTAGTCACTATGGGATTAGTTTTCCGTATTCTTCAAAAAACCTGGTTGATCTTTGTTTTCTCTATCTCCCCCTCCTGCCCATGTCCCCACTGCAGGTGGAGATTTTGCAGAGCATGTTGGCAGCTATGCACATGCTCAGTTTTCAGTGTATTTCTATCCTGAACAGTTCCTTCTTATAACATCTGAGCAGCCCATGTGATTATAGAGTCAAACATGTGGGAGTATACACAGTAGTTGATGACAGCCCACTCTCTCCTCCTCCATGCCCACTAACCAGCTAAACACAATGGGGGTGAGATATTACAGATTGATTGACGGAGACTTCACCTCCCTGTTGTTTTAAGATACAGGCTGGAGGGGGCGTGACGCAGCCTGTGACTAGCAGAAATCTGCCCACGCCATGGTATTGCCAAAAAATAATAAAGATTTGATTTTAAATATATATTTGTAAGACAATTAAAAACAATTTTTTATATGAATTATTTATTTTTACTCTGTATTCCAAAGGCTGTATTTTTTTGAATATGTGACCAGTAACAGAGGAATAGAAGCTCCTCCTTTGCCAGTTATAGGTGGGGCAGTGGATTCCCTTTTTGTAATACTGTTATATTGGTCAGACAATGCACACACACCTTTGCAGCCTTTGTGCTATGTGCTGGGTGTTCAGTGGGCCCCTATACCTTTAAGAAGGGGTGGGCTCCCTTCAATCCACCTGCCCTCCATCTATCCATCAGAATGTATGTGCTTCCATTGTGGAGTCCCTCACGAGCTAGTGATAGGACTACAGATAGCAGCAGGGCTGGCCCAAGACATTGTGCTGCCTGGGACCAAGAATAAAATGCTGCCCCCCCAACAAAAAAAAAATCACACCCCCCAAAAGGCCCCACATACCCATTATTTTGTATCATGACAATTAAAGCTAAAATTAAATGTATCAGGAAGTCAGAATTACATGCAACAATGGGGGCGTGGCTTAGCCGCTGAAGAAGATGGCGGCTTAACTCCTGAGCTCCCGCTGACAGAGCCATTTTTCGGTCTCCTACGGAGGTATTATTCTTTCTTACCCAAAATAATATGGGAACATCGTCCAGGAGTTCCTCCACCCCAAGGTCACGGTCTCCCTGCGATTTGAGCAGAGGTTTGTCACAAACGATCCCAGCAATGTTCCTGTCACAAGCGGCATCTATGGCACTCGCACAGAACACACAGCCAAATTCCAGTCAGACGCAGGCGGGAAAACCCCTCTCACAGACTCCTCACACAGACATTGTGTTAACGCCTCATCAGCAACCCAGCCTTAGGCCCCTTTCACACTGGGGCGGTGGGGGCGTCGGCGGTACAACAGCGCTATTTTTAGCGCTGCTGTACCGTCGTTCTTGCTGTGGTATTCGGCCGCTAGCGGTGCGGTTTTAACCCCCGCTGGCGGCCGAAAAAGGGTTGAAATCCCTCGTACAGCGCGGCTATAGCCGCGGTATTGCCACGGTATAGCCGCGCTGTCCCATTGATTTCAATGGGCAGGAGCGGTGAAGGAGCGGTGAATACACCGCTCCTTCCCCGCTCCAAAAAAGCGGTTTGCAGGACTTTTTTCACCGCCCTGCCTGCGCACCGCTTCAGTGTGAAAGCCCTCGGGCTTTCACACTGAACAAACAGCGGAGGCTGTTTAGGGGCGGTTTTCAGGCGGTATTTTTAGCGCAATAACGCCTGAAAACCGCTCCAGTGTGAAAGGGGCCTTACTGATCTTCATTCAGTGGCAGAAGATATTAACCACTGGGCACTTAAACCCCTTTCCTAACCAAACCAATGTTCAGCTTTCGGTGCTCTCACCTTTTGAATGACAATTTTGTCCTTTTTTTCACACAAATAGGGCTTTCATTTGGTGGTATTTAACCCTTTCATGACATTTGGTGTTTACCAAAAGTTAAAATCCGTATTTTTTGCTAGAAAATTACTGAGAGCCCCCAAACATTATATATATATATATATATATATATATATATATATATATTTTTTTTTAGCAGAGAATCTAGAGAATAAAATGGTGATTGTTGCAATATTTTATATCACATGGTATTTGTGCAGTGGTGTTTTAAACGCAAAATTTTGGGAAAAGGGACACTTTCATGAATTAAAAAAAAAACAGTAAAGTTAGCCCAATTATTTTGTATAATGTGAAAGATGATGTTACGCCGAGTAAATAGATACCAAATACTACGGTACCTAAAAATCTCCATAGGCGAAGCTTGAAATTTTTTTTACAGTTACCAGGTTAGAGTTACAGAGGAGGTCTAGTGCTAGAATTATTGCTCTCGCTCTAACAATTGCGGCGATACCTCACATGTGTGATTTGAACACCGTGTACATATGCGGGCGCGACTTCCGTATGCGTTTTCTTTGCTGCGCGAGCTTGCGGGGACGGGGGCGCTTTAAAAATATTTTTTTCTTATTTTATTTATTTTTATATTAATAAATTGTGTTTAAAAAAAAAAAAAAAAAAACATTTTTGATCACTTTTATTGCTGTCACAAGGAATGTAAACATCCCCTGTGACAGTAATAGGTGGTGACAGGTACTCTTTATGGAGAGATTGGGGGTATAAAAGACCCCCGATCCCTCCTTTGTACTTAAAAGTATTCAGATCGCCATTTTCGGCCATTCTGAATACTGTACATTTTTTTTAAACCGGCGCCATTGGCAGCCGAGTAAACAGGAAGTTATGTCATGACGTCACTTCCGTGTTTACTATTAGGCGGCTGGAACGAAGCCGCTCACGGCTTCGTTCCAGTCTGTCCCTAGCTGCCATGGGCGGCGGATTGGTTATTGGACCTCCCGATGGAACGGGAGGCTCGGTAAGAGTGGCGGGAGGCGGCGACGTCCCCTCCCGCTTCTCCGGTATAACAGCTGAACGTTTTTTAGCCGCATCGGTTGTTATACCAGGAAAGCCAATCACCGGCTCTAAAAAACAGTACCTGGATGATGCCTGTATGCCTGTATAACCCCCAAAAGCCGAGAACACACATCTGCATACGCTTGGCGGGAAGGGGTTAATCACTGCAGGGTTTTTTTATTTTTCGCGCTATAAAAGAAAAAAGACTGAAAATTCTGTAAAAAAATGAATTTTTCTTTGTTTCTTTTATAAAATTTAGCAAATTAGTTCATTTTCTTCATAAATTTTGGCCAAAATTTATACCGCTACATATCTTTGGTAAAAATAACCCAAATCGGTGGATATTATTTGGTCTTTGTGAAAGTTATAGAGTCCAAAAGCTATGGTGCCAATCTCTGAAAATTGATCACACCTGATGTACTGATGGCCTATCTAATTTCTTGAGACCCTAACAAGCCAGAAAAGTACAAATACCCCCCAAATGACCCCTTTTTGGAAATAAGACATTCCAAGGTATTTAGAAAGATGTGTGGTGAGTTTTTTTAAGTTGTCATTTTTTTCCCACAATATTATTAGCAGGTTATTGTCATATTAGCAGGTTATTTCTCACACACAGCATATTACACAAATTACACCCCAAAACACATTCTGCTATTACTCCCGAGTATGGTGATACCACACGTGTGAGACTTTTAAACAGCGTGGCCACATACAGAGGCCCAACATGCAGGGAGCACCTTCAGGCGTTCTGGAGCACCCAGGCCAATTCTGACATTTCAATCCTACATGTAAAAATCATCATTTATTTGCTAGAAAATGACATAGAACCCCAAAACATTATATATGTTTTTTAGCAAAGACCCTAAAGAATACAATGTCGGTTGTTGCAACTTTTTATCTTGCGTGGTATTTGCGCAGCAATTTTTTGAACGCTTTTTTTTTGGGAAAAAAAACAGTTTTGTGCTTTAAAAAAAAAACAAAAAACAGTAAAGTTAGCCCAATGTTTTTGCATAATGTGAAAGATGAAGTTACGCCGAGTAAATAGATACCTAACATGTCACCCTTTAAAATTGCACATGCTCGTGGAATGGCGCCAAACTTCATTACTTAAAAATCCCCATAGGCGACGCTTTAAAATTTTTTACTGGTTACATGTTTTGAGTTACAGAGGAGGTCTAGGGCCAAAATTATTGCTCTCGCTCTAACGTTCGCAGCAATACCTGACATGTGTGATTTGAACACCGTTTTCATGTGGGCGGGACTAACGTGTGAGTTCACTTCTGCATGCGAGCACACAGACAGGGGTGCTTTAAAAAATGTTTTTTCTTTTATTTGTTCATTTTACTTATTTATTTTAGTTTGACACTCCCCCCCCCCAAATTTTTTGATCACTTTTATTCCTATTACAAGGAATGTAAACATCCCTTGTAATAGGAATATGGCATGACAGGTCCTCTTTACAGTTAGATATGGGGTCAATAAGACCCCACATCTCACCTCTAAGCTGGGAAGCCTGAAATAAAAAAAATTAAAAAAACGATCCTGGCTTCGATCGTAGCGGTGAGTCGGTAGAAGCACCAAAGGGCAGTGGGAGGGGGGACGTCCCCTCTTGCCTCCCGTAAGAACGATCAAGCAGCAGAACAGCCGCTTTGATCATTCTTAAGGTGAAGGGAATCGCTGGCTGAAAAAGCTGATATCTGAATGATGCCTGTAGCTGCAGGCATCATTCAGATATCTCTGCACAAAGTCAAGGATGTCATATGATGGCCGGCGGACGGGAGGTGGTTAAAACGCATTTTTTTTGTAACACAAAGTTGTCAATTTATACAATATTTATAACACATAGCATGTACATACCAAAAATGACACCCCAAAATAGATTCTCCTACTCCTCCTGAGTACGGTGATACCACATGTGTGAGACTTCCACAGCCTGGCCACATACAGAGGCCGAGTACAGCTGGCTGAGCATGGCTGCGCATGGCAGGGTATCACTGAGTATGACTGGGTATGGCTGGGTATGGCAGAGTATGGCTGGGTATCACCAAGTATTTCAGAGTATAGTTGGGTATTGCAGAGCATTGCGGGGTATTGCAGAGCATTGCGGGGTATTGCAGAGTATTGCGGAGTATTGTGGGGTATTGTGGGGTATTGCGGAGTATTGCAGGGTATTGCGGGGTATTTCAGAGTATTGCGGGGTATTGCAGAGTATTGCAGAGTATTGCAGAGTATTGCGGGGTATTGCGGAGTATTGCAGGGTCTTGCGGGTATTGCAGAGTATTGCGGGGTATTGCAGAGTATTTCAGAGTATTGCAGGGTATTGCACGGTATTGCTGGGTATTGCAGAGTAATGCAGGACATTAGAGTATGGAGGGATAGCTGAGCATGGATGAATGGATGTGACTATTTGTCACAGAGCAGCGCTGTGGGCACTACAGATCCAGCCCCACAGCGCTGCTGCCATCCGCTCTCTCGTGACATGACGCCGGTCTCATGACATGACGCCGGTTTGTTTACATGTGATTGCTCCGTCATTTGACGGAGCGATCACATGGTAAACGGCCGCGATCAGTGGCCGTTTACCGTGATCCGTGATGCGCCAGGTCCTCTGGACCCGGCGGTCACGGATGTTCTCGGGTGCGTGCGAGAGCGGGATTCTGGGAGGACGTCCATGGACGCCCTCCCAGAATAACCCGACCGCGCTGTAGCAGTCTTTCAGCTATGGCCCGGTTGGCAAGTGGTTAAATAGATTTAACATCATTTAAACATACTTATCCACTGCGCTTTGGAAGCGTTATGGTATTATCTATAGTTTCTAAAATTATGTAAAATATATCTAGCTATTCTATATTCATTTAATGTTCTGATAATACTTTGCTCTTGAAGCCCTGTCTATCTTTTGCTTATACGTTAGCATATTACTCAGTTAGTAGTTTATATTTTACTATATGCTGGAGAAGATTTGGGGAAATGATCCATCGATGCGTTGACGCTCTGCGTGTTATTCGATTATATAAATGTATTCTAAATTGACTGTTTGTTAATTTACACAAACAAGTAACACATTTATCATCTGGATAACAGATGTGTTCTACACCCGACATGCAGTGCTCATGCCCAATGCTCATATTCCTTCTTTTCATGATGACAAAAGAGTCTTCCTTTATTTATTATAATAAATACTCATTTATACGTTGAGATGTTTACTCCTGTGGATCATCTTCCAAAATCATTTTAACAAACAAGTTTACAGTTAATCTATTTAAATCATTTACATTAATACCTGTTAATCATATTATTATATCACACCTTATCCAGATGTTGTATTTTTTTTGCTGTTTATTACTCATCCCATTCTTCACTTCTCACTAAATATCTTTTTCTTGCCTACCTGGAGATGTGATATTATATGGTTTATCCCATACTAAACTATGGGTTATTTTTTCCTCATGAATCTTTATGGTTCTCCATTTGTTCCTTTTATTTCAATATGGTTATAATCAATCTATTCCCCTTTTTCTAAAGAAAAAAATTTCTCCTCTCTTAAATATTCTGGATAAGGATTATTATACTCTAATAAATATTACGTTTACTGGACATCTTATGACAAACTACTCTCAGTAATAATTGGTATAGTACTCGACAACGTTCCTCACTATACTCATATTATTCACATCCCACTAATTATCTCATACAATTTTTATATTTTTTTCCTTCTTTTTGGGGAACTTTTCTCAATCTCCATCCTTGAAACAAATTTTTACACTCCTATTGATACTTTATTAGGCCAAATATTCCCGGTCTTATACTCTCTACCTCCTCTGGTGTGCATTACCTTTGACTCTGTCTAGCGGGTAGCACCTCATTGATTGAGAAAACCCATCTTTGACGCGATTGATCTCGTCCACACACAGAGGTGCCAGATATTATTCAAATATTCGATTTCTACAAATCACTATCCATACCACTGACATTATCCGGCCTCATAGTAGACTTAGTGTCTGCAGTTAACCGATTGGCAAGCAGGTTCTTGTTAATCACCGGTTTTTCACTTACATTGTTATGCACTCATTGTGTAACCCTTTATTCCCATTCCATAAACTGTGCATTTATTGACTCCCTGTACCTTTTGTCTAACCCCGTTTTCTTTTGTTTTATTTTTGTTAAACTTCCTTCCTTATACCCTATATAGCTACCTTTTTTTTCCTATTCCCTATCCTTCCCCTCCATCGACTCCTGAATACTCTAACTCACAAATTACCTGTTTTTTGACATAATATTACTACACAAAATGGACCTATCATGTCCTAAGACAATCTTACCCACTATAAAAATTATCTCCCTAAATATCAGAGGTCTTAACATCCCCGAAAAACGTTCACAACTACTTTCCTCGATGCATAAAACAGGGCAGATATAATCTTTTTACAAGAAATGCACTTCAAAACAGATTCCATCCCAAAACTTTCCAATACACGATACCCGACTGCCATACGTGCCATCAACCCGACCTCGAAATCTAAAGGAGTATCAATATTATTTTTGAAACAATGCCCATTTCAAATTTCAGACACATGTATGGATCTGAATGGTCGTTACCTCTTTTTGAAAGGTTCCCTTCATGGAAAACCAATAACTTTTGCAAATATATATGTACCTAACTCTAAACAAGATCAGTTCTTTAGATCGACATTACGAATACTCTCCAATTTTCAAGAAGGTATCCTGATTTTAGGTGGTGATTTCAACGTTCCCCTTAATCCCCTTCAAGATACTTCTACGGTTACCTCTTCTATACAGTACAAAGCATTACACTCTATTAAAATTCAACTTCAGAACTTATCACTACATGATACCTGGTGTACACTTTACCCCACAATGAAAGATTATACATTCTATTCTGCCCCACATAAATGTTATTCCAGATTTGATTACCTTTTATTTCACAAAGAGACCTGACTTTTCTCAATTCTGCTAACAAAGATCCCATGTTTTTGTCGGATCATCATCCTATCATCCTATCTTACAATTCTTGACATCACACCACGCTCCTCAATATGGCGCTTAGATCCTTCCCTTCTTACGGATAACAATACAGTACCCAAAATTAACAAGCGATTAAGCCAATACCTCATTGAAAATGCTTCATCAGACAGATCACCAATGACGTGCTGGGAAGCGCACAAATGCACAATTAGAGGATACTTAATCGCTATCTCCATAAAATGTAAAAGAGAAAAGACAGTCCTACATTACTAAACTGACAACTCTTATCCAAACTTTGAAAAGGGTACATAAATCTACACAAGCAATATCATCCTTACATGAACTTATTCAAGCTAGGAAAGAACTCCTAGAAGAACTAGACAAAAAATCTAAACGGAATTATGTTTTATCTCAAAAACTTTTTTATGAGTATGGGAATAAAGCAGGGAAATTATTAGCCAATTCTCTTCGCTCAAAGAAAGCACGTACAATTATCCATTCTATAAACGACTCAACAGGACGCAAATTGGTTACTAATGATATTGCTAACAGATTTGTGGCCTATTACACCCATCTTTATAATTTAACACCTTCCAATACTCAATCTGGGAAAAGGGCCCGCATTCAACTGATCAATGAATTCTTATCAAAACACACCCCTAAACGATTTTCTGATCAGGAAGCAAATGAACTGGCTCATCCTATAACTCCTGAAGAGGTTGATATTGCTCTAAAACAATTGAAACCCAGGTAAAAGTCCTGGTCCTGATGGCTTAACATCTGGCTATTGTAAATCTTTTCAGGAAATATTTTGCCCACATTTTCTAACGGCTTTTAACTCATTATCACCAGATAACCCTCCGCCCCAAGATCTCCTTACAGCTCATATAACGGTTATTCCGAAACCCAACAAAGATTCTTCCTTGGTAACTAATTTTTGACCAATTTCTTTACTAAATGTGGACCTTAAACTTTATGCCAAAATTTTAGCTAATCGTCTTTTACCCCTTTTATCCAAATTAATTTCAAAGGATCAGGTGGGTTTCATACCTGGTAGGGAAGTGAAAGACAATACCACTAAGGCTATTAAACTACATAGATGGTTGACATCCACCCACCAATGCGTTTTTTTCTATCCCTAGATGCGGAGAAGGCTTTTGATAGAGTGGCCTGGGACTATATGCTTGAATCCCTTAAAATGATCAGCTTGCCAGACCGTATGTTACATTTCATCCTGGCTTTATACTCTTTCCCAACTACAAGGGTCATAATTAATGGCCACCTATCGAATGCCTTCCCGATCTCAAATGGTACTCGTCAGGGATGCCCCCTATCTCCTCTAATTTTTGTTCTCTCCCTTGAACCCTTACTTCAACATCTAAGATCTAACCCTGACATCATGGGTATCACCATTAAATCAACACACCTATAAACTTGCGGCCTTTGCCGATGACATTCTATTATTTCTCTCAGCAACCTCACATTACTATTCCAAATATACTAAAATATTTTGATATGTTCAGGAATTTAGCCAATCTTCAAATTAATTTTAACAATTTGAATTTGAATGTTTCTCTAGAACTTGATGAGATTTCTCGCTGCCAGTTTAATTTCCCTTTCAAATGGAGTAAAGAATCAATCACTTATCCAATTACCCATTTATTTATCTAAACTCTATTCAATAAATCCCCATTCTTCATAACATCCAAAAAGATTTGAAGTCATGGTCTACAGGTATTTTTTCCTGGTTTGGTAGAGCATCTATAATTAAAATGAATATCCTCCCAAGAATTCTATATATCCTACAAACAGTTCCCATCAAAATACCTCAAGCTTTTTTTTACTTCGATTCGTACAGCTTGCTCTACATTTATGTGGGCCAAGGCGAAACCTAGATTGAGCCAGGAAAGACTGACCATACCCAAAATGAAAGGGGGTATAGGTTTTCCAGATATCACCAAATATTACTGGGCTTGCCAGTTGGCAAGAATTATTGATTGGAATGTTCATTTCTCTACCAAAGACTGGGTAAGCATTGAACATTCCTTTTCTCCCATACCTCTACACCAACTACCTTGGATTACTCCTACTCACATTCTGCAAAATTGTAAAGAACATCCTCTAATTAGTAATACTTTACAAATATTCCATAAGTCCTGTCAAAAATGTCACATTTCCTCTACCCCAGGACCTCTTACACCTATTCGTAACAACCCAGATTTCCCACCAGGCCTTTCGGAAACATTCCTTGCAAAATCAATATGAGAGCTGCCCAATTTTTTCGAAACAATTCCTTTATGAATTTGACTGATTTATCTTCACTGAACTCAGACCACCCCTTTCCATTTTGGTCTTACTTCCAAATTAGGCATTTCCTGAATAATCCTCTGACTCGAGAAGCTCATGCTAGACAATATACTTCTTTTGAATTGATATGTACAAGAACGGAACCACAGAGACATATTATTTCTGAGCTTTACTCCCTTCTCTTCTCATGCCACAGTCCTAAATCCAATAGTGCGAGTTGGGAAAGAGATCTTTCTATTGACCTAACGGAGGAGGATTGGAGTAGAGTTTACTCTTACATTCATAAAGGTTCTATTAATGTATACATACAAGAGAATGGTTTCAAGATTTTTTCAAGATGGTATAAAACTCCATTCCGATTACATAAAATTTCCCCCTCAATACCACCTAACTGTTGGAGATGTGGAGATGCAGATGGTTCCTTACTACATATAATGTGGTCTTTCCCTCGTATTCAACCCTTCTGGAAGGAAATTCATGGTTTAACTACTCGCATCTCCGCAATTACAATAGACTTCAGCCTAGCACAAATGCTTTTACACCATTCTCACATCCCAAAATACCAGTACCTTAAGTCATTAGCTTTGCATTTAATCAATGCAGCTAAAATTTGTATTCCAGCTTTTTGGAAAAATGTTACTCCCCCCACTATTGGAGATTGGTTTAGTCGCATAAATAGAGTGGCAGATATGGAAGAATTGATTCATCAAGCCAGGGATACGTCTCATATATTCCAGAAAACATGGGCGTGTTGGCACCTCTTCCAAATATCATCTAAATTCAAACAATTAATCTCCAGGTAATCCTTCAACTTACTTTTAGATCAGGTAGATGTAGGAAGAAGAAGTAATTCCCTCTCCTCATTTTTCTCTCATTACCCTTACTTATCCTTCACTAAAATATAGTTATATTCATAATAAGGTCGTTATTGCAGGACACCCCTAAATGCTTCTATCACCCCCTCTTTATTCCCCTTAGATATAGATATTTCTTCTTAAGCTTTGATCTCCCCCCTATTATACCCTTTACTTATTTCTGTTTTCTTGATATCTCCTTAATCATAGAACTAGTTTTCCCAATTTGCAGTTGAGATACATATAATCTGTCAGGTTAGTAAGGATTCGCTAGAGGTCTGGAGACGGCAATCCTTCGAGTTCTCTACAATATCTACCATATGTGTCCCTTCATTGTTAAGATTACTTCTAAGCTGACCTATCCTAAGCTTTCATATCATTTATTTATAGTTATTTGGTTTGTTGTATTACACACAAAATTACTTTAATTTGCCAGATTTAAGGTATTTAATATAATTTACTTGTGTACGGTTTTCGCAGTTCATTTAGAGTGCATGAATTGTTATATAAAAGGTATAGGTGAAATTACAAATTTGCTTTCACTTTTATTATCTTAACGTTATTATCCATAATCTTATTTCTTATAAGCTTTTTATAAGCATACTTTGACTGTTTACACTTATCTTTTGAAAAATTGTATATTCATTGTATTATTATATGACCTTGTAATACTGTATACTTTCTATTCAATATACAATAAAACTCTATTGAAATAAAAAAAAAAATTACATACCTTTCATGCAACAGTGGTGGTGTTGGTGGTGGTGGGGGTTCTGTCCAATGGAGCTGTGGTGGTAAGGGGGGTTCAGACAGAGGAGGTGGCGGTGGAGGGGGGTTCAGACAGAGGCAGCAGTGATGGTGGTGGTGGGGGGGTTTAGTCAGAGTCAGATGTGGTGGTGGGGTGGGGCGGTTTAGTCAGAGGCAGCGTTGGTGGGGGGGTTCAGACAGACTGTCCACTGTGCACTGTGTGGGTATGGCAGCGAGTGCTCTGCCCATGGCTGGACTGGAACAAAAATATGGCCCTGGACTTCATCCAGACCGGCCCACTTTACTCCAAACACCTGGTGTTGGCGCTTCAATCATCCGGGCAACATGGTTGTTATGGTGTCAGGGTGATTGAAGCACATTATTTCTATTATTACATTGTAATATAAAATTAAATTGTTCAACTCACCATAATGCAGAATCAGTGGCAGCCCTTAGCATGTTACTTGCCACTGTCTCCTGCCACCAGATGCAGCTTGTCACTTGCCATGTCACTTGTAAGCAAATGCGTGTCACTTTCCACGTCACTTGTCAGCAGCTGCAGCTTGTCACTTGCCACGTCACTTTTCCGCATCTGCAGCGTGTCACTTGCCACTGTCTCCTGCCATCAGATGCAACTTGTCATGTCACTTACCAGCAGATGCAGCGTGTCACTTGCCATGTCATATGTCAGTGGATACAGTGTGTCACTTTCCAGGTCACTTGTCAGCGAATGCAGTGTGTCACTTGCAACGTCACTTGTCAGCAGGTGCAGTGTGTCACTTGCCACTGTCTCCTGCCACCAGATGCAGCTTGTCACTTGCCACGCCACTTGTCAGCAGATCTGAGTCACTTGCCACGTCACTTGTCAGCAGCTGCAGCTTGTCACTTGCCATATCACATTTCAACAGATGCAGCTTGTCCCTTGCCACATCACTTGTTAGCAGATGCAGTGTGTCATTTGCCACATCACTTGTCTGCAGCTGCAGCATGTCACTTGCCACTGTCTCCTGCCACCAGATGCAACTTGTCACGTCACTTGTCAGAGGATGCAGTGTCACTTGCCACGTCACTTGTCAGCAGATGCGTGTCACTTGCCACGTCACTTGTCAGCAGATGCAGTGTGTCACTTGCCACTGTCTCCTGACACCAGATGCAGCTTGTCACTTGCCATGTCACTTGTCAGCAGATGCGTGTCACTTATTGGATGCAGTGTGTCACTTGCCACGTCACTTGTCAGCTGATGCAGTGTGTCACTTGTCACGTCACTTGTCAGAAGATGCGTGTCACTTGCCACGTCACTTGTCAGCAGATGCGTGTCACTTGTCAGCAGATACGTGTCACTTGCCATGTCACTTGTCAGCAGATATGTGTCACTTGTCAGCAGATGTGTGTTACTTGCCACCTCACTTGTCAGCAGATGCGTGTCACTTGCCACGTCACTTGTCAGCAGATACGTGTCACTTGTCAGCAGATACATGTCACTTGCCACATCGCCTGCCACCAGATTGAAGGGGGCCCCCTCAGGTAGGATGTACAGGGCCCGATAGATTCTAACAGCGGCCCTGATGCCCACTGTAGTGGCTATCGTGTCTGGACCAAGAAGGGACTCTGTGGACAGGGGAGGAGAGATAAACTGTGACCGCTCCGCTGCTTATTTCAAGGGGACTGATCGGGCTTGTGTACTCCAACTTCCTGGTAGCGGTGGCACGCACGATGTGGCGGACGTGATGTAATCAGCTGGAAATGATGCAAGACATGGGAGGCGATGCGGCCATCATTTCCGGCTGATGACATCACGTCTGCCCCATCGTGCGTTCCAGTCACCATAAAGTGGGAGTACACAAGCCCGATGGGTCCCGTGAAATAAGTAGTGAGCAGCGGACCAAGCTGGCTGGCGGGAGTTTTCCGCCCCTCTGAATGTGCCGCCCGGGACCCATGGTCTCACTGGGTCCCATGGTAGGGCTGGCCCTGGATACCAGGGTGCCTTGGCGGGGCTCTGTGGCTTACGCATGTATTTGCAAATGTGTGCATACTAAACCCCTGTTTTTAACGCATACTGCTAGACAGGTTGATTGGTTGTCTGTGGGCTGGTTGGTAAGTGAGCTTGGAGTTTTCCTTGGATTTATCCGTGGCTTTTTTTTCCCACTTTTTCCCTGCAGACAGGCTGGGAAAGAGTTGGGTCGTGTGACAGCTATATATAGATTAGGAAAAAAAGGTACTTTGATTTACATTATCCCTTCTCTTTCTAGAAGTGGATAATGGCACTGTAGTTATTTTAATAAATACAAATCTAACATTGTGTGTTTTGTATCACTTTAAGGAATACAAACATATATCATTCATATGTAACTAATGATATTATTAACTAATAAATAAAAAAATAATAATAATATTATTTAATTTTAAAAATAAATAAATGGAGATGGTCCTTTCACTGTATCTGGAATTGGATATATGGATTTTAGTAAATTAAATTATAAAAATAAATAATAGACTTGTGGTGTTTCAACGCACTTCTAACAATTGTGGTAAGCAACAATAGGCTTTCAAAATGTAAGATTCCTACTATAAGATTTTGTTAAAACCTGTTGGTTAGTAATGCAAGACTAGTTGTGCAGCTACTTTGTGCACTGAAGTTTTCGGTAACCTTTTTAAATACTTATGCCACGTACACACGATTGGGATTTTGGTCAGAAAAAGTTATGATGGCTTTTCTGATGGGATTCCGCTCCAGCTTGTCTTGCATACACACGGTCACACCAAATTCCAACCGTCAAGAACGCGGTAACGTACAACACGTACGACGGCACTAGAAAAAGGAAGTTCAATAGCCAGTGCGCCACCCTTTGGGTTCCTTCTGCTAATCTCGTGTTTATCTCGTTGTTAGTAGAGGTTTGGTGAGAGACGATTGGCGCTTTTCAGCTTTCGTGCTTTTCAGTCAGTTACTGCTCTTCAGTTTGTGCTTGTGGGTTTGTATCTGGTTTTCAGTGCGTGTAGTCAGTTCGTATCTGTTTTTCAGTGCATTCTTGTGCGCTCATTTCTGATTTTCAGCTTGCTCTTCGCATGCCTTGCTGTTTTTCAGTGCGTTCTGTTAGTTTGTTCTGACCAGCCAACCATTTTGAAGCCATGTTGCGGGTACGTACTCATCGTAGAGTTCGTGCTATGCGGGGGGCTTGATGTTGGGGTTATTACTTTGACCCAAGTCCAGTCCATGAACAGGGTGGTGAGGAGTTCATGGATCAAGAATTGGTTGCTCCAGCGTGACCAAATTCTCTCACATGCCTTTGCTGCGTGAGATCCAGGAGAATAACCCTAATGATTTCAGGAATTTTCTCCGGATGACGGACCCGGTTTTTCACCGTCTTTTGGCTTTGCTGTTCCCTTATATTACGAAGCAGGACACCTGCATGCGGCAAGCAATCACTCTGGAGCAGAGGCTAGTCGCCACCTTGCGGTACTTGGCGACGGAGAGAAGTCTACAGGACCTCAAGTTCTCTACAGGCATCTCCCCCCAGGCTCTGGGGATCATTATTCCAGAGACCTGTTCTGCCATCATTCAGGTCCTGCAGAAGGACTATATTAGGGTAAGTTTTTTTCCTTTAACATCACTTTCTATGTATTTAATGTATGCTAATGTTTTGTATTTCTTTCATCATTCCCTAATTACCATGATTGTAATATGCTGTGAATGTCCTCTTTATCCTCATGCATGCTGGAAGTTTTTAATGGTCCTTTTTTGTCCTTCATGCATATTTGCCTTCACTAACCTCCCCAGCATGCTATCCTGGGACCATATACACCTAGCCTAGTCACTTAATGTTTTTTATCAGCTCCATAGTAGTGCTTTACTCTAAACATACCCTAAAATGTGTCAAAATGTTATTGTCCTTAAATTCATGTGTTTCTTTTATCTGTCTCCTAGGTTTTCCTGGTGCAAGTGGTTTTTCCATTATTTAACCACTTGACCACTGGGCACTTAAAGCCCCTTCCTAACCAGACCAATTTTCAGCTTTCGGTGCTCTCACATTTTGAATGACAATTACTCAGTCATACAACACTGTACCCATATAAAATTGTTGTCCTTTTTTCACACAAATAGAGCTTTCTTTTGGTGGTATTTAATCAACCATTGTATTTTTTTATTTTTTGTGCTATGAAAGAAAAAAGAATGAAAATTCTGTAAAAAATTAATTTTTCTTTGTTTCTGTTATAAAATTTAGCAAATGAGTAATTTTTCTTCATAAATTTTGGCCACAATTTATACTGCTACATATCTTTGGTAAAAATAAGTACAAATTGGTGTATATTATTTGGTCCTTGTGAAAGGTATAGAGTCCACAAGCTATGGTGCCAATATCTGAAAATTGATCACACCTGAAGTACTGACAGCCTATCTAATTTCTTGAGACCCTAACATGCCAGAAAAGTAGAAATACCCCCCAAATGACCCCTTTTTGGAAAGAAGACATTCCAAGGTATTTGGAAAGATGCATGGTGAGTTTTTTGAAGTTGTCATTTTTTCCCCACAATTCTTTGCAAAATCAAGATTTTTTTTCACAAAATTGCCATATTAGCAGGTTATTTCTCACACACAGCATATGCATACCACAAATTACACCCCAAAACATATTCTGCTATTACTCCTGAGTATGGTGATACCACATGTGTGAGACTTTTACACAGCATGGCCACATACAGAGGCCCAACATGCAGGGAGCACCTTCAGGCGTTCTGGAGCACCCAGGCCAATTCTGACATTTCTCTCCTACATGTAAAAATCATCATTTATTTGCTAGAAAATTACATGGAACCCCAAAACATTATATATGTTTTTTTAGAAAAGACCCTAGAGAATACAATGGCGGTTGTTGCAACTTTTTATCTCGCACGGTATTTGCGCAGCAATTTTTCGAATGCGTTTTTTTTTTAAAAACTGTTTTGTGCTTTAAAAAAAAACAAAACAGTAAAGTTAGCCCAATGTTTTTGCATAATGTAAAAGTTGAATATATGCCGAGTAAATAGATACCTAACTTGTCACCCTTCAAAATTGCACACGCTCGTGGAATGGTGCCAAACTTCGCTACTTAAAAATCCCCATAGGCGACACCATAAAACTTTTTACTGGTTACATGTTTTGAGTTACGGAAGAGATCTAGGGCTAAAATTATTGCTCTTGCTCTAACGTTTGCAGCGATATCTCACGTGTGGTTTGAACACCGTTTTCATATGTGGTCAGGACTTACAGGGGCGCTTTAACATTTTTATTTTTTTTTATTGTTCATTTTACTTTATTTATTTTAGTTTGACACTTTTTTCCGAAAATCTATTTTTTGATCACTTTTATTCCTATTACAAGGAATGTAAACATCCCTTGTAATAGGAATATGGCATGACAAGTCCTCTTTACAGTGAGATATGGGGTCAATAAGACCCCACATCCTACCTCTAGGCTGGGAAGCCTGAAATAATAAAAAAAAAAATCCTGGCTTCGATCGTAGCGGTGAGTCGGTAGAGGCACTGGAGGGCAGCGGGGGGGAGGGGATGTCCCGCTATGATCCGTCCTATGGTGTAGGGAATTGCCGGCTGAAAAAGCTGATATCTGAATGATGCCTGTACAGTAGCTGCAGGCATCATTCAGAAATCCCTACACAAATTCAAGGATGTCATATGACGGCGGGCGGGAAATGGTTAAAACGCTTTTTTTTTTTAACACAAAGTTGTCCATTTATACAATATTTCTAACACATAGCATGTACATACCAAAAATGACACCCCAAAATAGATTCTCCTACTCCTCCTGAGTACGGCGATACCACGTGAGAGACTTCCACAGCCTGGCCACATACAGAGGCCGAGTACAGCCGAGTATGGCTGAGCATAACTGAGCATGGCCGAGCATGGCCGAGTATGGCTGAGCATGGCTGAGCATGGCTGGGTATGGCAGGGTATTGCCGAGTATGACTGGGTATGGCTGGGTATGGCAGAGTATGACTGGGTATCACCGAGTATTGCAGAGTATGGCTGGGTATGGCAGAGTATGGCTGGGTATGGCAGAGTATGGCTGGGTATTGCAGAGTATGACTGGGTATTGCAGGGTATTGCAGGGTATGGAAGAGTATGGCAGGGTATTGCAGAGTATTGCAGGGTATGGCAGGGTATTGCAGAGTATTGCAGGGTATTGCAGAGTATGGCATGATATGGCAGGGTATTGCAGGGTATGGCAGGGTATTGCAGAGTATGGCAGTGTATTGCAGAGTATGGCAGGGTATTGCAGAGTATTGCAGGGTATGGCTGAGTATGGCAGGGTATTGCAGAGTATTGCAGGGTATTGCGGGGTATTGCAGAGTATTGCAGAGTATTGCGGGGTATTGCAAGGTATTACAGAATATGGCTGAGCATGGAGGGATGGCTGAGCATGGATGGATGGATGTGACTGCAATTGTCACAGAGTAGCGCTGTGGGCACTACAGATCCAGCCCACAGCGCTGCTGCCATCCAATCTCTCCCCCTCTCCTCTCACACTGTACCAATCGGTACACAGAGGGGAGAGAGGAACCGGCGTCATGACGCCGGTTTGTTTACAAGTGATCGCTCCGTCATTTGTACTTTTCTGGCATGTTAGGGTCTCAAGAAATTAGATAGGCTGTCAGTACTTCAGGTGTGATCAATTTTCAGATATTGGCACCATAGCTTGTGGACTCTATAACTTTCACAAAGACCAAATAATATACACCAATTTGTACTTATTTTTACCAAAGATAAGTAGCAGTATAAATTGTGGCCAAAATTTATCAAGAAAAATTACTAATTTGCTAAATTTTATAACAGAAACAAAGAAAAATTCATTTTTTTACAGAATTTTCGGTCCTTTTTTCTTTTATAGCACAAAAAAGAAAAAACCCAACGGTGATTAAATACCACCAAAAGAAAGCTCTATTTGTGTGAAAAAAGGACAAAAATGTCATATGGGTACAGTGTTGTATGACTGAGTAATTGTCATTCAAAATGAGAGAGCACCGAAAGCTGAAAATTGGTCTGGTTAGGAAGGGGCTTTTTAGTACGATTTTACCTTGGGACATCAGTGGCCTATACTGATTCGAGATTGAGGCCTATATTGGGATAAGATTAGGAGAGTTTAGCCTGATATTAGTGTTTTTGTCTTGTATTTTGTCTTGCAGCAAATATGAAACAATTCAAAGACCCTGCTTTCATGGGCCATTTCATTGACAAATACAGGGATATGTGTAATTTGTGGGAGGTTAAAAACCCCTTATATCGCAATAAACCAGCTAGGAAGGCATCGCTGGAGAAACTGCTGCAATTTATGAAAACTCAGGTCCCCAGCGCAGACATCGAGTTTGTGGAGAGGAAAATTGGTAGCTTGAGAAGCACGTATAGGAAGGAGCTTAATAAGGTCCAGGCTTCCATGAAATCAGGAGCAGCAGCAGAGGATGTGTATGTACCCAGTCTGCGGTACTACAACAGGATTCGGTTTCTGGAAGACCAGATGGAAGTCAGGGAATTACTTTCTACACTTTCATCCAGCCTTCCCTCAACCCTTCACTCAACCCGAGCTGAGGCTTCCGAGGACCAACCTGGGCCTTCCATCCTGGAAGAAGTTGAGGAGCCCAGCTGGAGCCAGGTATAGTATTTTTTACCATATTTATTGTCTGAAAATTATTGTTGTTAACTAGATGTTATTATTGATAACAAATGAATGATTTAACAAAAGGTGTTTTACATATCAATAGACAGTACGGGCCAAAAATGATTGGGACAAGAATGAAATATGCTGGGCCCAGAATGATAGTCTTTTCTATTTATTAACATTCAATTTGCAACAGTCATGAGCTGAAAATTGTGTGTAATTGATGAACCAAAAACTAAAACTATGTCCCTTTTTTATACACAGGAAGACCTCAGCCAGGACGAGGCTCTGGAATGTGTCAGCCAGGAGGAGGTGGAGGTAAGTGTCAGCCAGGAGGTGGCCAGGCCCAGTAGGAGCCTCACCCAATCCCAGGTGCCTCCCGTCCGCCTTCTACCCAAAAGGGCCAGGAAGGGGAGTAACGTGGAGGAGGCAGCACTGGGCCTCATTAGGGAGGCTAATGCGGCCCTGAAAAGCCCCCCCCCCGACACTGAAGAGGCCTATGGCTGTTACGTAGCTGCCAAATTACAGCAAATGGAGGAGGGCCAACGTGTCATCTGTGAGAAAATTATTTTTGAGGCCATTCATAAGGGGTTGAGGGGCCAAATGAGTGATAACATGCACTTAGGTGGGCTCACCCATCCTCCTCCTCCTCCTGCCACAAGTCCACCTCCAGAGCCACAGCCTACATGGAAGGCTGCAGGGAAGGCAGAAAGGAAGACAAGAAAGTGATGGCCTGGGTTCAGTCTGGTCTGACAGAAGACGCAGGCTGTGGTGGTACCACAGCCTGGGGACATATATGTCATCTGCTGCTGTTCATGATCTCGGGGAGTCCTGGACCAGATTGTGCTCCCTATTATCTCAGGCTAACAGTTTTAATTTACAAAGAGTTGATGTGTGCCCTGGGGGCCAAAGGCTTCGCAAATTCAAGCAGTTTCTCCAGCATTGCCTTCCTCTTTATTTTGTTATTATAAGCCAGAATAAATTTTTACTTTTTTTATATGAAAATACTTGCCTATGTGTTTTTCTTCAAATAGGACAGTTTGTTTGTGAGTAGGGAGGTACATTTCCAAAATACAATGTCTATTTAACAAGGGACAACAACCAACCTCCTTGAGCTTTATAAAAATACAAGATAATAATGTTGTTGTGGAAACTTGACACACACAAAAAAAACCAAAAAACTTATGGAGATCTCTCGAAAATAATTAAAAAAAAAAATCCAAAAAACAGGAGAACTTGATTAAAAAAAATGACTATAAAAAATAATTCTAAACATTATTATGGAGATCTGGCTTTAAAAACAAAAATGATTATTCAGGAGATCAGGAGAAATAATAAAGAAATAAGTTTGTCAGAACTCTGTGGGAATATCAGCAGCAAAGCAACTTCATTCTTCTAGCATTATAAATAACAAAAGAATGCGCTGCATTAAAAGATCCAATAATTTGCAGCGTGACGAATGTGCTAGCTACCTTACGAATGCTAGTTTTACCAGACCGAGCGCTTCCGTCTCGTACTTGATTCTGAGCATGCGTGATTTTTTTGTGCATCGGAATTGCATACAAACAATCGCATTTTCGGATAGGAACTTTTTCCAACCTAAAAATAGAGAACATGCTCTCAATCTTTTGCTGGCTGGAATTCCGCCAGCAAAAGTCCGATGGAGCATACACACGGTTGCATTTTCCGACCAAAAGCTCTCATCGGTCTTTTGCTGGTGGAATTTCCGATCGTGTGTACGGGGCTTAAGAGCATCTTTTCTGTCTGATGTTAGCCAAAATCCATGCATTTAATGAATGTAAAGCACTTTTAGTGAGGGCAGGTGCTCATTAAGTCTGTAAATGTTGCATTAATCCCCAACATAAGTAAACCAGACTTGTTTGAGGCTATACAGAAGTTCTTGTGGGGAAGGTAAAGCCTTAAGGAAATAACCTACACTTCAGAGTTGTTCTGTCATGTTTTGTACAGTATTCACCATATAATAATGCATATCTCAACTGTGGAGAGGAGGCCTCGGGATTTATTTCTAACTCAAGAAATAGACCAAAAGAAGAATTATCTGACTGATATATTTTAAAGGAGGATAAACATACAGAGGACTAATATACAGTAGGTTAATTCATTCTATAAATAGTCTATGTGGTTTCTTGAGGAAAAGAGTCCTTGCAAGTTAGCAATTTTTTTACAATGAAAATTTTAGTTATGTATATTTATTGTTTATTGTATTTTTTTAATACATATTTACAACTGAATTTTTTCCTGCCAACTCCTCTGTATTTTATTTAACCACTTGACATCCCGGCCATAGCCGAATAACGGCTACAGCGCGGACCTCAATTTCCGGGAGGCCGTCATATGACATCCTCCCCTTTCCTCGCTCCCCGTGCAAGCTCACGAGAGCGCATTGGGGAAATTCTGTGCTGCCCGTGTCCCTTGGACACAGCCAGTCACAGATCGCTGTAAATGGCCAATCACAGCGGCCGTTTATAGCGCGATCGGCGTGGCAAATGAGAGATGATCTCAAATGTAAACATATGAGATCATCTCTCATTGCCGACTCTCTCTCCTCACCCAGAGACCGCGTGTGAGGAGAGAGAGAGGATCTGACAGCGATCTGTGCTTCAGTGAATTTTAACACAAATTACAGTGCCAAAACAGTGCCCAAAACAGTGCCCAAACAGTACAGTGCCTATTTGGGATCTGTGCCCACCTGTGCCAATCTGTGCCCACCTGTGCCAATCTATGCCATCGGTGATCAGTGTCCATCTGTGCACATCTTTGCAATCAGTGCACATCTGTGCCACCTCATCAGTGCCCACCTGTGCCAACTCATCAGTGCCCACCTGTGCCAATCAGTGCCCATCTGTGCTGCCTTATCAGTGCAATCAGTGCACATCTGCTCCGCCGCATCAGTGCACATCTGTTCCGCCGCATCAGTGCCCATCTGTTCCACCTCATTAGTGCCCACCTGTGCCACCTCATCAGTGCCCACCTGTGCCACCTCATCAGTGCCCACCTGTGCCAATCTGTGTCATCAGTGTCCATCTGTGCACATCCTTGCAATCAGTGCACATCTGTGCCACCTCATCAGTGCTCACCTGTGCCACCTCATCGGTGCCCACCTGTGCCAATCAGTACCCATCTGTGCTGCCTCATCAGTGCACATCTGTGCAAATCTGTGCCGCCTCATCATTGCCCATCTGTGCCGCCTCATCAGTGCCGCCTCATCATTGCCCATCTATGCCACCTCATCATTGCCCATCTGTGCCACCTCATCAGTGCCCATCTGTGTCGCCTCATCAGTGCAATCTATCAGTGCACATCTGTGCCGTCTCATCAGTGCCCATCTGTTCCACCTCATCAGTGCCCATCTGTTCCACCTCTTCAGTGCCCACCTGTGCCACCTCTTCAGTGCCCACCTGTGCCAATAAGTGCCCATCTGTGCCGCCTCATCAGTGAACATCTGTGCAATCAGTGCACATCTGTGCCACCTCATCAGTGCACATATGTGCAATCAATCAGTGCCCATCTGTGCCGCCTCATTAGTGCACATATGTGCAATCAATCAGTGCCCATCTGTGCAGCTTCATCAGTGCCCATCTGTGCCACCTCATCAGTGCATATCTGTGTAATCAATCAGTGCACATCTGTGCCGCCTCATCAGTGCACATTTGTGCCTCCTCATCAGTGCACATTTGCGCCGCCTCATCAGTGCACATTTGTGCCGCCTCATCAGTGCACATCTGTGCCGCCTCATCAGTGCACATCTGTGCCGCCTCATTAGTGCACATCTGTTCCACCTCAGTGCCCATCTGTGCTCATCAGTGCTGCCTCATCAATGCCCATCAGTGCAGGTTTAGCACACACCTGTGTAGTCGCATCACCACCAGAAACCATGTCCAAAAGATGCTTTTCTGCCGAGGAGGCGTACCAAATACTTTCCCAGGCCGACGAGAGCAATGGGGAGATCTTTTTCGGATTCCCTTTAAAACTCAGATTCTGAGTCGGACGTAAATTATGAGCGGGTCCTCAGTAGTGGAACACTGAGTGACTCAGAGGAGGAAGATATTCTGCCCGCCAAACAAAGGCGTTCTAGTGAGGAGGCAGTGGCATCCACCAGCACCGCAGTGCCATCCACCAGCATCGCAGTACCTCGGCAAGAAAGGCCAAGGACCCATGCCAGCCTTCCCTATGCCCTTCGGAACCCCTTTGTGGCTTCCTCCTAATTCAGGAGAAGCCAACATTTCCCCTTTCACTGCCCAGCCAGGAGTCCAGGTGGACACAGAGAATTTTTCCCCAATTAATTTTTTTTATTTAATTTTTACAGAGGACATGCTATCAACAATTGTGGCCCAGTGCAACCTCTATGCACAGCAATTTATTTTAAATAATCCAACGTCCTATTATGCCCATCCCTAGGAGTGGAGAGACCTAACAGTGGAGGCGTTGAAGGGGTTTTTTAGGCCTCACATTTTGTATGGGACTCACCAAAAAAATCCACCCCATCCACCACATGCCAATCTTCTCCAAGGTAATGCCCAGAACCAGTTACCTCATGGTAATGAGGTTCCTCCATTTCAATGATAATACCCAGTGCCCTCCCAGAAATTACCCAAATTATGACAGGCTTTTCAAAATTCGGCCACTACTAAATTATTTTTCTGAAATATTCCCCCAGCTGTTTACCCCAGACCAACACATATGTGTGGATGAGTCCCTTGTTAAATTTAGTGGCAGGCTTAAAATCAAACAATTTATTCCCAGCAAAAGGGCCTGCTATGGGGTGAAGTTATACAAATTATGTGACCGAGTCACAGGGTACATATATGCCTTCAAAGTGTACAAAGGGAAGGACACCCAGCTGCAACCCCCTAATTGCCCAGGCTACTTGGTATCAAGCAGGAAAATTGTTTGCGACCTCATATACCCCCTTCTGGAGAAAGGCTGCCATTTATACGTAGACAACTTCTACACATCTCTGCCCCTGTTCCACAACCCTCACCAGAAGATGATGCCAGCATGTGGCACAATAAAAAAGAACTGGAAGGGCTTTCCTCAAAGTCTTGCCAATAAGAAGTTGAGAAAAGGAGAAACGGGAAGTCTGCAAAACAAGGAGATTTTGGCAGTGAAGTGGATTGACAGAAGGGATGTCTACATGTTGTCTTCGATCCACAACGATACCTTTGTGAAAATCACCAGAAGGAATGGCCCCATCCAAAAACCAAAATGCATCTATGAATATAATTTGTTCATGGGGGTAGTCGACTTCAATGACCAAAAGCTCGAACCCTACCTTGCCACAAGATGGACATACCATTGGTATAAAAAAGTTGCAATTTATTTTTTTCAGCTGGCCATATACAACTCATTTGTCCTTTACCGCAACTCCACCCAAAACCCCAAACGCTTCCTTGGCTACCAGGAGGAAGTTTTCACTGCCCTTGTATTCCCGAACGGCCCACCAGAAAACATCTGATCAGATGTTCTTAGTCGACTCTCCGAACGTCACTTTCCAGATAAAATTCCTCCCAGACCAACAGGCCAACAACGTAAAAAAAAAATGTAAGGTGTGTACGAGTGGAGTCAGAAGAGACACATCTTATTATTGTGCCCAATGTCCTTCCCAACCAGGCATCTGCATAGGTGAAAGTTTTCGCCGTTACCATACTTCAATAAATTATTAGTGAAGTATGGTAAACGTAATCCTCAGTTCCCTGGCTTCACACCCTTTATGCCACTGCCTGCTCTGTAACTGACCCTGGCTTGTTATTCGACCACGCTTCTGTCTGCCGATTCTGTACATACCTCTGCCGGATCTGGAACTGACCCTGGACTGTTATTCGACCATGCTTCTGCCTAACAATTCTGTACATACCTCTGCCTGATCTGGAACTGACCTTGGACTGTTTGACCATGTTTTTTGCCTGCCTCATGGACTGATCTTGTACCCTGCTACTGGACTAGTGGGATTCAACACAGGGGTCTCACATATGTGAGGGGCTCCAGAATTGTTTTTCTGGATGAAGAAAACAATTTTTTTGTGTTTTCTCATTCCTAGATTAGGGCCTGGAGACTTCAAAGAGATTTGGGTGCTAGAAGCCTCTACCCCTATCCCCATTCTGTCCTGAACGAGGCCCTACTTCCGCCTGCTGCCTGTAGGACTTACTGCCATCATGTCTCTGTCTGTCGCACTGACCACACCACATGTTCCTGCCTACTACTGGGACCAATATTTTTGGCACTTCTGACAATATCTCTGTCCGCACTGACCCTGGACTGTATATGGACAGTATCCCTGCCTGCTGCCTGGACATTTGTGTTCGCCGTTGCTGACCAAGTCCCTGCCTGCTGCCTGGATCAGTGCTATCCTCTTGTGTACAACTGCACTACTACAACCACAGGTAATATTTTGTTAATGCTTTGCTCAGCATAATGTATTTTGGGGTGTAATTCTTGGTATGTGCAAACTATGTGTCCGTGGAACACCTGACGGTGTTCCTTGCATGTTGGATCTCTGTATGTGGCCAGGCTGTGTAGAAATCTCACACATGTGATATCGCCATACTCAGGAGGAGTAGCAGAATGTATTTTGGGGTGTCATTTTTTGCTATCTAAATGCTATGTGTTGGAAAAATCTTATAAACGGACAACTTTGTGTAAAAAAAAAAAAATGAGTTTTCATTTTTTTTTCGCGTGTTCCAAAAACTTCTGGAAAAAAATGAACCATTCAAAAGACTGATTATGCCTCTTAGATTATACGTCGGGGTGTTAGCTTTCCAAAATTGGGTCATTTTGTGGGTGTTTTCATTGTCCTGGTGCTCCAGGGCCTTCAAAAATGTAATAGGTGGTTGAGAAATGAGATGTGTAATTTATGCTCATGGAACACCTGATAGCGCTGCCTGCATGTTGGGCCTCTGTATGTGGCCAGGCAGTGAAAAGGTCCCACACATGTGGTATCGTAATACTCAAGAGGAGTAGCAGAATGTATTTTGGGGTGTCATTTTTCCTATCTAAATGCTATGTGTTGGAAATATATTATAAACAGACAACTTTGTGTAAAAAAAAAAAATGCGTTTTCATTTTTTTCCACATTTTTCAAAAACTTCTGGAAAAAAAATTAACCATTCAAAAGACTCATTATGCCTCATAGATTATACGTAGAATGTATTTAGGGTGTCATTTGTGGTATGCACATGCCATGTGAGAGAAAAAAGCTATTACAATGACAATTTTGTGAAAAAATAAAAATCTTAATTTTGCAAAGAATTGTGGGAAAAAATTACAACTTCAAATAACTCACTATGCCTCTTACTAAATACCTGAAATGTCTACTTTCCAAAAAGGGGTTATTTGGGGGGCATTTGTACTTTCCTGGCTTGTTAGGGTCTCAAGAAATGAGATAGGCCACCAGTACATCAGATGTGATAATTGTTTTTATGAATTGCACCACAGCTTGTAGACTCTAAAACTTTCACACAGACCAAATAATTTCCACCAATTTTGGGTTCTTTTTACCAAAGATATGTAGCAGTATAAATTGTGGCCAAATTTATGAAGAAAAATTACTAATTTGCAAAATTTTATCACAGAAATTAAGAAAAGTTTTTTTTTTTTTTTTTTTAATTTTCAGTCTTTTTTCATTTATAGCGCAAAAAATAAAAAAAACAGAGGTGATCAAATACCACCAAAAGAAAGTTTTATTTGTATGAAAAAAAGGACAAAAAAATCATTTGGGTACAGTGTTGCATAACTGAGTAATTGTCATTCAAAGTGTGAGAGCACTGAAATCTGAAAAATTGGGTTGGGGTTTAAGTGCCCAGTAAGCAAGTGGTTAAAGATAAAAAAAAGTTCAGCTCTAAACTTTTATATATCAATAATAATTTAAAGCATATAATGCAAATATATCATGTGCATGTGAGAATTAATTATGAATCATGCCAATAATCTCTGAGAAATTCCAATGTAAAAGTAAGCCCTATGTACACAACATAACCATAAATTCAACAATCAGTGACCAATCTCAATGTACATAAAAATTCACTAAAAACAAAGTAAACACTCCAACACATAACAAAATGTGGTAGTTCCAGTAGGAAGATTTGTGTACCATGAAAATATCAAAGTGTCAATCGACCATACACAAAACAATCTGTGACCAGTCTTGATGTGTAAGAAAGTCCACTTGATGCAAAATAAACATTATAGATGTGGTAATGTCAGTAGGAGAATTTGTGTATCCCAAGGAACAAACAGACAACAAAAACTGCTTACTATTTAAGGTTCAGTTCACACTACTGTGATGCAATTTTAATGCAAATTGCAGTGCGAATATGTAGTGCAACTTGCGTTGCTGTTACATTTTGGATGTGTTTTTTATATTCTATGGGGCCAAACTGCACTGCAAATTGCACCAAAGTAGCACAGGACCCCTTCCCAAAGTCGCATCGCAGCTGCACTGCATTGATGTGAGCAGGAACCATTGGAATCAATGTTATTTCCACTGTCATGCAATTTTGTGCAACCCAAGTGGCATCTGAAATCAGGTGAACCAGGCTTAATGGAGAAGTAGGGCTAAAGCTCTTTTGGCCCTACTTTTTCTGTGGGTAACAGGAGTGCACTTCGTTCTGTACTTCTGTGACCCATTCTCATCTGACAGAGAGGTAAAGTCACTGGCTGATGTCACTCAACTGGTCCAGGCTCTGGATCGATCCCAACTTCAATGTCAGGTTCCACCCAGATGCCTGGACCAGTGTAGCTGGCTCAGCCTCTCAGCCCTCCACTGAGAGGCTGAGCCAGCCACCCCTACCCCCTGAACAATCCAGCACTCCAGTGAGCTCTGGAGGAGCAGAGCAGAGAGCCAATGACTGACAGTCATAAGCGCTTGTGTGATTAATCCGATATGTCCAGAAAAGACTCTGCTAAGCTTAAAATGGGAACATGCTCACAACATGATAAGGATGAAACAAAATGCATTCCACATAGTGTAGTATGTTAAAAGAAACTACTTTATTAAAATACAACTATGTGCACTCACATATTCCAAGGGTATCAATATCTCTCATCAATAGGAACATCCAAATAGCCAGTTACAGTTAAGTTACAGGCCAGCCGGACTGTGGTCACCATGTGTGATAACATCACAGTTGTACTTAAAAATGCTCACTGAAAGATAGAACTCCTTAGGTTTTAATATTGTGTATACCATCATTTTTTTCTCTTTTATCTATAAACCAAGTGACAGCACTTTATCTCTCATTTTTCTTCTCTAAATTTCTGTGATCTCTATTATGAAGTGTGCCTGTAGGTTGGTGGAATTAGGCTGAGTTTCTGTTAAGGGTTACTCCTCCTACTGGTGGAGTACTTCTGGGTAGCCCTATTTAAGGTGTGTGGACCTGTTGAGGGTACTTGTGCTCTCCCCTTCGGGGAGGGGCTACTCTGGGGTCCCATGCTTGGAGCTATCTCTGGGAGGAGAGGAGGAATGGACAGCCAGAAAAGGAGAAGTTTTGGTTTTTTCCTTTATTCTCCCCTCTAGAAAGCGTAGTGCACATTCTTGAGGTTCTGAACAAGAAAGTAAAAGGACTAAGTTATAATTCAGGATGAGTCACAAGGCACCTCATGCCTCTTGACTACTGAAATGCCATTTAACCCAAGCCAATATTTGGACTATGCTTTTGCCATTATCTGGACTGTTATGTTTTCATTGTTGAACTTGGGTAAGTAAAAGAAGTTTATTTACAACTATGAGCCTCCATGTGAATATCTAGAGAAGTGCCAATTTCTGTGCTAAGGAAGTGAATTAACTGTGTAGAGCCTTGATCATTGTAAGTTGCTGCAAAGACTGGGGGGATAGTAAAGGCCCATATTCATGCATTTTGTAATATGTACTTTGGGGACTGCACTGTTGGCTGTGCCTGGTAACTGGTATAAGAGTTGACCCACCTGCTTGGGATGGTCACATGCGAGGCAGCCTGCGTAATGACCACATCCCCTCATTTCCCAATAAAGTGCCTGAAAAATATTAGATGATAATTTTAGGATCAGAATTTTTGTGGCAGAATTATGTGTCAATCCAATTTGTAAAGCTGGCCATTGACTATTAGCTTTTCAAATGAACGTTGATACAAATATTAAGAAACATTTCTACAATAATTTTCAGTACATTCGATAACTTGACTTGTCATTTGAAAGTACTTCAATATTTAATTTGCTTTTAAAATTCAGTTTTTGGATTAATGTAAATTCCCGAATGAAAACCATATTCACTACTAGAAACTGACCACCATTGCAAGAGTGCATTTTTCTTCTTACTGACCATCAAAGTAAAGGGGCATTGTCCTTCCTACTAATCACCAATGTAAGGGGGCATTCCTTCTTTTACTCAACAGCAATGTAAGTGGGCATTTTCCTTCCCTCTTACCACCATTTTAAAGTATAACTAATAGCAAAACTTTTTTTTGTTTTAGCGCAAAGGGATTAGAATGTGTGTCAGTTTTTATTGCTGTCTGTGACCCCATTAAATAAAAAGTTTTGTCTATAGTTCTACTTTAAGGGGAAATTATTCTTCTGACTGACCTTTATTATAAGGTGACATTCATCTTCCTACTGGCCACCAATGTAAGGAGGAATTTCTCCAACCCCTTATCACCAATTAAAGTAAACATTTATCCCACTGACCATTGATGTAAGGGGACATTTTCTCTTCCTCTAAACCCCAATATAATGTGGAATGTGGAACATTTACTATTGACATAAATGGTGCCTTTATACTGTCTACCATTTTGACGGTTGCACTTACACTTACATACATAGTTACATAGTAGATGAGGTTGAAAAAAGACACAAGTCCATCAAGTCCCACCCATGTGTGTGATTATATGCCAGTATTACATTGTATATCCCTGTATGTTTCGGTCGTTCAGGTGCTTATCTAATAGTTTCTTGAAACTATCAAATGCTCTCCGCTGAGACCACTGCCTGTGGATGGGAATTCCACATCCTTGCCGCTCTTACAGTAAAGAACCCTCTACGTAGCTTAAGGTTAAACCTCTTTCCTTCTAATTTTAATGAGTGGCCACGAGTCTTGTTAAACTCCCTTCTGCCAAAAAGTGTTATCCCTATTGTGGGGTCACCAGTATGGTATTTGTATATTGAAATCATATCCCCTCTCAAGCGTCTCTTCTCCAGAGAGAATAAGTTCAGTGCTCGCAACCTTTCCTCATAAATAATATCCTCCAGATCCTTTATTAGGTTTGTTGCCCTTCTTTGTACTCGCTCCATTTCCAGTACATCCTTCCTGAGGACTGGTGCCCAGAACTGAACAGCATACTCTAGGTGTGGCTGGACCAGAGTCTTGTAGAGCAGGAAAATTATCGTTTTATCTGTGGAATTGATGCCCTTTTTAATGCATGCCAATATTCTGTTTGCTTTGTTAGCAGCAGCTTGGCATTGCATGCCATTGCTGAGCCTATCATCTACTAGGACCCCCAGGTCCTTTTCCATCCTAGATTACCCCAGAGGTTCTCCCCCCATTGTATAGATTGCATTCATATTTTTGCCACCCAAATGCATTATTTTACATTTTTCTACATTGAACCTCATTTGCCATGAAGTTGCCCACCCCATTAATTTGTTCAGATCTTTTTGCAAGGTTCCCACATCCTGCGGAGAAGTTATTGCCCTGCTTAGCTTAGTATTGTCCGCAAATACAGAGATTAAACTGTTTACCCCATCCACCAGGTCGTTTATGAACAAATTAAACAGGATTGGTCCCAGCACAGAACCCTGGGGGACCCCACTACCCACCCCGGATCATTCTGAGTACTCCCCATTTATCACCACCCTCTGAACTCGCCCTTGTAGCCAGTTTTCAATCCATATACTCACTCTATGGTCCATGCCAACGGACCTTATTTTGTACAGTAAACGTTTATGGGAAACGTCAAATGCTTTTGCAAAATCCAGATACACAACATCTACGGTCCTTCCTTTATCTAGATGGCAACTCACCTCCTCATAGAAGGTTAATAGATTGGTTTGACAAGAACGATTCTTCATGAATCTATGCTGATTACTGCTAATGATACCGTTCTCATTACTAAAATCTTGTATATAGTCCCTTATCATCCCCTCCAAGAGTTTACATACTATTGATGGTAGGCTAACTGGTCTGTAATTCCCAGGGATGTATTTTGGGCCCTTTTTAAATATTGGTTCTACATTAGCTTTTCTCCAATCAGCTGGTACCATTCCAGTCAGTAGACTGTCAGTAAAAATAAGGAACAATGATCTGGCAATTACTTGACTGAGTTCCCCAAGTACTCTCGGGTGCAAGCCATCTGGTCCTGGTGATTTAAGTCTAATTTTAATTCTGTCCTCTGTTAACCATGGAGGTGCTTCCTGTGATGTGTCATGAGCATAAACACTGCAGTTTTGGTTACTGAAGCCCCCCCATTCCCTTGTGAAGACTGAGGAGAAGAATAAATTCAATACCTTTGCCATCTCCCCATCCTGTCCTTCCTCATTCTTTATGGGCCCAATATGGTCTGTCCTCCCTTTTTTACTGTTTACATACTTAAAGAATTTCTTGGGATTTTTTTTGCTCTCCTCCGCTATGTGTCTTTCATGTTCTATCTTAGCCGTCCTTATTGCATGCATACATTTCTTGTTGCATTCTTTATAGAGTCTGAATGCTGATGATGATCCCTCAACCTTGTATTTTTTGAAGGCCTTCTTCTTTGCTTTTTAATGCATTTTTACATTTGAGTTAAGCTATCCAGGACTTTTGATCGCACTTTTAAATTTATTACCAAATGGGATGCATTGGCTAATGCCCTTATTTAATATGCTCATAAAGCAAATCCATCTCTCCTCCGTTCTTTGTTCCTAAGATTTTATCCCAATTTATGCCTTCTAGCAAGGCTCGTACTTTAGGGAAGTTGGCTCTTTTTAAATTCAGTGTCTTTGTATTCCCCTTATGTTTCCTATTTGTGTGATTTATACTGAAGCCAATTGACCTGTAATCGCCGTTATCTAAATTGCCCTGTATTTCCACATCCGTGATCAGGTCTGTATTGTTGGTAATCAGTAGATCCAGTAACGCTTTATTTCTAGTTGGTGTGTTTATCATCTGACCCATAAAATTGTCCTGCAAAACATTTAGGAACTGGCGAGCCTTAGATGAATGTGCGGTTCCCTCCGCCCAGTCTATGTCTGGATAGTTAAAATCCCCCATTATGATAACACTTCCCATCCTTACTGCTAATCCAAATTGTGATAGGAGATCTGTTTCCCCTTCCTCCCTCAGGTTAGGGGGCCTACAGCATACTCCCAGTATTATTTTCCCCTTAGCTTCATCTCTTTGGAACTCTATCCAAAAGGATTCCACCTCCTCCCTACCTCCCTTAGTGATGTCATCTCTCACATTCACTTGTACATTATTCTTGATATATAGGCATACCCCTCCCCCTTTTTTTACCCTCTCTATCCTTGCGTTAAAGGGTATACCCTTGAATGTTTGCCAGCCAATCATGAGAGCTGTTATACCAGGTCTCTGAAATTCCCACAAAATCCAAATCCTCCTTGTACAACAGTATCTCTAGTTCACTCATCTTATCCCCTAGGCCCCTGGCATTGGTGAACATGCCACGGAGTTTAGACCGCTCGCATATCCTCTTTTTGAGTGTTCCAAGATTGCAACTAGGACTTGCTACTATACTTACCTTGGGTTTATGTGCTTTGGTCAACCTACCACTAATGCCCCCAATACTAGCCTCTGGAATATGTTCCACGCTGACTATCTCTACCTCTGGACCCTCCCCCCCATTGCCTAGTTTAAAAACCCCTCTAACTTTTTGGCCATTTTCATTCCCAGCTGATCTGCACCCTCCCCATTAGGTGCAGTCTGTCCCTTCTATAGTACCGGTTATCAACTGAGAAGTCGGCCCAGTCCTCCAGGAACCCAATCCCTTCCTTTCTACACCAGCTCTTCAGCCACTTGTTTACGTCCCTAATCTCCCTCTGCCTTTCTGGTGTGACTTAATGTACCGGTAGTATTCCTGAGAATACTACCTTGGAGGTCCTTTTCCTCAATTTAGCTCCCAAGTCCCTAAAATCGTTCTTTAGGACACTCCATCTGCCTCTGACTTTGTCATTGGTGTCAACATGCACCATGACAGCTGGGTCTTCCCCAGCCCCTCCCAGAAATCTGTCCACCAGATCCGTGATGTGCCAAATCCGAGTGCCCGGTAGACAACATACTGTTCGGGGCTTCAGGTCTTTGTTACAGATTTGCCTCTCTGTCCTTCTAAGAATTGAGTCCCCTACCACCAGAATCTGTCTTTCCTTTCCCTTTGCTTCCCCCCCACTCTCACTGGAGGAGTTCTTCCCCCGGCAGCTAGGAGGGTCCCTCAGCTCCAGCAGTGCTGGTCCCTGACTGGTTTCACCAATATCACTCAATGAAGCGTACTTATTGGGATGCTCAAGCCCTAGATTGGCCTCCCTGGAACTTCCCCCTCTACCCTTCCTGACTGTCACCCATCTACTCTTTGCTAGTGCCTGCACCTCTTTGTCTCTACCCGCCTGTGTGCTGGCCCCAGCTGGCACCTACCGTGTACTTTCCTGGCTCTCCTTTAGTATGGAGGGACTTCTCAGTGCTGACAGTTGCTTTCCCAGATTCAGAACCTGGGCTTCCAGGGAAACAATGCGCTTACATTTTGCACAGCAGTATTCGCCCTCGATCGGATGATCAAGGAACGCATACATGCCGCAAGATGCACAACGAGTCGCCTCTCCACACCCGCTGGGCACCGTACCTATTAAATTTAATGAGGATTGGAGATTATACCCTGTCCAAATTACCTAATAACTAGCTTCCTGACACTAATACTCAACAAGACAATACACAGGTACTCAACAAGACAATACACAGCGCACTCGCAGAACTATGTGCACTCGCAGACCACTCACAGACCTACTTGCACTCGCAGATCTACGTGCACTCGCAGACCACTCGCAGACCTACGTGCACTCGCAGATCACTCGCAGACCTATGTGCACTTGCCGACCTACGTGCACTCGCAGACCACTCGCAGACCTACATGCACTCGCAGACCTACATGCACTGGCCTAAGATGCACAACGAGTCACCTCTTCACACCCACCGTGCACCGTACCTATTAAATTTAATGAGGATTGGAGATTATTCCCTGTCCAAATTACCTAACAACTAGCTTCCTGACACTAATACTCAACAAGACAATACACAGGTACTCAACAAGACTACACAGTGCACTCGCAGAATTATGTGCACTTGCAGACCACTCACAGACCTACATGCACTCGCAGACCTACGTGCACTCGCAGACCACTCGCAGGCCTACGTGCACTCGCAGATCACTCGCAGACCTACGTGCACTCGCAGAACTACATGCACTCGCAGATCTACGTGCACTCGCAGACCAATGTGCACTCGCAGATAACTCGTAGACCTACGTGCACTCGCAGAACTACGTGCACTCGCAGAACTAGGGCATTCGCAGACCACTGTGCACTCGCAGACCACTCGCAGACATACATGCACTGGCAGAACTACGTGCACTCGCAGATCACTAGCAGACCTATGTGCACTCACAGACCTACAGATCACCAGCAGTCAAAAAGCAAGACTTGTTCACACTCTACTCAAGGTCCCCACTGTTTAGCTTCCAACCAGCAGCCTGGAAATTTCATATGTGCTCTACACAAGGTTATATAGGCCTCAAGCACCTGTGACCAATTAACCACTCCCCTTAATTAGTAGGCTGAAGGAAGCAAAAAAAAAATAAAAAACTGTTTAAAAAGTGTCAGAAAAAGGTGTTAAAAAGCTACAAGGAAAAGCCCCAAAAAGAACCTAAAAATGCAACCCAGCAATCACCAGCAGTCAAAAAGCAAGACTATTTGCACTGACCAACAACGTAAATATAAAATAAACATTTCATTGAAAGGTCATGTCCTTTTCACTTGCCACTATTGTACATGAAGCTTTTCTTGAGGGAGGGTGGACTATCCAGTGAATGTGTAAAAATAGTGAAAATGGGAAAGTTGCCAAGGCTATCACAAGCCACCAGTAAGTAGAAGGTATAAATATGTGTGCACAATAGGCCAGTGGTGAAAAATGGAAGGTACCACTGAGTGTGTGTGTGTGGGGGTAGGTTTATCTTAGAACTAATATTTAACATATTTTAACAGGCATGCAATTGTGTGGTTGAGACATAGTTAAGTTACTGATGTTCTGAGCTGTTATCACTAGATTTGATGTTAATACACAATATTTTCATCTATTGGACCTATTTGTCTTACTCATGTTATCCTGCTGATTGCATTATAAGTGAGCACTTTTACTGGTTTATGTCAAACTATTTGTCTTGTACCTTTTTGTTTTTACTGTTGAAAATTATTTAAAAATTGTCAGTTTTAAAAAATAAATATATTTTATCGCTCATTTATCCCTAGTATAAAGTTGGCTATAGACATTACATAGTTAGTCAGGTTGAAAAAAGTCCATGTAGTTCAACCAATAAAAAAAAAAAAAAAAAAAGAATAATAATAATATATGTATCGTACAATCCCATATACACAATCCTATACCCACAGTTGATCCAGAGGAAGGCGCAAAACCCCAGCAAAGCATGATCCAATTTGCAACAGCAGAGGAAAAAATTCCTTCCTGATCCCCCGAGAGGCAATCGGATATTCCCTGGATCAACTTTACCTATAAATGTTAGTACCCAATTATATTATGTACATTTAGGAAAGAATCCAGGCCTTTCTTAACCACTTCCTGACCAGAGCACTTTTTGCGATTTGGCACTGCGTCGCTTTAATTGACAATTGCGCGGGCGTGCGACGTGGCTCCCAAACAATATTGACGTCCTTTTTTTCCCACAATAGAGCTTTCTTTTGGAGGTATTTGATCACCTCTGCGGTTTTTATTTTTTGCACTATAAACAAAAAAATAGCGACAATTTTGAAAAAAACACATTATTTTTTACTTTTTGCTATAATAAATATCCCCCAAAAATATATAAACATTTTGTTTCCTCAGTTTAGGCCGATATGTATTCTTTGATATATTTTTGGTAAAATTAATGGGTTGGGCAAAAGTTATAGCGTCTGCAAAATAGGGGATAGTTTTATGGCATTTTTATTAATGTAGCACTAACTCTCGGTGGAGCTGCTGGTTTAAGCGGGCTTGTTACCTTCACTCTCGACACCCCTGCTTCACCGGCACCGGGTCTAGGGTTCCGTTGAGTTTACCTCTGGACGATAAAAGTACCAACACTTGAGTACGTTTTCAATGCTTTATTGAACTAAGTAACGAAGGAAGTAGCAGGAAAGAGGCAGGAGGGAAGCTACAGGGAAGCTCAAATACCTTTCTTTAGGATTCTTGAGAACATCCTTTAAAGTTTAATATTGTAATCAGGGGCAATCCCCTTGTGGGACACAATCTTTGCTCGCCTGGATAGGCCTCTCTCACTTGCCTAGCAGCCAGTACGTAGCACGAACAAAAGTCTCTGCCACAGACTTGCTTGAAATAAATCCGTACGATCCTCTGCCACAGGATGTATTAAACTTTGCGGTGAATGTCAGACACAGTACTTGGACCTCTAAGCCAACCCGGCAGTACTATGCTGTAGAACTACTTTAGGATAGGTCCCCCAACCGAGTCACTAGGCCCCTCTCCAGACCAGCACTCTGCGTGATCCTTCCATGATGGGTCCTCCCCTGGGATCTCCTCAGTTGTCCAGCTTCTTCACTCTGGGTAGACAGCTCAGGACCATTCCTCGGCTGCTGTGGTAGGCCCCAGACATGCTGCTGGGCCCACCCACACGCCGCAGTGGTGCGAGCCTCCGGAACGGAGGACCACGAGGTAGCACACTAACGCATACCTGTCGGCCAGGAGGGCCAGCAGGTGGCTGTAAAAACGAACCCCAAAACATGGCATCTGTCCCATAAATATCCTCTCCCAGAATGCAACTCGGAGGACCACCTCCACCGAGTTGTCTCCGGGACAGAGGAGCACCCATACGCTTCGACGCGTTGCCTTTCCAACACTAGCCAATGGTAACAGCGACACCCACTGGCTCAGTGTGGAACCACACCCAACGCCAGCCAAGCTGGAACAGAGGCAAATCTAACTCCCTTAATGAGCAATTTAAACTAAATTTACTTATCAGTTGGTAGATCATAAATCTACCAGCGCTACATACTCCCCCCACTACAGTAGACGTCCTCAACGTCTGTCCAAAAATAATGATAATAACTCCCAAGCCTGGGAGTAGGTATTTGAGCTTAAAACTTGGATTAGATAGATTAGAAGGAAAGACAGTGTAAAGACATTATGAGATTAACATCTATAAAACAATATGTTCACGTCCGTAAACAAAACCATCCTATGACTGTACACAACCTCACTATCTATCTAGCTGAAAAGCCTCACAGCTTGATAGGAGATCAAATGGTTCCTGAAAAGGAAAGGAAAGAAAAGGAAAGCATTAACACACATATATATACTGTACAACTTCAGGAGCAAAGCCTCATTTAAAAATGGAACTCTCTTCCCATAATCTATTATCAAAAATAATCTTTAGGAGTCCATCCCTGTATAAATTTTTTTTTTCACATGAAAGAAATCCAGCTAGCAAAAAGAAGTCCTTGGATTTAAAACACTGAGATGAATATCCAGACCTTGACCACGAAGATCTCTTTATACTGACACTAACTTCAAAGTTCTGTTGTTCATAGTTACCAATAGAACCGGGGATCTGGCAAGGTCAGTGTCTTTCCCAGTTTATCCACTGTGGTAATGAAATGTACAACGTCATCTTTTCCGGGCCTGCAGATGACCACTTTGTCAGCATAGATGTGCCGACCGAAGTTCCAGTGCATAAAACATCCACTAAAACGTTCATCCATTTTAACAGAACATCCAGTCTTTCGGAAAGGCTTAGGCACAGGCAAATAGTCCCAAACAGCTTCACTGTACCAAAGTTCCCGGTTAACTTCAATCACTTGCATTACATCCTGAGGGACATAGGGTAGTCCTCGGCCACGGCTGAAGCCTACCTTCCTCTGTACAGGTACAACAGAGACAGGCATGGTGGACTCAGAATTCAAAGCAATGTCCACTGATGAGATGGCAACAGCAGTGTCTCTCTCCGGAACATTCTCTGCAACAACAGGCGAAGTGGTGGCCTGCCGTTCTCTCTCCGTAGTAGTAGCAGCTTCTACTGTGGCGATACCTGTTGCCCAATCCATTTGATAAGCACGGTGCGACATGGTAGGTTGCTCCACCACAAACAAATACTCTCCACATTGCGGACATCGGCCAAATGGACGGAGATGTATGGCCAGTCCTTCACATTAGTGGCAGATCATGCCCAGTCCTTCAATATCTCCTGAGGTATACAGAACAAACCTCCAATGCGGCTTCAGATGAACACCAGTGTCCATAAGCAGAGTTCCGGTCAGTACAATACTCGACACAGTGCTCGAAGGGAACATTCTTGGTCCCATAATTGGCTACATCGCTGAAAAAGACATGGCCACACTCTGATCTTCTCAGCACGATCACAAGGCCTCTCTTCTTCTCTGGCGCCAAACACATACACGCGTCCCACGCGGTATCAAGTAGGGTAGGCTCCTCCCACTTGTTCTGATCACGTAGCTCCCGGGCTTTTACTAGCGCCCGCCGCCTACGCATTCAGAAATAAAGTCCTGCAACTTTTAACCTCTTCTCTTCCTGAAAAAATTGACAAAGTCCAGCTCTCACTGTAAACTCCCGGTGAAACACCTTTCTGGATTGCGAGAATTGATGGTCAACAAATCCCGGACGACGCCCCCTCATGTAGCACTAACTCTCGGTGGAGCTGCTGGTTTAAGCAGGCTGTTACCTTCACTCTCGATACCTCCGTTTCACCGACACCGGGTCTAGGGTTCAGTTGAGTTTACCTCTGGACGATATAAGCACCAACACTTGAGTACGTTTTCAATGCTTTATTGAACCAAGTAACGAAGGAAGTAGCAGGAAAGAGGCAGGAGGAAAACTGGAGGGAAGCTCAAATACCTTTCTTTAGGTTTCTTTATAACATCCTTTAAAGTTGAATACTGTAGTTGAATGCAATCCCCTTTTGTGGGACACGATCTTTGCTCGCCTGGATAGGCCTCTCTCACTTGCCTAGTACTTAGCACGAACAAAAGTCTCTGCCACAGACTTGCTTGAAATAAACCCGTACGATCCTCTGCCACAGGATGTATTGGTTCGTGATGAATGTCAGACACAGTACTTGGACCTCTAAGCCAACCCGGCAGTACCATGCAATAAGACTACTTCAGGATACGTCCTCCAACCGAGTCACCAGGCCCCTCTCCAGACCAGCACTCTGCATGATCCTTCCATGACGGGTCCTCCCCTGGGATCTTCTCGGTTGTCCAGCTTCTTCACTCTGGATAGACAGCTCAGGACCATTCCTCGGCTGCTGTGGTAGGCCCCAGACAGGCTTCTGGGCCCACCCACGCGTCGCGGGCCTCCGGAACGGAGGACCACGAGGTGGTACTCTAACACATACCTGTCGGCCAGGAGGGCCAGCAGGTGGCTGAAAATGAACCCCTAAACATGGCGTCTGTCCCATAAATACCCTCTCCCAGAATGCAACTTGGAGGACCACCTCCACCGAGTTGTCTCCGGGACAGAGGAGCACTCATCCGCTTTAACACGTTGCTTTTCCAACACCCGCCGATGGTGACAACGACACCTACCGGCACAACGTGGAACCACACGCAACGTCAGCCAAGCTGGAACATAGGCAAATCTAACTTCCTATAACGAGCAATTTACTAAATTTACCTATCAGATGGTAGATCATAAATCTACCAGCTCTACATAAAGAATGCACAAGCTCGGGAAAGAAAATGAAATAAAAACATAATTTTTGCTTGATTGAAAGATAATAGTCTGGAGAGCTTCACCCCATTCACTAAGCTAAGCGTTAATTCCCTTGCTGTGAAAAGCCTATTTCCCTTTAGTAAATCAGCTCCAGTGACTACATTACATAGTTACATAGTAGGTAAGGCTGAAAAAAAGACAATAGTCGATCCAGTTCAATCTTACATACAAGAGTATATATATATATATATTTTATTTATTATATCCATACTCCCCGCAGCCACCACCAATTGTGGGAGAGAGTTCATCCTTATTGCCCTGACAGTGAAGAACCCCCTGCGCAGTTTAAGGTTAAACCGTTTCTCCTCCAGTCTCAATGTGTGGCCCAGTGACCTCATACACTCCCTGGGACTGAATAGTTTTTTTCCTATGCTGGGATCCCCATTGAGGTATTTATAGATCGCTATCATGTCCCCCCTCAAGCGTCGCTTCTCCAGTGAGAATGAATTTAGTGTTTGCAGCTGGTCCTTGTAATTGAGGTCCTCCAGTCCTCTTATTAATTTAGTTGCCCTTCTTTGGACTCTCTCCAGCTCCAGTATATCCCTTCTGAGTACCAGTGACCAGAACTGGACAGAATACTCCACATGTGGCCTAACCAGGGTTTTATAAAGTGGCAGAATTATAGTTTTATCCCTGGAATATATTGCTTTTTTATGCATGCTAATATTCTGCCTGCTTTGGTAGCTGCAGCTTGACATTGCATGCTATTACTCAATCTGTCATATATTAGGACCCCTAGATCCACCTCCAGCATTTGTGTTTCTTGTCCCCAAGTGCATTCCTTTACTTTTCTCCACATTAACCCTTTCATGACTAAGCCTATTTTTGAAATTTGGTGTTTACAAGTTAAAATCCGTATTTTTTGCTAGAAAACTACTTAGAACCCCCAAACATTATATATATATATATATATTTTTAGCAGAGAATCTAGAAAATAAAATGGAGATTGTTGCAATATTTTATATCACACGGTATTTGTGCAGCGGTGTTTTAAACGCAAATTTTTGGGAAAAGGGACACTTTCATGAATTTTAAAAAATCAAACAGTAAAGTTACCCCAATTTTTTTGTATAATGTGAAACATGATGTTATGCCGAGTAAATAGATACCAAACATGTCACGCTTTATAATTGCACGCGCTCGTGGAATGGCGACAAACTACGGTACCTAAGAATTTCCGTAGGCAACGCTTTAAATTTTTTTTACGGTTACCAGGTTACAGTTACAGAGGAGGTTTAGTGCGATAATTATTGCTCGCGCTCTGACAATCGCGGCGATACCTCACATGTGTGATTTGAACACCATTTACATATGCGGGCGCGACCTCTGTATGCGTTTTTTTTTGCTGCGTGAGCTCGCGGGGACGCTTTAAACATTTTTTTTTCCCTTATTTATTTTATTTATTTTTATATTTATAAATTGTGTTTAAAAAAAAAATTTTTTGATGACTTTTATTGCTGTCACAAGGAATGTAAACATCCCTTGTGACAGTAATAGGTGGTGACAGGTACTCTTTATGGAGGGATCGGGGGTCTAAAAGACCCCCGATCCCTCCTTTGTACTTCAAAGTATTCAGATCGCCGAAAACAGTGATTCTGAGTACTGTGTATTTTTTTAAAACTGGCGCCATTGGCAGCCGAGTAAACGGGAAGTGACGTCATGACGTCGCTTCCGTGTTTACAATTAGGAGGCTGGAACAAAGCCACCCACGGCTTCGTTCTAGCCCGCCTCCAGCCGCCGGAGATGGCCGATTGGTCATCAGGCCTCCCGATGGAACGGGAGGCCCGGTAAGAGCGGCGGGAGGTTGCTGGAGGGGGGGGGGGCGTCCCCTCCCGCTCCTCCGGTATAACAGCCGAGTGAGTTTTAGCCGCATCGATTGTTATACCAGGAAAGCCGATTGTCCACTCTAAACAGCGGTACCGGGATGATGCCTGCAGCTGCGGGCATCATCCCGGTATAACCCCGGAAAGCCGAGTACGCACATCTGCGTATGCTTGGCGGGAAGGGGTTAAACCTCATTTGCCATTTGTCTGCCCACTCCATTATTTTATTCAGGTCATTCTGCAAAATTTCTATGTCCTGATGTGAGTTTATTGCTCTACTTATTTTTGTGTCATCCGCAAAAACTGAGACTGAGCTATTTATCCCATTTTCTATATCATTTATAAATAAGTTGAATAGAATTGGTCCCAACACAGAACCTTGGGGTACTCCACTCACCACTCCAGGCCAGTCTGAGTACATTTTATTTATCACCACCCTTTGGACCTATCCCTGTAACCAGTTTTTTACCCAAACACAAACCTTGTTCCAAAATCCAGATACTCTAACTCCACAGGCCTCCCCCTATCAAGATGGCAGCTCACTTCCTAGTAGAATGTTAGCAGATTGGTCTGACAGGAACGGCCTTTCGTAAACCCATGCTGATTACCACTAATAACATTCTTTTCCTTTGTAAATCTTTGGATATAGTCCCTAATCATCCATTCCAATAATTTACACACTATTGATGTTAAACCTATAATTCCCAGGAATATGTCTCTGCCCTTTTTTGAATATTTGTACCACATTGGCTTTTCTCCAATCAGCTGGTACCAATCCTGTCATTATGGTGTCCACAAAGATTAGGAACAATGGCCTGGCTATATCCTGACTAAGTTCTCTGAGGACTCTCGTGTGTAAACCATCTGGTCCAGGTGGTTTATTTGTGATAAGTTTATTAAGTCTTTTTCTGACTTTGATCTCAGTTAGCCACAAGGGGATGTCCTGTGTTGTGCCATTAACAGTATAGTCGCAGTCGGTAAACCCTTGTTTTTCCTGCGTAAAAACTGAGGAAAAGAAGGTATTTAGTACAGTTGCCTTCTTTGTGTCATCTGTAACCATCCTCCCATCCTCATCTACTATGTGTGCAATGTGTTATGATTTTCCCTTTTCACTGTTACTATATCTAAAAAAAAAAAAATCTTTGGTATCTTTTTACTTTCTTCCGCTATGTGTCTCTCAAAATTGTTTTTAGCCACCCTTATTGCGATTTTACACTTCTTATTGCATTCCTTGTAGTGTTGGAATGCAGATGGTGACCCAATCCCTTTATATTTTTTAAAGGCCATATTTTTCTCCTTAATGAGACTTTTCACATTACGGTTTAGCCACCCAAGTTTAATTCTCGCTCTTCTATATTTATTGCCCATTGGAATGCACTGTGTAATACCTTTGTTTAATATGCTCATAAAGCATTCCCATTTCTCTTCTGTGTTCAATGTTTCCAGGATTTGGTCCCAATTTATGTCATGTAGCAGTGATCACAGTTTAGAAAAATCTGCTTGTTTAAAATCTAGTGTTTTTGTGCTACCCTTTTGCCTCCTTTTCCTATGATTTATGCTAAATGTGATAATCCTATGATCGCTAGATCCCAAGTTGTCACATATCGCCACACCTGAGATAATACTTGGATCGTTCGTAATTAAAAGATCTAACAGGGCATACTTTCTAGTTGGGGAATCCACCAACTGCGACATGAAGTTGTCCTGTAAGAAATTCATGAAATGACAGGCCTTAAATAAGTGAGCTGTTCCCTCAGCCCAGTTAATATCGGGATAATTGAAGTCTCCCATTATGATTACATTTCCCTGTTTCCCTGCCATTTCTAACTGCGATAGTAGTTCTAGCTCCTCCTCCTCCTGCAGGTTGGGTGGCCTATAACATACCCCCACTACTAATTTCCCGCTTACTTCTTCTCTTTGGAGTTCTACTGATTCAACCTTCCCTCTAGTGCCATTCATAATGTTGCTCCTCTCTACCTTTCTTGTATAATTTTTGATATATAGACACACCCCTCCCCCTCTTCTACATTTCATGTCCTTGGGATACAAGGAATACTCCCAGGGGCGTATCATGAAATGAGTGGGCCCGTATGCAAGATAAAAAGTGGGCCCTAGGCACAGAAGGAAAAATGTGGAACAGCAAAAAATGGGCGTGACTAAATGTTGGGCGTGGCTAAATGGGACGTGGTTTAATAGAGTTTGAGATGACTTAAATGGTGCAGAATGCAGTAATGTTAAATAGGGAATGTACAGTGAGGAGTGTATGATGGTGGTGGGTAGTAGGTGCAGGGAGAGTAGTATGGAGTGTATGGAGATGGGTAGTATGTGAAGGAGAGGAGTGCGGAGTGTACAGCAGTGGGTAGTATGTGCAGGGAGAGGAGTGCGGAGTGTATGGTGGTGGGTATTATGTGCAGGCAAGGAGTGCAGAGTGAATTGATATGGGTATTATGTGCAGAAGAGGAGTGCAGAGTGTATGGAGGTGGGTAGTATGTGCAGGTGAGGAATGAAGAGTGTATGTTGGTGGGTAGAATGTGCAGGTGAGAAGTGTAGAGTTCACAGTGGTGGGTATTATGTTCAGGATTGTGTCAGTAGGGCAGTGGATGTTGTCAGTAGTTTTTTTATTATTATTATTTTTTTACAATTTAATCTTTTAGTATTTGTTTTTAATTTTTTTTAAAATGATGTCAGTAGAGCAATAGACAGTGTCAGATTTTTTTTTATTGTTATTATTTTTTTACAATTTTAACTTTTTAATTATTTCTTAAAATGGTGCTAGGGTCAGGAAGATTAGAGAAGAAAAGATAAAACAAAAAATACTAAAATTACAAATTTTATTAATAGTCTATCATAAATACAATGTACATTATAAACAATTCATACAGTAATTATACAAATTTTGTGGATACATGTACTGTAAGTGACCCTAAGAATGGTCAAGTGGGCCAGATGGCAAGTGGCCGTTGAAGGAGGGGGGGCTCATTTTCCTACATGTTTCGCCAAAACATTGGCTTCTTCAGGGAACAGGAGCTCATAGGGTGGATATATATAAAAAATTCTGTGTGGTGGATATAAAAACACATGTTAGAAATATTAATTTGACCAAACACTGCATAGTAAAAACAATAACACATTGCAACTGTGGCTGGACATTCATGCAACCCTAAGCTCCACACCACTAAACGGAACTGCGGACATACCTGGGGCGTCAGTGCCCAAGACGGGAGGGAAGAGAGGGAGAGGGGGAACACAGCCACCCAAGGAGATCCCCACAGGGGAGCAGGCAGACCGCGCCGTAAATTATGCCTGCAGGGGGCATACAGTAGACCTGGCAAAGGAATGTAAAGATAGTCATGTGTCATAATGCACTGTGGTAGTTATTCCAGGAATAGAAGGTTGCGCATATGTGCATTGTATTAAAAAGAGAACAAAAAAAATATATGTATATAAATAGGTATAAATGTATCTATATCTCTGGAAAAGGTGCGGACTTACATGTATATCTAAAAGCTGTAGAGAGGCAAGGTCAGGAAGTGCCTGTGATATATGTATGCACACAGCAAGGAAAGGACATCAAGGTTGAACCATATCTGCAGACCACTTAAAGCAGGCCTAGTTGGAAAAATGGATAGTGTTAGGGGTCTTGCTGTTGTTAACTGGGGCCAGATATGGTAGTTTATGCCTATACTTACTTGATGGTATCTGCTGTAAGAAAAGATTCTCATAGCGGTACATTCACAAGTATATAGTACCGGTGCTGGGATGAAAAAGGGATAAAAATAACAGTGGATCCTATATGAAATATAAAGGAAAAAAGGAGGATCAGAAAGGTAGGGAAATGGAAGCTTTAAAATGTACTTGGGCACAGGTGAGGCTAGTGAAAAGGAATCTATTACCTAATTCATCATGAAGCACACCGTGTTGCTTGAGAAAATCAGTGTTAACCACCAGAGTAAGAGGCCGGTCCAAAGTAAGTTCTAAAAAGTATGTAAAGGAATAATAAATAATTCATGTAAACAACATGAAGTCAGGGTGTTTTGAAAGGCAGAAGTTTACCTTGTAGCTGTGTGCAGAGCGAATGCAGGCACGTCCCTCGTCCATGGGAACTGAGGGACTGGCCGGTTACTCATGTACCCCCCACACCTGATCAGATGATGATCAGGTGTGCGGACGCTAAACGAGGGGTAGCCACGGCTGTGCACTGCACGGTGCCTAGGAACTACGAGTTCCATCATGCAACACGCGCACATGCTCAGATCTCACGGACCGTGTGGCGATTGGAGAGGCGAACACCCCTGGAATGGGAAGTACCAAGGTGTCATCTCACCCAATCTGCCGATGGAATAAAGGACCAGAGGGTCTGAGAACAGACGTGGGCACCCAGGGGCAGACAGTTGTCTGCGCCTTGGCGTCCGTACAGGCAAGGACAGCGCTAGCCATGTCACCCCCAAACCGGGAGAGCCCGTGGAGCCGCCGCCCACCACCCACGCCACAGATAATCCCCCCAGTCGTGGGGCTAGCCAAGGCACCAGGGACAACCGCAGTCCAGTGGCGGGGAACAAAGGGGCACGAAGTGTAGTGCGCCGAGACACAGGATGGGAGGATATCCCAAAGGTTGCCCAACGATCCACAGGGGCCACTGGGGAAGGTGGGAATTACTGTGTGTCAGCACACGACATCCAGCCACAATGTGTGCAGTGTGCATAGAGAACCACTGGGTCCCAGTACGACAGTAAAACCTGCAACCAAAAATTGAAAATACAATGCAAAAACAATGTATAGAAAAGAATATATAAAAAGGAAACACACAGTATATGTATTGCAACAGTTGTATCGAAAAATATTGTTCAATAATGACAAAAAAGAGTTTTAAGTCGCAAATAAATACAGGCAATATACACTTATAGAATATACAGGGATATAAGATATATTGAGTCAATTTGCCAGCTTGTCTCAGAAAAGGAAAAAGGCATTTGTAATCAATGTAGAAGGCAAGGTATTAGTCCATGTCAAAAAAAAAAAAAAAAAAAAAAAAAAAAAAAAAACATTATATGGATGAAATACCGGGTGGAGCCATGGCAGCAAAGGGAAAGAGAGACAGGGAATACAGGAGAATGAGAAACTAAGAAGGGAATAGAAGGGGGGGGGGGGGAAAGGGATGGAAGAAGATAGGGTAGAGAAGAACAACCACAAACGACGTTGTCTGGGGAAGGGGCATGGAAAAGAAAAACTTAAAGGAAGGGCTTAAAACTAATATATTCATTGAGTCCTGGGAAGATGGTAGCATTTAATATATGAATCCATTTGGTTTCGAGTCGTAATAGTGAATTATCAGTACTACCGCCTCTTACATGTGAGGGGATATGTTCAAGTGCGGAAAACAAAATAACATGGGGATCGGAGTTATGTTGGGCAGCGATATGCCTATTAATGGCCGTAGTGGTGGTGTTCTTGTATAGTGGTTTGATATGGTCCCGGATACGGGTCTGAAAGGGGCGCTTGGTTTTGCCAACATAGAATGCGCCGCATTGGCATTGGGCCAGGTATACAACCCCAACAGTGGCGCAGGTGACATAGTGTCTGATGGTGTGTGTGTTTCCATCGGGTAGATTAACAACCTGAGAGTTGGCAACGAATGTACATATGTCACATTTGCCACATTGATAGGTACCGGTGGCAGTGGGCCTATGTGCAGTGTCAGTAGAATGATGACTATGAATCAGACGATCACGGAGAGAGGGAGAGCGTCGATAGGTAATATCAGGATAAGTGTTAATATATTTGGCAATGGTAGGATCAGATGTGAGTAAGGGCCAAAATTGTTTGAGGACGTCTTTGATTTGGGTATGCTGATTGGAGAATTGGGTGATGAGTCGTGTGGGTTGTTTAGAATCCAATGGTTTGTCGGAGAAAACCAGGTCTTTACGGTTGAGTTTTTTTGCCTTATGGAATGCTTTCTTTAAGAGAGAGTGGCTGTAGCCTCTATCTAAGAGTCTATTATAGAGGTCGTGTGCCGCCCTGAAGAAATCTTCATCGCGGGTACAGTTACGTTTAATCCTGACATATTGACTATATGGTATACTTCGAAGGAGGGGCTCAGGATGGGCACTCTGGGCATGTAGGATTGTATTGCCCGAAGAGGGTTTGCGATATAGAGTAGTATAGACTTGGCCATTGGGTTGTACACCAATCTGGAGGTCCAAGAAATGGATCTGAGACTGGCTGCACTCCATGGTAAATCTTAGATTGTATGTGTTGTCAGTAAGGCTTTGTACAAATGAGGAAAGTTCTTCCTTAGTACCGGCCCAAAACAGAAGTATATCATCGATATACCTGTACCAGGATATAATCCTGGACAGGTAGGGGTTGAAGTGAATCGAGTCAAAAAGTTCCCTCTCCCACCCCCCCAGGTACAGGTTGGCATAGGCAGGGGCACACTTAGTCCCCATAGCCACACCCTGCACCTGGAGGAAGTGGGAGGAGCCGAACATGAAATAATTGCGTGTGAGTATGAACCTCAATAATTTGAGGACAAAGTCCCCGTATTCATCATATTGGGGGCCTCTGGCACGAATGAGTTTGCTGATAACTGAGATACCTCTATTGTGGGGATTACGTTGTATAAGCTTTCCACATCTAGGGCTACCAACCATGTGCCACTGGGCAGGGATTGGCCATCTAATATACGAAGGAGATGGATAGTGTCCTTTATATATGAAGGCAAAGCTACAACATGGGGTGCCAGATATTTATCTACCAGAGCACTGGCAGATTCTGTGAGGCATTGACGACCAGACACAATTGGGCGACCAGGTGGATGGTCGAGAGATTTGTGCAATTTCGGGAGGGAATAGAAGGTAGGGGTAGTGGGTTCTTTAACATAAAGAAATTTCCATGTGTTGGAGTCTATAATGCCTTTTTGATAAGCTGCAAATATCAGCTGTTGGTATTCGGATATATAGTTAGCAATGAGTGTTTTAGAAATTGGTCTATACCACTCGCGATTGTTTAAAATATCCAGGCACATTTGTTCATAGAAGGACACATCCATCACCACCACATTGCCACCCTTGTCGGCTGGCTTAATGGTGAGTTCAGGATGGTTTTGTAGGGATTTGATGGCCCTAATCTGAGCCAAAGTTAGGTTGGAGGGATACGCGGAGTTGAAATTTAAGCCTTCGATGGTGTTAGTGACCTGTTGTACAAAGGCCCATATATTGGGATTTGTAGAAAGATTTGGAAAATTCACAGATTTGGGTTTAAAAGAAACAGGAGGGGGGAAGGGGGGAGCACCAAGGGCGGCGGCCTCAAGATTGGTAGGATCAAGAGAGTCGTCACCATCAGTGCACCCCTCCTCCCAAAGTGACATTAATTCTTCGAGGGCTTGTATTTCCGCTAGGGTGGGAACCTGTTGGGAAGGATTTACATGCACATTCTGAACAAGTGCAGTATTAGATTGAGATTTGTCATAGATCACTTTGAAAAGAAGTTTACGTGCAAAAAGATGCACGTCTTTAATAAAGGCGAATTTGTCAAAGTCGTTAGAGGGACAAAATGTGAGGCCTAATTGGAGTACATAGATCTGATCCGCATTGAGTGGAATAGAAGATTAATATTAATTAATTAATATTTCTAACATGTGTTTTTATGTCCACCACACAGAATTTTTTATATATATCCACCCTATGAGCTCCTGTTCCCTGAAGAAGCCAATGTTTTGGCGAAACATGTAGGAAAATGAGCCCCCCCTCCTTCAACGGCCACTTGCCATCTGGCCCACTTGACCATTCTTAGGGTCACTTACAGTACATGTATCCACAAAATTTGTATAATTACTGTATGAATTGTTTATAATGTACATTGTATTTATGATAGACTATTAATAAAATTTGTAATTTTAGTATTTTTTGTTTTATCTTTTCTTCTCTAATCTTCCTGACCCTAGCACCGCTATAATCCCTTGTCCACACACCCATTTAACGTTTGATTATTTAGGGGATGAGGTGCTGTATCCTCTGGTACCATCTAGCCATCTTTACTTTTTTTGAGCAATACAAGCTTTAATGCTTATGTCCTTTTGGCTAGTCTTGGTCCCTGATATGTTGATTTGAATATCCCCATATATATTATATATACTTGTCCAATACAACTATATATCCTTCTATCTTCGTTTATTCCCAACAAATCCACTATCCTTCCTTAGTTATATGCCATCTTGACAAATGATATCTCTTCTTATCTTCATCTTACTGTGACTGTGATAATCATTGGAACACATATTAATCCGTGTATATCTTTTGTGTTATCATAGGACTGGTTTCTTTCTCTTTTCAGGACCCCGGGTGGAGCCATGGCGGATTTCTGTGGAGAAGCCTGGGAGGGTCTCATGACCCGCATCCAGGCATCCCAAAATGCTTCTACCATAACCGATGCTGAGCTGGATAGGGCATTTATCAGACTACAACGTCTCTTGGAAAAAAAAGTCAGAATTTACTGGCATAAAACCTACTTTGAAAAATATGCGGAACACAAAATAATACCTTGGGGATTAAGAATACAACTTTTCCCCAATATCAAAAAAATCAACGACACATTAAAAACCTCTTGGGAAAGCAATCTTATATCATGCTCTCTCAACATGCTCTCCATGTTGTGCCACGAATATACCACCGAGTTGGCACAACTTGATGTTGCAATCAATCGATGGTACACAGATCATGCTCTTGGTCTTTCCTCCCCCAGGTATAGCAAGCGGGATAAAACCCTGCGCGCACACCTGGAGGAATATACACTTACGACTATTAATGACAAAGAAAGCAAATTCTTAAGAGACTTAGCAGCCCATGAAAATGGATATGCCTACAATTGGGACAATGCCAAGGAAACCAAAGCTAGAAACAAACCCTTTTCCACTAATATACCTACTTCGAATAACCATGCCTCTAACAATTTATCTGCTTCTTTTTCATCCAGTACCTCCACTGTTTACCAAGATTTGACACAGGAACAATTAGCAAAAAGAAGAAAAGGCGATCTTTCGGCCATATCCTCGGAGTCACTCCACCGCACACTAGGACCCACTCCTCTACCACATCCACCTACAGGTCATTCAAAGACCGCTCACGTATCCACTCCCTTCACTAAAGCACAACCCAAGTCGTCAGCGATTCCCAAATCATCCTCTACCAAGACACCTGCAGGCATAATGGCACCACCGCACCCTCAAACGCACACCACCTCCCGAAGGGTAAGTGAACCCACTATCACCTCCATGTTTCCAGCCAGCTCTGCTACAGCAGACCCTAAACTTGCACCTATTTTTTTAGGGCAGGGCCAGGAGTCTCTCCCAAGCCCATCCCCCGATTTACACCCACAAATGCCAATGATCCAGCAAGACCAACCACCCCTGATGTAATCAATCTATCTTCTATTCCACTCAATGCGGATCAGATCTATGTACTCCAATTAGGCCTCACATTTTGTCCCTCTAACGACTTTGACAAATTCGCCTTTATTAAAGACGTGCATCTTTTTGCACGTAAACTTCTTTTCAAAGTGATCTATGACAAATCTCAATCTAATACTGCACTTGTTCAGAATGTGCATGTAAATCCTTCCCAACAGGTTCCCACCCTAGCGGAAATACAAGCCCTCGAAGAATTAATGTCACTTTGGGAGGAGGGGTGCACTGATGGTGACGACTCTCTTGATCCTACCAATCTTGAGGCCGCCGCCCTTGGTGCTCCCCCCTTCCCCCCTCCTGTTTCTTTTAAACCCAAATCTGTGAATTTTCCAAATCTTTCTACAAATCCCAATATATGGGCCTTTGTACAACAGGTCACTAACACCATCGAAGGCTTAAATTTCAACTCCGCGTATCCCTCCAACCTAACTTTGGCTCAGATTAGGGCCATCAAATCCCTACAAAACCATCCTGAACTCACCATTAAGCCAGCCGACAAGGGTGGCAATGTGGTGGTGATGGATGTGTCCTTCTATGAACAAATGTGCCTGGATATTTTAAACAATCGCGAGTGGTATAGACCAATTTCTAAAACACTCATTGCTAACTATATATCCGAATACCAACAGCTGATATTTGCAGCTTATCAAAAAGGCATTATAGACTCCAACACATGGAAATTTCTTTATGTTAAAGAACCCACTACCCCTACCTTCTATTCCCTCCGAAATTGCACAAATCTCTCGACCATCCACCTGGTCGCCCAATTGTGTCTGGTCGTCAATGCCTCACAGAATCTGCCAGTGCTCTGGTAGATAAATATCTGGCACCCCATGTTGTAGCTTTGCCTTCATATATAAAGGACACTATCCATCTCCTTCGTATATTAGATGGCCAATCCCTGCCCAGTGGCACATGGTTGGTAGCCCTAGATGTGGAAAGCTTATACAACGTAATCCCCCACAATAGAGGTATCTCAGTTATCAGCAAACTCATTCGTGCCAGAGGCCCCCAATATGATGAATACGGGGACTTTGTCCTCAAATTATTGAGGTTCATACTCACACGCAATTATTTCATGTTCGGCTCCTCCCACTTCCTCCAGGTGCAGGGTGTGGCTATGGGGACTAAGTGTGCCCCTGCCTATGCCAACCTGTACCTGGGGGGGTGGGAGAGGGAACTTTTTGACTCGATTCACTTCAACCCCTACCTGTCCAGGATTATATCCTGGTACAGGTATATCGATGATATACTTCTGTTTTGGGCCGGTACTAAGGAAGAACTTTCCTCATTTGTACAAAGCCTTACTGACAACACATACAATCTAAGATTTACCATGGAGTGCAGCCAGTCTCAGATCCATTTCTTGGACCTCCAGATTGGTGTACAACCCAATGGCCAAGTCTATACTACTCTATATCGCAAACCCTCTTCGGGCAATACAATCCTACATGCCCAGAGTGCCCATCCTGAGCCCCTCCTTCGAAGTATACCATATAGTCAATATGTCAGGATTAAACGTAACTGTACCCGCGATGAAGATTTCTTCAGGGCGGCACACGACCTCTATAATAGACTCTTAGATAGAGGCTACAGCCACTCTCTCTTAAAGAAAGCATTCCATAAGGCAAAAAAACTCAACCGTAAAGACCTGGTTTTCTCCGACAAACCATTGGATTCTAAACAACCCACACGACTCATCACCCAATTCTCCAATCAGCATACCCAAATCAAAGACGTCCTCAAACAATTTTGGCCCTTACTCACATCTGATCCTACCATTGCCAAATATATTAACACTTATCCTGATATTACCTATCGACGCTCTCCCTCTCTCCGTGATCGTCTGATTCATAGTCATCATTCTACTGACACTGCACATAGGCCCACTGCCACCGGTACCTATCAATGTGGCAAATGTGACATATGTACATTCGTTGCCAACTCTCAGGTTGTTAATCTACCCGATGGAAACACACACACCATCAGACACTATGTCACCTGCGCCACTGTTGGGGTTGTATACCTGGCCCAATGCCAATGCGGCGCATTCTATGTTGGCAAAACCA